>NC_132781.1:66453666-66762219 GCF_048418805.1 Vulpes vulpes
GGAGTCCTTTTCTGTCTGAGGGAAAGAGAAACAGTACAGAGAAGGTATCCTTGTTGTCTTAAGACGCTGGCCAGGAGATACATATCACTTCTGCCAACTACATCAGGTGACCACACCTACCTGCAAGGGAGGTAGGAGACGGCTATCTAGCAAGTCACATGGTTTCCCTACAATTTTATTTCCGTGTGAGAAGGATGTTGGGGGGTGGGTGTTGCAATTTACAGTCTTCTCATAAGAGGACGGGATCAAGGATAAGTTGAGAAATATATATTCTCCAAATCAAATATCTCTTCAATTTAAATGCTTTTCCGGAGTTAGGAGGAAAGCAATCTGATTGAGCGAATTCAAAACGAATACGTTCCTTATCGGAAGCCCATCACCTTTTGGGAAATATTTGCCTTATTTAAGGAGAGTGCTAGAGAGAATATTGAGACTTTTAATTTAGAAAACAAAAGTATCCCCAAGAACATTTGGCTAATAATAAGAAGTAAAAGTTTTAAGCCAGGTAGAGCTTTAAAAGAGAATCAGCTATTAAATAAGACACATATTTGGGGAGTAAAAACTTTCTCTGATCACCTCAAATATAACACCAGCTTCTGGTGTTACCACGTCTTCTGCCTGCCTCTGAATTGACAACTGGCTTTTGTCCTAAGACCTACTGAAGCTGACTATTCCTTTAGGCCAGTTGTCATGAATGTGACAATAGGAATACAGCAAAGGTTGATGAAAGTAAAAAAAAAAAAATTTTTTAAGAGCACAAAATATATCTTGATTATTGTACAAATAAGTTAATTTTACCACTGTCAACTTCCCTTCTGATTTCATTATGGTAAATTATAACATTATTATTTCTAACTGGTGGTCATTTATCTGACATCCTCAGTTACCCAAAACAAAGCAGAGAAATGATGTAGGAAAATATCCGAACATTAAAATGAATGTCACAAAATTCATGCAGTAAAACTCATGTACTTTTCTTATAGGAGAATTTCTGGCTTCCCTTTCACTCCTTTTTCGCACATGGTTTGCACAGGCTGGATTGTCTGGAGTAGGGCCGCAGATGAGATAGGAAGCAAGCTAGAGGCAGGTGTGTTGAGAGTATAAGGGATTGATGAGAATAAGTCAGCAAGGAACAGCAATGTAGAAATAAGTATAATGCCACATGAATGGGACTCTTGAGTTTTAGTGTTTGACCTTCAGCTCCATATCCTTCAATAATTTCTGAGGTCATGACCAATACAAGTATCAGAATAGGAATTCATGATTGTAATGGTTCTGGAATAGTGTAACTGTAGGGTTGTTTAAAATGGAAGCAAGTAAAGTGTTAAAACACTTTTTAGGTATTTTAAGGTATAAAATCAATAGCAAGTCTCTCTCCCACTCAGAATGAATTTTTATCAAAAGACCCAGAAGATGAGTAAATTATATTATATCTATTATGCTTTGTGTCCTGGAAACAGTGAAGGAAGGAAAAAATATTTTTTCTCTCTTCTCTGGATGAGACAAATTTCTCAAGTAGATAAAAACTGTCCATCACATTTCTATTTCCTTTGCTTGCCTCAACTTAATGTTTTATTTTTATTTTTAGAGAGAGGGAGAGAGAGAGAGAAAGAAAGAGAGCGAGAGTGCACAAGCAAGTGCAAGGAGAAGGGAAAGGAGGAGGCAGAGGAGCAGAGGGCTCGGAGGGAAAGAGAGAATCTCAAGCAGGCTCCACACCCAGCAAGGAGCCCAATGAAAGGCTCAGTCTCCTGACCCTGGGATCATGACTTGAGCCGAAATCAAGAGTCAGATGCTTAACCATCTGAGCCACCAGGGCCACCAGGTACTTGGCCTCAATTTAATATTTTTGACCTTGAAGGAATTCTCATTACAGATTCTTTTTATTTATTTATTTATTTATTTATTTATTATTTTATTTTTATTTTTATTTATGATAGTCACAGAGAGAGAGAGAGAGGCAGAGACACAGGCGGAGGGAGAAGCAGGCTCCATGCACCGGGAGCCCGATGTGGGATTCGATCCCGGGTCTCCAGGATCGCGCCCTGGGCCAAAGGCAGGCGCCAAACCGCTGCGCCACCCAGGGATCCCCTCATTACAGATTCTATGCCGTCATTCTGCACTAAGCCCCTGACTATGGCACGTCAACACCTCCCCTCCACATCACCCCCTTCTTCCCCGAAGGGCCACCCTTGGCCACTAAGTGCTCCAATGACTAGAACTGGGCCTGGCACCTAAAAGCATTCATTATGTCTAGATGAATGAGTGAAAGAATATATGAATAAATGAAAAAAAAAAGTTCCCTATGCCTCTAATTGTCTTCATATTTTCTCCAGAATTAAAATTCTTTAATTCAAACACTTTCCAGGAGTTAGGAGGAAGGCAATCTGATTGAATTGATGCAGTATGAAAATGTTCATGATTGAAAGCCTATTAATCTTTTGTGAAGCATTTGCATTGCTAAGGAGAGTGCTTGATAATCCAAATGAATACCCATAGAATACCCAAATACTCATAGAATTTTAGGCAGAGGAACAAGGTGAGACTACAAAAAAGCAGGCAGGTTTAGTAACGATACTGGGCTGAAGAGAACTGATTAGGGCAGATTCACCTTACCTGGGAATCTGTTTGTTTCCAGGGCGAGAGTCATTAAAGCTGCCTCTACCTTTTAAAATGTCTTTTTACCTTCTCTTCCGAACCAGTAGGTTCTCTATGAGCACATAAATGTTTTCTGGACTGCTTTTATGTTCCAGTAAAATAGAGCATAAGACTACAGTGATGACAGCCATTTGTATGGATGGGCCATTTCTAAGTCAGAGACCGTTTGCCCGAGAGATAGATTTAGGTCTTTGTTATGGAGGATGTTAGTTTTGGCAGAGCAGTTCAAGTTCCAATGTAGAAACTCGAATGGCGTGTGTAGGGATGCTTCACACATCTCAGATCAATCTCTGGATGACCCGCATGAATTTAAGACTAGACTTTGTCTGGGTTGGAGTGATGGGTGTGTGTGTGTGAAGGGGGAGGCTGGAAAGAGTGCAGTTTGGGATGCACAAAAAGATACATACAAGATTGGCCGTGGATCGTCCTCTGTCTTTGGAGAAAGAGTCAGCCCTTCTTTCCTGCCTTCCCCCACCCTGCTCCTTTTCTGCCTCCATCTTTCCTACCCTTCACGTAACAATATTTATGGGTCACCTTCCTTCTGTGTGGCTGGCCTCTTTCCTACATTTTGTTGCATTTGGCTATTATGCTCTGAGGGCATACCATTTTGAGTCACTAAGACCTCAGTTTTGCTTGATTTTCCTATAATTAACCAATCCTCAGTGGTTGGTGGTTGTTTTGTAATCCTAGGTGTTAATAGGTTAATTCCTTAGTAATAATGAAGAAGGAATTCTCAGTTCTTTTATGCCTTATCAAGTAAGACTTGTCCTTCTACTCAGTGTATCAAAGCAATGAAATCTTTGATGAAGATTCTTTTCAGTAGATTTCACAATGAGAAGACTAAATTAAGAAGAGGCAGTAAAATAGGACTTGAACAAAAATTTGACTAATTATTCACCAATCCGTATTGCATGTCTTTAATGTTCTTCCATAGCCTAAGATTGAGTTTGGGATTCGGATGTGTATTTTTTGTTATTATTGTTTGTTTTTGATCTATTTCTTTTTGATTCTGGAGTGCCTTTTATTTATTTTATTGTTATTGTTATTTTTAAAAAGATTTTATTTATGTGACAGAGAGAGAGAGAGAGAGAGAGAGAGCACAAGTAGGGGAGTGGCAGGCAGAGGGAGAGGGAGAAGCAGGCTCCCCATGGAGCAGGGAGCCCGATGTGGGGCTCAATCTCAGGACCCTGGGATCATGACCTGAGCTGAAGACAGTTGCTTAACTGAGCCACCCAGGCACCCCTGGACTGCCTTTTAGACTATAATAATGACTAACATTTATTGAGCTCTTTCTGGGTGCCTGGCATTGCACGGAATACTTCACAATGACCCTGAAGTGAAGTAGGTACTGTTACTATCAACACTTTAGGGAAGGGAAAACAAAGTTGAGAAAGGCCAAGTTATTTTCCCATGCTCATACAGGGAGTAGGTCATGAAACCTGTTTTAGAAGCCCAAAGCCCCACCCTCTGCAATACACTACATCTTCTCTGTGAATCTAAGAATGTAGAGAATTGGGCATAAGAATTTAGAATAATAATAATAAAAAAAAAAGAATTTAGAATAAGAGTAATATCTAGGGGCGCCCAGGTGGCTCAGTTGATTAAGCATCTGCTTGTTGGTTAAGCGTCAGCCTTGGGCTCAGGTCATGATCCCGGGGTCCTGGGATTGAGCCTTGCATTGGTTTCCCTGCCCCACAGGGTGCCTGCTTCTCCCTCTCCCTCTGCTGCTGCCCCTGCTTGTGCTCTCTCTCTCAAATAAATAAATAAAATCTTTAAAAAAAAAAAGAGTTATATCTATGTCTAGGTGTATCTCATTAACTATAATGTGTACATTTTTCAATGTTTTGTTCATGTTTTGGGGACATGAATAAAATTAGTAGAAGGGCTAAAATCTATTCTACCTTAAACTGAGATTTTTCTCCTGTATCAGGAAGAAGAGACCGGTAAGAACTGTCCTGGTATTTTTTCCTCTTTTGCTATTGCTATTCTGAGCAAGAGCGAGATGGGTTTCTGACCTCTTTTTCTTGCTTTCTACTTAAATAGTATCCTCTGACAGCCAGATAGAGATTAGTCAGTGTAAGAAAAATCAAAGCTATTTTCTATTTGAAAAGGTTACTGAGGTAAATTATTTTTTCTCTTCTGGAGCTCTTTTAAACAAACTAACTACACACACACACACACACACACACACACACACACACACACGAGTTTCATTCCAGAAAAATTAGAAACCTCTGGAGAAGTTTAAGGCCAGAATAGATTCTCTCACCTGCCTAAACATAGAAAGTAAAGCAGATAATCTTTGTTCTCTTAGAACTCTGATTTTTTCCTCTGTAGAGGTTTCTGTCCAGTTCTGTGGACAATGCATAGAATCACAATAAAAGACTTTAGTTTGTCCTAAGACCTTTGATAATATGGCAAAGCAATGATCTTAGTCATGCCTTTCACATTTGAAAAACAAAAGTTAAGGTTTGCTGGGTTAAGGCTGCACATTTTAAGAACCACATAAAATCATGTTTCCTTTATGGTTCAAGTTATTTCTTTGGGAATAAGCTAAGACTTTGTAGAAAATGGTTAACTGTTTGAAGTGCCTAGGAAAATAGGAAGTCGTCCTTACTAAACATATAATGATCTAATTTCTCTTTCAAGTAGCATAGATGATACAGTAAGCCCTCATCTGTATTTCTTTGCTATTGTGATAGGTAGAATAATGGTCCCCGGAACTGTGACTGTTAGTTTATGTGGGAAGAAGGATTTTGCTGATGTGATTAAGTTAAGGGTCCAGGGATAAGGAGATTATCCTGGATTATCTAACTGGGCCTGTATGATCCTAATGCTCCTTAGGTGTGAAAGAGGGAGGCAGGAGGCGGTGTGGGTTAGAGGTGGACATTGGGAGAAACTCCACCACTGGATTTGAAGATAGAGAAAGGAACCATGAGCTGGGGAATGGAGGCAACCTCTGAATGCTGGAAAAGGTAAGGAAATGGATTTTCCCCTGGAGCCTTCAAAAAGAACACAATCCTGCTGATATCTGGACTTGAGCCCACTGCTATCTATGGTCTGAATATTTGTGGCTCCCCAAATTCATATATTAAAATCCTCACACCCACTGTAATAGTACTAGGAGGTGAGGACTTTGGGAGGTCATTAGGTGTTGAGGGTGAAGCCCTCAAGAGTGGGATTAGTGCTTACATGAAAGAGACCCTACAAAGCTCCCTAGCCTCTTGGTCCTGTAAAGATACAGCGAGAAATCTGCACGCTTGCTTGACAATACTGGCATAGAGATCTTTGACTTCCATTCCAGCCTCCAGAGTGTGAGAAATATATTTCTGTTGGTTATAAACTAACTAGTCTGTGGTATTTTGTTATAGCAGCCTAAGCAGACTAAGAAATCCATTAAGACCCATTTTAAACTTCTGACCTTAGAACAGAAATATAACAGTTGTTCCAAGCTATTAAATTTGTGGTAATTTGTCATAAAAACAATAGGAAATTAGTACTTTCCCATGGATTGTAACAATGGTTATGGAATAGACATTAAAACTATAACTGGGGGCAGCCAGGGTGGCTCAGCGGTTTAGCGCCGCCTTCAGCCCAGGGCCTGATCCTGGAGACCCGGGATCGAGTCCCACGTCAGGCTCCCTGCATGGAGCCTGCTTCTCCCTCTGCCTGTGCCTTTGCCTTTCTCTCTCTCTCTCTCTCTTCTCTCATGAATAAATAAATTAAATATTAAAAAATAAAACTATAACTGGAATCAGTATAGGAGGAAGGTGCTAGGAAGTAATCCAATGTGTGTGAATGATCTTACTGGTGCTGAAATTAGAAAAAATATCAGTTTGGAGAACATTGCCCTTGTGATTGTTATATTTCTACATCTACCTTTGCATAAAAAGTCTGGGGTTGGTAAACCACCTGGAAGGGTGGTTTCTGTAACTGTGTCACAATCGAAACTGTGTCACAACCGAAACTGCGTCACAACTGAAACACCTTCAGGTGGGGAGGAGAAGGGAAGAGGAAGAAAGGATGTAAGTTTTATCTAGGAGGATAAAGTTAAAATCAGTCATATGCAAGATCTAAGTTCTTAAATATTTGTTTCCTGAGACCTCTAATTACATAACAATACCTAAATGTGAGAATTTAAGAATAATGGCTCCTTTGTTACCAGAGATAGTTTTAATCAGAGCTTTTTCTGTGTTTCTACATATACCTTGTGAGATAATATAAAAATATATGTATTGATCTCTGCCCCAATTTCTGGCATAGAACTTCTAAAAAGTCTTATAGTTTTCTAAGTAATAAGAGCAGTAGGAGCCTCTTTTGTTCTATTATTTTGTCTTTGACCCCAGTTCTTAAATCCTTTGAAATTTCCTGGGTGATAGCAGAGTCTTTGTTCTAATGTTGAAGGGTCTCTGGATGAGCCCCAGGGTGGGGGCTGGTCACCAGAAAGAAAGATGAAGCCAGGATTAGAAGCTTGGAATTTTCAGCCATATGCCATATTCCCTAGGGTGGAGAGATGGGCTGGAAGTAGAATTAATAATTGAGCATGCCTATGTGATAAAGCCTCCATCATTATCCCAAAAGTATGGGGTTCGAAAAGCTTCTGAGTTAGTGAAACTGTGAAGATGCTAGGAGAGAGGGGCTCCTAGAGAGGGTAGGGGCAGGTATCACTCCCTTGTTCATATCTTGCCCTACACATCTCTTCCATCTGGATGGTCATTTGTCTTCTTTATCATATCCTTTTATAATAAATTGATGAGCAAACTGTTTTCCTGAATTCTATGAACTGCTCCAGAAAATTAATCAAACCCAGGAAGGGGGTTGTGGGAACCTCTCATGTGTGATAATCTGGACTCATGATTGGCTCTAAAGTTGGGGGGGGGTGAGGGGGAGCCTTGGGGAAACCATCAGCCTGTGAGATCCAATGTTGCCTCCAGGTAGATAGTGTCAGGACTGAATTGAATGGTAGGACACCTGGCTTGTGTCCAGAAAGAATTGCTTTCTGGGGTGGCAGTGCCTCCCATATCTGGTGTCAGAAGAGTCATGAATATGGTAATTGTGTGAGCATGGAGGAGGCTCCCAGGAGGAAGACAGAGGTTTTCCCTGTACACACCTCTGCCTGCACCTGCTTCTTAAAGGATGCTTCTCAGGCACTGTGACATGGCAACGTGCCTTATTATCATCAATATGATGTATATTATTGCTTGGGGCATTTTACTGATCATGTGAATACCAACCATCCACAAGAGCCATGTATGTTAAGTGCTGTTGTGATGCTCTGAGGGAACGGAGATCTTGGAGGCATAAATCCGGAGTTCTAAAGTTATTTCTCAGTACCTGTGTAGTTCTCACAGGCTTATAGGACTTTGGGAGTGAAAAAGTCAGCTCTCCCTCTTTCATTTTAGGATGGGGATAGCTCCTTTGCATGCGCTTTTCTATCTGTAAAATGGGATTATGTAATATCATAATATCATCTTTCTACAAACTTCAGGAGGTTTAAGATCTTTCAGGGACTTCAAATTACATATTGTGTTTAAAATACTTTGTCACCTTAGTCTACTACAGATGTGTAAGGTTTTATGAACACCTGGGATACTTAATTAGCCAGCAGACACGATTCTTCACAGTGCTGGATCATAGAGAAATGGCCATGTAAGTAACATTACCATATTTTGAAAACTCACTCGCATTGGCTTTTGGGAGGCAACAATGATAGTGAGTCTCTTTTCTCCTATTTGGCCTACATTTAGCCCTGCTTTGCCTTTCCTTGACAGGCTTGCTAATTTCTTTTTCTATCTAGAGAGCATAAGCCTATATACTATGGCTAATGATATCTTTTCCTCTTTCCTGTTTCATTTCCTCGTTCCCATCAGTGGAGGGGATAGTTGGCTCTGGAGTACAGTTCTGTTTTATATGTCTTGGGGCTGATTTTTTTTTCCATAGAAAGCACAAGAGAATAAGAAAAATATGGTTTCAATATCAGAATTTTGCTTTAAAGACAACTTTTAATAATGAACTCTGTTTATTTTACTGAGAGATATCAGTATAACTTTGTTTCTGCTCTGTGCTAAGCATTCCAATGTGACATCTATTGTTTGTTACTTTTAATGTTCTCATTAACCCAATGCTTTTGAATGAGCCATAGAGTTAAATTATTTCAGTATGTGAAAGTGAAGATATTATCTAGTAAGTTGCTGCTCCAGCATATTCTGATGGCTTCAAGGGGCTAATGAGGCTTCCAAAGGTGCCTGCTTGGAAAAAGCTAAATGACCACAGACATCAGGCATAAGCAAGTGTGTAATACAAAACTTTAGCTGGGGATGTGAATAATCAATTAAAAAACCCAGAAGCATCAGTATAAATCTTAAGGATGCAATATGGATTCCACTGTAGAAGGCTTAATGAATCACTATTTGGAAAACTATAAAAAGGTACTTTCTTCCCTGGGTTCTTCCCTTCCCCTTACTATTTTCCCTTCTCAGTCTTTTCTTTGCTTGCCCTTTAAATTATTCCCTTAAATCCTTAGAACTTTGGGTCTGCCTTGACCTACTATATTTTTACTCTTCAAACTTTTCTTTAATCGTATACATTCCCATCATCTGACAGAGATTACTCTTTGTTGAATCAATATCTATTCATCCCTCTTCCTTAGTTAGCAGAACCCTGATTTCATGCAGGGAGCTAATGGGCTCAGCTAAAAAATTATGCTTCCTAACTTCTATTATACCTATGTGGGGCCATATGGCTGAGATCAGGTTAAGGAGTTGTGAACAGAAGTAGTGTGCAAGATTTCAGGGGAGGCTCCTAAAAGGTGCTAGAAATGTTCTCTCCCACCCTTCTCACCTTCTTTCAGTTGCCTGTAATACAGACATAATGGGCCGAACTTGAAGAGCCATACTAGCCCAGGAGGTGACCTTGAGGATGGAAACCATATACTGCGGATGGTGATGCAGAAAGCCGGAAGCATGGCTCCCGGATGACGAGTTGTCACCATATCAGCCCTGGACTCTGCCCCTCTGGATCCAGAGAAATTGCTTTTAATTCTGTGAAAACCATGTTATATCCAGGCAACATGACCTTAATTGGTAAACATGAATTTTTGTGTAGATACCTACTACATCTTCATCTCTAACCTCATCCTTCTGAGTCTTAGATTCATGTGCTGAACATTTCCTTACTGATATGGTACTTACTGTTAAGTACCTTAACATTATCTTCTCCAGACTGAGCTCCTAATGTACCTCCAGTACTTTCCCTAACCCACCCCCACTGTGTTTGGCATTTTACCACAGTTGCGGCATCCAAGGAGAACCCACGGGGCAGTCCTGGATCTCTCTGCTTCCTCTCCCATCATTTTAATCAGTCGTCAGACCTTTCTAGTGCTTTTCTCCTCATAAATATTTACTAAGTTTGTCTCTTCACTCTCCATCCCTCTGACGCTGTCCCAGTTCAGCTTCTCATCATCTCCAGCCTGTTCTGGGTACACTTGAAAGGTGATTCAGCCTTTAATTCAATCCTCTGCACAACTAGTTTTTACACATGTCAAAAAGGATGTATTTAAAAAGCAAATTGGATCACATCATCTCCTGCTTAAAACATTCCAAGAGCTCTGCAGCAACAAGCCCTTGATCTTGGCACACAGGGCCATGATCTGCTCCTACTTATTTGATAATTTTCTTCACTGCTACTCTCCATCCTGTATTTCATACTCCAGTAATACTGCAGTTTGTAGTTTCTATAACATGCATGGATTTTCAAGCTCCTATGCTATTGCTCATACCTAGAACTCTCCTCTCTTCCCCTCCAGTCATTCTTTTGTATGATGCATATTTTTCCTGACCTAATTTGGTCCAGTCTTCTCTGTGAAGCCTTCCTGGACTGCCATTCCCACCTGACTGGAGTGGGTGGCCCCCTACCCCAGACCAATTTTCCGTGTAGAGATCTGGGGGTGGGGAATGAAGGAAGAGGAAGAAGGGGATTCTGAAGTAGGATCACCAGATTTAGCATATAAAAATACAGGATGTCCAGTTAAATTTGAATTTCAGATAAAAATTTAATCATTTTTAAGTGTAAATATGTCCCATACAATATTTGGAACATAGCTATACTAAAAAGGTATGTCGATTGTTTAAAATTTAAACTTCTCTGGGCATCCTATATTTTATCCAGCAACTTCATATTGAAGACAAATTAGCATCCTTCTTATTTTTGCCTAGTTCTCTATCTGGCCTCACTTACGAAAATAATTGATAGTAAAGAATTGATCAGTTTTAAATATCACTGCCCTCATCCTTACCTGCAGAGCCACTCCTTGAAGGAGGGAGAGAGGTACAGCATGAGAGCACAGAGAGGGAGCAAAGTTCACGAGAGCCATCACTTCTACATGCACAGCTCTCCCCTTTAGAATAGGGGCGAATTTAAGATAAATCATATCCTGGCCTACTGGATATTAATTGAGCTTGTTGAAGTGTCATCCTGAATCACTACAACCTGGTTCATCATTCTATTCTGAAGAGGAAGGAAATGCTTCAGCAGTTCCCCAGAGCCTCAGGAGGGCTTTCAGAAGACAGCAGGGGGCAGGGATGCAGCGCCAGGTGTGGTTTCCCAACAATGGAATTGCTGAGAAGCTTTGTTAGGAGAGTACAGAGGAGCTTGACAGGGTTTGGCTGTTTCTTTGAAGGGGAAGAAGAGGGAACTTATATTTCTTGGGCATCTACTGAATGACATATGCCTAGCATTTCCTTAAAGTTTGGCAGACCCATATTCAGAACTTTGGTGTCCCATGGGGGTCCGGCAGCTTTTGGTTGAGAATTAGGCCATGTAACTTTGAAGTGAAGTCTGCTTTTATAATATGGGGCATTATATAATACGTACATCTATAACAATAAATTTATCAGTAAATGGACTGGACATTTTGAAGCATAAATATAAAGTTTTAAAATAATGAACTATGAACTTGTAAAGTCTGAGTGATTAACACTAAGGCTCCATTTTACCAGGTTATTTTTGCTGTGTCCACTGCTAGTTACACATTTCCTTTTTCTCTGTGAAAGAGCTATTGCTAACCCACAGTGTCTCTGCATTGGGTCTGCTCAGTCTCTTGCTCTCCTCCCTTCTCACAGCTGGAATTGCAACAGATGGGGTTATCGAATGCAGAGAAAGAGATGAAATTAGCACAGGTAATGAGCAGTAGTTTTACTGATGGAGGAATTTTAGCTCTTTTGGGAAAATTCCAGACGCTCAAGACCTGCAGTAAGATAAATCAAAACCTAGTTTTGGGAAATAAAAAGGGTAGAGCTGCAATTTAATACTTATCCAGAGCCAAGATCACACTTAACATGGTGTGAGGTAGAGGAGCAGCTTGGGCATTGGCCTCTGTTCCTAGTTTGTTGTCTAAGAAAAAAGCGTTTGGAAGCTGGAACCACTTCATATTTTAATTGGTTCACATGGGCATTTAAAAAATGCATTTTGTTAAGAGGATGCCACTATTCTTTAGAGGCTGATGGTTTCTATTTATCGAGATCTACTCAGGAAGCAATGGAGTAGGCTTATGCCACCCGTGACTTAAATGTCATAAATGAGTTAGAGGTTGTTTTCACACTGAGAGCAACTAGGGCTTTAATAATTCTTGCAATCTTTCCTTTGTTTGTTTGTTCCTTCCTCCCCTCCTTCCCTTCCTGCATCCTTCCTCCTCTTTTATACCTCCTTCTACAGTATTTACAGAATGTCTGCTTTTTACTCTTGGTGTGAGAGATAGAACAGTGAATAAAACAGACAAAAACCATCGCATTAGGTATGGTCTAATTGGGAAGACAGATCTTAAACAAGACAAATTTGAAAATACATAATATGGTAGATAGTGACAAGCACTAAGGAGGAAACTAAGCAGAGAACGAAGATTATGTGCATGGTTGTTAATTTCAGACCGAACAGTCAGGAAGCCCTCACTCAGAAGACGGCATTTTAGGAAAGATCTAAAGAGGTAGGGAAGCAAGTCGTGTGGATTTTTGTGGGAAAAGCATTTTAGGAAGAACGACCAGCAAGGCCAAAGGCCCTGAGGAAGGAATGTGCCTGTGTCTTTGAGAAATAGTAGCAGACAGACAAATGTAAGGAAGGAAGAGTTTGGTGACACCTGGCCAGAGAAGGAGTGGAGGACCACACTGTGTGGGGCCTTGAGGTCTCTGTAAGGCCTTTGGGCTTTACTTTGAGTAAGATAGGAAGTTGTTCGGGGGTTTGGAGCAGAGAAGAGACATGAACTGACCTATTTTAAAGGGATGCCTTTGGTTGCTGTTTTGACAATAGACTGAAAATGGGCAAAGGTGAAAGCATGAATTCCAGTTAAGAGGCTGTAATAGCAGCCTAAGCAAGGTGTGATGGCAGTGTGGACCAGGCTGGCATCAGAGAATGTTGTAAGAAAGAGTTGGATTCTGCATATATTTTGAAAGTAAAGCTAACAAGATATGCTACTGGATTGTGTGTATAGTGTGAGAGGAAGAAAAAAATCAAGGATGATGCCAAGGGTTTTGGCTTAATAGAGAGATGGGAAGGATTTTGGGGCAAGCAGAGTTTGATTAGAAATGGCAAAAGTTCAATTTGGGGAATTGAAATGGTTAGAAATGGCAAAAGTTAACTTTAAGATGTCTGTTAGACATCCAAGTACAGATGTCAGTAGGCAGTCGGATATACTGGACTGGTGTTCGGGGAAGCATCGTGGATGGAGACAGGAATTTATCAGCACATGGAAAGCATTTACAATCATGAGATTGGATGAAATCACAAGAGAGCAAAAATGTTCCCAAACCAAGCTGTTGGATACTTCAAATTTGAAAGTCGGGGAAATGATGAGAAAGTTCCAAGGAAAATGGAGGGAAAGCAGCCCAGGAGGGAAGAAGGAAGCCAGGTAAGTTTGATAGGTCAGAGGCTCTGGGTGAAAAAAGTGTTTTAAAGCAGAGAGGATGACTAATAGTATCAAATGCTGCTTATGGATCAGTTAAATGCTGCCAACAGGTCTGAGAATTGTTCATGTGGAGGACCTTGGTGGCCTTAACCGGAGCAGTATTATAACTGAACTTGCCACTTGAGGTGCATTAAATTGAACACAACCCAGGGGAGTGCTGAAAGCAAAGAACTTTTTATTTCTTGTTATAAGTAAGGAGACAGGGAGATAGCTTCCAAGCACTGTCTCTGTGGGGCTAGTACAGGAAGCTTTTATTCACTGTATTAGAGGCTGGGGGCAGGGAGCTTCCATATACATTAAAGAACTTAAACATATTCTATTACTTAGGCACTTCGGTTCAACTGTGCCTGTGTAGCAAGCCCCTCTCCCAATAGAGAGCTCTTAGTATCATAATAAGCTGCAGGTAACTTTAGGACAACTCAGAAGGGCTTCTGCACAGGTGCCATGGTGCCACTTAGTCTGGTCTCCTGTGAAGGTGGACACTGTTGTTTGGAGGCCCAGGAGGTCATGCTAGCAGGTGCCATGGTGCCACTTAGTCTGGTCCCCAGAGGTCTTTTCCAACTCAAGAGACTTGAAATCTATAAAATCTCTTTATTCTTTATGTTAGAGATTTCATTTGGTATATTTGGTGATTATATCTCTAGGGTAGTGCTGCTGAATTACCTGTCCTACAGGTTCCCTTGAATGATAAGAAGCATTCTCATTACGAGCCTAGGTCTATGTGATCCTTGGTTGGTCCGCTGTGTCTGGGGATGACATGACCTCTAATGTTCTGAACTGACAGGATGGGCCTGGATACTGGCTTTAGTATCAGTGGTGTGGCAGAGGACATGCTTGGTTAGAGAGAGGTAGAGAGGAAAGGAGGAAAAGATCGAAAATCCTGAATATAGGGACGCCTGGGTGGCTCAGTGGTTGAGTGTCTGGCTTTGGCTCAGGTCATGATCCCAGGGTCCCGAGATCGAGTCCCACATTGCTCCCCACAGGGAGCCTGCTTCTCCCTCTGTCTGTGTCTCTGCCTCTCGCTCTATGTCTCTCATGAATAAATAAATAAAAACTTTTTTTTTTTTAAAGAAAATACTGAGTATAGAGAACACTTTCAAGGAGTCTTACTATAAAGGAAAGGACCCTCTCCTCTCCTTCCCTTCTTTCCCCTCCTTCTCCCTCACTAATTTTCTGATAAGATATTAAAGGAAAAATAAGTTTAAGTTCTCTAGAATCCTTACAGCTTCTAAATATTGAAAGAGAGAAGGCTTTAAACAATTGGGAAAAGGAAGAAGAGAGAAAGAGGGAGGGATGGAGGAAGGGAGTCTAGGACAACATGGTAGGATTTAGTCACATTGGATCCTGTTCCCATTCTACTACTCCACTGTTCTCTTACCTTGACCATATTATTTAGCACCTCTATATCCTAGGAACCTCATCTAGAAGGGGGGAAAAATTTCTCTCCCCTAAGATTACTTGGCAAAGTTCTGCATAAGGCATTAAATGCCATGAGAAATGATAGAGTAGCCTTGGTGGGAAGTGAAAAAATATTGCAGTGGATATTGGCCTTATTTTCAAGCTGAAAAAAGATTACCATATTCTATTTTAGATTTAGCCAATATAGGTTGTATTTTCTTTGATTAGAAAAGAATCAATATTATTTTTATGCAGCTAGAATGTGTATAATTCTATACTATGAGTCTTTATTTCTGTGCTCTAGGACCTTAAGATTGGGAAAACAAACCAAAAATACACAAAAGTTTAAAATGAACAAGAAATATAAAAATTTTTTAGTAGGATACGGTAAGATTAATTTCTTTTCTATTTCCAGTTTACAAAGTGCAATATAGGCAAAAATGTTATACCAATTTCTTTCCGAGTTATACATTGTTAGTGTAATACATTAAAAAAAAATCATTAAATAGTCATTAGCATTGTCTCATTTACCATGCACTTACGTGGAGAAAGTCGATTTTTATCCTAATTCTGGAATTCAGGCCAGAGATATACAGTCTTGCCTCTGTCAGTAGAGTTGGAATGAATTGGGACCACTTAGGAATCATAACTCTAAGAACTTGTGTCTTGGAAACAGAAAGATTATCGAGGGGCAATAGAATCATGATTCCTGGAATAATTTCTGCTTCTGCCAAGAAACCAACACAGTTACCTAAAACCTCACTCATAAAGTATCCATAATAGAAAGACAGAAGACAGAGAACCTCAGCCACACCTGGAAAGTCACCTGTAGCTTTAGGACGAGTATGGCCCTGTGAACCAATGCATACAAGACACACTTGACACCTGAGAAAGTCAAGTTCTACTTTAGTCCTGGGAGCGCTGAGGTTTTTAAGAAAGCAAACTCTTTTATATGATTCTTATCATCTTACAAAGCAGGGGTGGGTAGCAACACTTAAGATGAATTATTAGTATTGGGATCACCAGTTAGCAAACTGTGAAAATGGATCCTTTTCCACTTAGGACCCCACTTTCCTATCAAGTACCTCCTTGTTATCAAGTACCTCTTGTTTCATCCTTCCTGGGGTAGCAAACACACTTCTTTTGCCCACCTCCTGCCTTCGCTTTTTACATTCTCTTAGACAGGCTTACCTAAAAACGAAGGCTTTAGTGATGAAGAACAGTTTCTCAGTTTGAAGGGCTGCTTTCAGCTCAGTTTTAGCTATTTTCTTAGTGCTCGGAATTTACACATGCAGGCGCTTAATAAATGGGGCTAAGGGAAGTTCATGTGACTATTTCATCAGTGCTGCCCACTTCCAGTAAAGTTATTGGGGTAAGTACGCTTTTTCATTCAGCTCTGAAGTTACGTTCTTCAAATATAGGAGAATTGCTGTGGACAGAAAGGGTCACCCACCCAATCAGTCCTGCTGACAGCTGCCGATGTGGGATTTCTCCAGCCCCGATTCCCTGGGCTCAGAATCTGCAGTGGTTGCTGGGATGGTTCCAGCTGAGGGTGTTCTAGAACTGGCTGGCCACCATTTTTGTTCTTACTGTTTTCCTCCTTTTCCATTGAGCCAGATTTTCTCTCAGCCAACACAATACAAAAGAGAAAGAGCTACACACACACGCACATGCACACGCACACACAGATGCACACACACACTCCTTGCCTCAGCCCTAAGCCTCTAAACAACTCTCATAACAGTTAAGTGCTAATGAAATGGTCAAATGTGCTTGTTTGTGACTGAATAGGAGTCAAACAGGACTCCCTGCTGCATTTCATGAAGTCTTGTTTGGAAGATTATATCTAATTATTAACCCATAGGGAGGCTCGATAGGTTCACTTAGAATTTTCGGAGATTTTGCGAGCTCTACACATGAGTTGGAGAGTCTACGACAAACTGATGCTGTGGCGTAGAGGGCCTCTACATCCTATAGTGTCCGGGCACTCATAGAATGACCACATGGTTTGTTAACCTCTGAAGGACTGTAAAACTCAGCTTGCAGGTTTGTAACTTTGAACTGGAGGAAGAACCAATGTCAGCCTGGCTGTCATGCTGCTTTTGCTTCTCTGTATTTGCCCCAGAGGCGTGCTAGGCTCTCCTGAGGGCCTTATGGTTTGATCTCATTTTATCTTTCAAAACTTCTCCTTCACACGAACTTTCATTTCAACAGATCCCTGAGAAATTGTGGCAGCTCTAATAACATGAACATAAAAAAAAACCCAAAAAACCCATAACATCAAGGTTGCATAGTTCCTACTGATTAGTGGTTTTCTCTTGATTAAATTATGCATTTTTAATACAAGTCCTTTATTTCTCAACAGTAACACATGGCAGAGTCATCCCTTGGTGTAGACCAAATGCATTTATGGGTCCCTGTCTAGGCATATATGGAACTGCTTTGAACTTCAGACTCTATGTATGAAAGACATCCAAAATGCTTAATAAACGCTTCTCTTACAACTTCTTACATGATCTCTCTGAGGGGAAAAGTAATCTTCTCATTGTTAAGCCAGTGAAGGGAAATGGAGACATTGAAGGTGGGTGGCTCGTCCAAGGTCACTTAGAGACTTATCATCACACTAGCTGAGTAGTCCAGGGATCCAAATCCCAGACTAGAGTTATCTCCAAGTATGTTCGACTTCCAACTGGTTTAGTAACTATGTGGGGTGTCACTGTGGTGCACTTTATCTGTTAGCACCAAACATCCAAACATATTGATCGTTTTATATTGGCTTCTAAAGTACCTTAATCTCAGTAACTTCTTTATGTTTTATGTGATGCTCAGGGAAATCTCGGCCAGATTTTTGAACAATTTATGGGTAGGCAGACAGTGAATGGTACCTGAGGGCTTTCTTCCCTCTGATTCTTCTGTTCTGAATTTCGGAATGTTACATGTTCAGAGTAAGTACCACACAAAAGAAGTTTTCAGAGTAATTTAGGGCAAGTTGTTATATGTACTTTCTCTACTAGCACAGGTTTTTCTTACCTTAACTAGAGATCTGGGCTCTTTTACAAGTTGTAGGCTTTTTGCCTACAAGAGTTTGAGTTTGGAAGAGGGCTGGGCCTAAGGAAGCCTCATGTGTCATGGTGTGGCCCAGGATGACCCAATACTTGGTATTGTAAGGTCTAGTTGGAAGGACGTAACTTTGGCTAACATGGAAGACAACACCAATTAACTCTGAATTATTAGTATAGCCTTTAATTTGTTTCCCTATATCCATCCTTGGCACTACTAGTCTGCATTCTACCTCACAGCCAATGTGAGCTTTCTAAAATACAAGTCTTGTTTTTTTTTTTTAAGATTTATTTATTTATTTTAGTGTTAGTGAATGAAAGCATGAGAAAAAGAGAATGAGAGCGAGCACAGTGGGGAGGGGCACAGCGAGAGAATCTTCAAGCAAACTCCCCGCTGAATGTGGAGTCTGATGGGGAGCTGGGAGGAGGCGGGCCTTGATCCCAAGACCCATAAGATCATGACTTAAGCTGAGACCAAGAGTCAGATGCTTAACTGACTGAGTCACCCAGGTGCCCCTAAAATACAAGTCTTGTTCAATAACTGTCCTGATGAAATGTTCTCGTAGTTGCTGCCCATGTTAGGTGAAAGTGAAGTTATGCTGTGGTGGCAAATGAACTGAAAGTCTCAGTGGCTTTGCAAAGCCAGTGTTTTAGGTCTTATTCATCCTCTGTGTCCCCCATTGTACAGGAGTGGGGGGTGGAGGGGTTGTCTGCCTCACACAGATATCAGGGACCCAGGCTGGTGGGGGCTATGCCATCTGCATGTTGGCCATGGCTGTAGCAAGGCTAGAGAGCACGTGAAGCTGCCACATGGCTTTTCTTGTGCTTTGAGCCAGAAGTGACATGTATCACTTCTGTCCCAGCCTGTTGGCCAGAACTGGCCCTTCCATCCCTTTGACTTCACCGTTTGGGAAGTGTGGTGTTTCATGTGCCCGGAGGAGAGGACACATGTTGTGGAGCGCTGGGTAGGTTGACTGCATTCTTCATTGCACTTGTCGTGGTTGTTTTTCATCATTTGCTCCTTGCCTCAGCTGTAACAACCCTCTGCCTTCCTCCCTTCCCCCGCCACCCTTACTTCTCATTTAGATGCAGTAACTGAACCTCTTGCAGTTCCCAGATTGTGCTGGGCTGTCTCTCACACTGTTGTGTGTACTTACATGCTTTCCTTTGCCGAAAACACCTCCACCCTCTCTTTGGCACTCTTTGTAATTCAGTTCTAGTATTGTTTACTCTGGGTGTGAAGATTTTCCTGGCTACCCCACCCCTAGTATAGGTTATTTAGTTGTTCTCTTGATCCCACAACACCCTGTACTTAATATCTTTGTAGCATTTATAATGTGGCACTTGAATTGTGTGTTGACTCACATTTTCTTCCTATTAGACTGTCAAGAGGTATCTTGGGAGCTGAGACTATGCTTTAAATAATCTTGGAACCCTAGCATCCAACACCTGGGACGTAGTAGATGTTCAGTAAATGTTAATGATTATATGAATCACACACTTTGCACCTTTGTTACTAGGTCAAATGGAGGTTGGATTTGGAAGCTAGGAAATTTAAAAAAGGTCTATATAAAATATATAATAAATAATATCTGATCTTTTTGGATGTCCATATTTGCAATTCATCAGTGTCTTTTTAAGAATGATTTTTATATTTATCTTGGATTAAAATCAGTGCGCTGTAAAGGGTTATATTATTATATGTTTCTGGCATAAAGCTCCTAAAACACTTGCATTAAGGTATCTTAATCATAACAAACCTCTTTCACCACACCTGAGTTTATGTTAATGAGGTGACCTTTAGAAAGCACCTAAGAATGGGGGCTGGTTGCCATGTGGTTGGAGGGTTGGGACTTTCAGCCCCACCTCAGACCTCTGGGGAGGGGAGAAGAGTTATAGTTTGAATCAGCTGCCAATGGCCAATGAATTAATCAATTATGCCTATGTCATGACATCTCCCTAAAAACCCAGAAGGATGAGTTTGAAGAGCTTCCAGGTTGGGGTACATGTGGAAACTAGGGAGATGGAATGCTCAGAGAGCATGAGAGCTCTGTGCTCCTTCCCACATACCTTGCCCTATGAATCTCTTCCATCAGGATGTTCCTGAATTCTATCTTTTTTATAGTAAACTGGTAATCCAGTAGGTAAAATTTTCCTCTGAGTTGCATAAGCAGATGTAGCAAATTAATTAAACCCAAAGAGGGGGTCATTGAAACCTCTGATTTATAGCAAGTCACTCAGAAGCACAGGTGACATCCTAGACTTGGAATTGGTATCTAAAGTGTGTGTGGTGGGGCACAGTCTTACAGGACTGAACTCTGAACCTGTGGAATCTGATGCTGTCTTTGGGTACATAGTGTCAGCTCAGAGAATTGCTGAGTAGTGTGGGGGAAAAGCCCACATACTGGACTGGATACAGAATTGTTAAAGTGGATTCCTAGAGTTTCTCTGCGTCTGACTTTCCTCTTATAAGAACCCTAGTCAGATTTGATTAGGACCCATTCGAATGGCCACATTTTAACTAAATCACTTCTTACAGGCCCTGTCTCCAGATACAGTCACATTCTGAGGTTCATCATTGGAATTGGGAGAGAGGGCAAAATTCAGCCATTTCAATAGGGACTAGAGTAAGGATAATTATTAGAATTATTTGACTGCTGGGACTTTTCTGGGGGGAAAAAACTGATGATGGTTTCTACATTGAATCAAATGGGCAGGTTGTTGAGTTCTTTTTGGCCTTCATAACTAAAGAAGTAAAACAAACCCTTAAGATCTGGTAAATGGAAATTGACTTGAGTTGATGCATCAAGGCCCCTTATCCAAATCTCAATCCTCACACCCACAGCTGCTTGACACATGGTTAAAATACCTGCAACACTTCTGCAAGTGTGTTCACTAGCTCTTTCTCCTAGCCTTCCCCAAGTGATTTGCCATTTGACACTTGAATACTGGGAAAAAGGAAAAAAACTAGTTCTTTTAAGGATTATTGACCAGTGACTTTCAAATAATGATAATCCCTAGAGATCTAGAAAACACTGTGGGCCTCAAGTCAGAGTGGGTCTTATTGAGGATCAGGTGATGAATGGATTAAGGGCTATTTTGGTATTAAGAGCCAAGTAAAAACTATTCGAACTGCTCTTCCTTTTCAGAGTAGTAAATCAGAATCAGTGCTGTATCTCTGGGGGAGAGAATCACAGAGATTAGTGCTACCACCAAAGATGGGATGGATGGGGGTGGCCCCCGAGAAGGAAAGCAGATTATTTTAATCAAGTAGTAATTCCAGTTAGTTTCTTTGCTATAATCAACAGTTCCTGATGTGGAGCTATAATGCTGGGGAGTCTTTTACCTCTTTATCCCAAAACAAGGCGCATCAGAAGCAGTTTGCTCTTAACCTGGCAAGAACAGGAGCACACATCTTATTTCGGGGCTAGGTCGTCTCTCTCACTCTGTCACAATCTACTCCACAGGGCATAGGATGATTGTATTACTCCGTAGGCTATGATATTGGTCCACCATATGGATGACATCAAGCTGATAGAATCTGATGGGTAGAAAATAGCAGGTATTCAGTGTTTCTTAAACAATCAAAGATGATGGACCATTTATTTGTTTTTGTCTTTGTGTTTTTTTTTTTACGATGGACCATTTTTTAAAAAATTTCTGATCTGTTCAGACCAATACTTTTGTCAAATACAATAAACATAAATTACTAAAAAATTAAAAAGCAGGACAATAGAAATCCCATTTTAAGACTTAGGTTCTGGCAAAGTACTGTGAACCTTTCTCTTTTTCAAAAATAAACATTTCTAAGTACTTTTAATTTCTATACTCATCAAGGATCAGTAACGGTTTACAATCCAGACCACACTTAAAAAAGAAAATCTATTTGAGAGAGAGAGGAGACAGAGAGAGAGAGAGAGAGAGAGAGTGAGTGCAGGAGTAGGGGCAGGTGGTGGAGAGAGGAGCAGACTCCCCGCTGAGCAGGGAGCCCCACGATGATGCGATGATGCAGGGCTCCATGTGGGGCTCATTCCCAGGACCCTGAGATCATGACCTGAGCCTAAGGCAGACGTTTAACTGACTGAGCACCCAGGTGCCCCAATCCAGACCACACTTTGATGAGTGTAGACCTACATGTCTTTATAAAACTTATGTTTACCACAGGATGGGGTGTAAACTCTATGCAAATTTAGAGTGAAAACTTCAGTGAAGTTTTTTGGGAATCCAGTGGAATGGGGGACGTCAAGATAACCCCATTCAAAGCAAAGGACAACTTGGCGTGCCTTGTAAATCCTACCCTACACATACATGCGCACAAGCATGCACTTATGACCACAAATCTCAAAAGACTTTATAGATTTTTGGAGGCAACACATACATATTTTGCTCCTTTGCTGTTACCCAATAATCCCAGTAGGTTGCCAGTTTTGAGTGTGATCCAAAGCAAGAAACTGTTCCTCGGCAACTCTAGACAATAAAGCAATCAGCTCTCCCCGAATGTCTTTACTTGACCTGGTAATTTGCAGCCCAAGGATCCTGAATGGCAGAAGGGGATTCTGTTAGAGACTCTATTACAATCCCCTAGGATTTTGGAGAAAATCACGGCCTCCGTCTCAGTCAGGGTTCTCAAGAGAAATGGAACCAGTAGGATGGATATGTAGGTGTGTAGGTAAATTGGCTTAAGTGATTGTTGAGGCTGGCAAGTCTGACACTTATAAGGCAGGCAGGTGGCCTGCAAACCCCCAGCCTGGAGCTAGAGCTGCTGCCCTGAAGCAGCTACTACCTCTTTCCTTTTCTGTCCTCCTCCTGTTTTCATCTGGGTAGGGGCTCAACGGATAGGTCTCTAGCTAACTCTGAATTAGCGTTAACGCAAACCAGGTTTTTGGTGGAGAGCCGAAGCAAGGTTTTCTGGGGAGAGCCGTTTATAGCCCTTCCTAAGAGAAACTTGTGTCCCTGTGGCATTTGACCCCATTCTATTCACACCACGTTATTCTGACTATTCATGTGCCTCTGGTCCTCCTTTGTTCTCAACATTTTATTTTATGGTTTGCTATATCTCCTTAGAGGTTAAAGTATTATACAATCTTATTTATTTTAAATTTTAATATTTGAAATATTTTTGCTTTTGAATAAACTTGTCCTGGTAAACTCTCATTGTAAATGCAAAACTGATTTTTAAAAAATCCTTTTGCTCTCCCGGCTATAGAGTGCTTCTAAATTGTTCTGAGCCTTTGACAAAAGGAGTATGGTAGGCTGTTCTGTTGTAGTGTTAAATGTTTACCTGTTCTGGCGTATGCTCTCTTTCTGTGAAGTGTGGTGTTTGTGTTTCTGGAATGGCTAATGGATCAAATTCATGGCTTTTGGGCTTATACTGGAGAATGGATGGCACGGTTTATAGGTTTGTGGAAAAACAGAAGTTTCTGAAGCTTCAATTGTCTATATGACAGTCTGTGTGATGCCAAAATTCAGTCATGAAAGGTTTCTGGCAGTTGTTTTTTGTAATCATATTACCGATTTGGCATCTGAAATCCAGATTATGAGACTTTGATGGTTAAAACCAACAACAAAAAACCCCAAAACAATATGCCCTTTCTCTCTTCACAAAAAAACCCCACCAAAACTCCACAAGCAAACCTGTGTGCCATCTCAATCTGTTTTTGGCACATCTATCCCTAATTTATATGTATTGTTTTAATAGAGCTACAGTTCTCATTGATTCTTTAATTTACTCCCTTAATGCAAACTGGTTAAAGTAAAATTTTGTTAGAATGAATTCTTTTCTGATTCATCCTTGGCACGACACTGGACAAAATAAAACCACAAGGATGAAAGGATCTGTTTTACACAGCCCAGTTACTTATCTTTGGAATTGGGGGCACTTATTATCACTCTTCTGAGTGTTAGCCTTTGAATTTACGGACAAGGTTATCTGAGAAATTGAAATGTAGAAAGAGAATACGATAAGGCACTCCAAGTTTTTTTCTTTAACATAGGGTCCACTCTTGTTTGCTCTATGATGCAATGAAGATGTAGATCTTGAAGTCAGCATGGGCATAGAGCCATTTTCATATTTTGTGTGTGGGGACAACATTCAAACTCTTCAATAGAAAAGTTGTTTGTATCAGCTAGAAGCTTAGGGAGAACTGCTTAATGAATGGAAATGATATCCTTCAGCTTTGCAATGATAGAAATCAAGTTTAAGCTTTATTGGATGGGCAGGCAAAATGGCAGCCAGGAATTGGCATAGAGGATAAAAGAAATGTACTGTTTAAATGAAATAGCTTGGGGCAAAAACTTGGATTTGGGAAAGCTGGACTAGGTAAACAGGAGGATAGGACAGGTCAAGACCAACTGATGAATAAATATGGAGATAGAGCAGTTGAATGAAATTATTAAAATAAGTTTTTCTCTCTTTGTAAAATAAGAGTAGCTAATTCCCGGAACATCGCATACCTGGGTTATTGCAGTGTCTTTCACCTAATATTCCTCAGAGGTGTGACTCATGTTAAACCATTGTGTCTTCTTGAAATTCAGAGGACAAATATCAAGTTCTCTGAGAGCTGCTCAAATACTTGGCTGTATTTCTGAGTGAGGGTGAGGGATGATGGAAGGAAAATGATAGACTTTGTCTTTCTTTCTGCTTTAACTTGCATATTTTTTTATGGATTTAGGAGACTCAGTGCTAAGGTTTGAAAAATTGTTTTTCATCCATCTCTTGTAATTTTCATGTAGTTGATCTAGTACCTAACTTAGAATATGGGAGTATGTTGGGGAAGATTGCAAAGAGCCATAACCACTGATTGACCTGCGAGCTGGGCCCGGGGGAAACAAAGGCTCTCCCTCTTCTCTGTTCTTGGAATGTTGGTTCTACATGCTTTCCCCACTGCTGGAAGCTGCTCCAAGGACATCTGCTTGAGGTAGTGATGTTGTAGTGAGAACCCCTTCTTGGTATATGTGGCTAAACCCTGTTAAGTGAGGTCTCTTTAAGAACTTGTAATATTTGACAGGGGTGAGGGTAGGATAAGGTGCAAAGATGCACTCATCTTGCTGTTGCACAAGACAAGCCTTGTATGTAAATTCCTTTTTGCTTATTTAAACTGCCACCTGCTAACCTGGAGTGGCCTGCCTCTTTCCTAAGAAAGTACAGAGACCAGTTTCAGATTACACCCAGGAAGCTCCTGAGAAGGTTACAAACCAACAATTGACCAGCCAGCCAGTCAGGAAACCATAGAAATGGACCTTGGGAATAAGGCCTCCAAAGGGGAAATTTCAAGATGGCCAACAACCTCTATTGGGGGTGGGGTGGGGCTTATGTTAGATGCTTGGGATCACCTGGTGAGTTTGGGGACACCCAGAAAATGCCAGCCAATCTTGATGTGCTTATTAGAGGAAATGCACACAGCACACTGTGTGGCCAAGAAAGGAAACAAATGTCTGTCTCAGAGGGCAGCCTCCTATGGGTGGCCCCTCCTATGGGTGGTTCTGCTGGCCACCAGTGCTCAACTAAAGTTTGAGTCAGCAAGTCAGAAGGAGAGCTGAGGTTGAAGAAGGATGTAGGAGTGGCCATGACTCTGCTAGCTCTGGGGCTGGCAGACAAGGTGGGAGAGCAGGATAATAAGTGAGAGGCCGTTCCAGGCTGCTTTGCAAAGCTTAGGAGGGCATATAACGCCTCAGATTAAGATCTGGGCACTTGTGACAAAGCCTGATTAGGACACGAAGGCACGGATTCTTTGAGAAAGTGATGAAAATGAAGAGGGAGATGTGGCAATTGATGAAGGAAATAGACAAAATGCCCCCTGTCTTCTGACCTGTAATACAAAGGAAAATTTTAAATAGCAATTAGGCTAAAACTCCTAGGAGGAAAACTTGCATTCTCTCTCTGTCCCTTGAAGCTGTGGGTCTTAAGTCTTTGAAATGTAAACATCTCAGGAGATAACCAAAACATTGCCCACAGAGACTGAAGGGAAAACATAAAGTGAAAAGTCTTTTTAAAATACAGACTGCTCTAGAAATTCCCTTGTCCATTGCATTATAATGAGTCTCATCAGGTCTTTAACCATGGCCATTTTTAAGTCCATTGTCATTTGTAGACAGTTACTGTTTTACTCTGATGCTTTGATGAAAAGGAGTTCCTGCAAAAGTGCTTCATCTTCAAGAATTCATGGAAAAAGCTGACAGATTTCTGATGATTAAGAGCAATTTGCCTTCATGTGGGAGTGGCAATAACAAACCTTTCAAGTGCTTCCCCAAGGCTACCTGCATAGCCCCAGCAAACGTCTGGGGTGGTAGCTGGGGCCTCTCTCTGTTCTCCTTCCCCACGTCAGTAAAATGGGCCAATTACATTGATGATATAATGTTAGCATGTAAAGATTTGCCCCTGTCTGTGAGGGAAAGGATGAGCAATGAACCCAGAGAAAATTGAAGGCCCAGGTACCACAGTAAGGTTTTGGGTATTGTTTCGTCTACTGAGACGGATGTTGTCTCAAAATCTGTAAGTGATAAGGTACAAGCCTATCCAACCCCTAAGTCTGTGAAAGGGGTGAAAGCCTTTGTAGAAACTTGGGGGTTTTGGAAGACTTTTATGTGCCCCCAGCTGTTGTGCCACCTGGTAAAGAAAGGACACATGTGGGAGTGAGGATCAGAGCAGCAAGCCACCCCTGAGAAAGCAAGCTACTAGTGAAGTAGATGAAAGCTCTGGGAATCTCCCAAGCAGAGCTGCCATTTGAGTCAGATGGGAATGTGACCGTGGAAGGTAAGCATCAGACTCTGTGACAGAGACAACAAAAGGGAAGAATATCTGGGATTTCTGTCCCAGGTATGGAATGTGGAAAAAAGCCTATATACCCCTGTACAGCAACAGCTCCTCGCAGTGTACACAGTGCTTCTCCAGATAGAGCCTCTCACACAGCAGCCAGGGGGTTGAGCTCAGAGTGGTCTGGTCTGGCAGGTGGCCACTCATGAACCCTGACTCTTGACCCTTTGAACTGCCAGTCGGGCTCTTCTAAAGCGATTAACCCTCTGGCCCAGACCATAGGAAGCTGAGGGGTAGATAATCAGAAATAAGTCCTTGTGGGGTCAAAATGTATATGGAAAGATATTTGGGTTCATCTGCAAGAGCCTGAGGTGCCTCATTGTTTTTCATGTTCTAGCTCATAAGGAACTGCTAACGCTTTGTGAATCAGGAAGCTGGTGCCCTAGCTAGGGTATGAGCCCTAACTACTGACCCTTGAGTAGATGCAGTAGACTGGGTGCACAGAAACAGTGGCCATGGCAATGTCTGAGGAGGATGGCATATTGCCAAAGATGCTGGCTTGCACTTGAAGTATGGTGACTTGGTTAATTAAGTAACAGCCTGTCCTGTAAATCCTAAATAATACCCAAGGTAATTGCCAAGAGTCTGTGGCTATCCATCGGAGTTCCCACCTGGTAAGTGGTTTGCAAACTGTTTATATTGGCCCCTTCCCACTTGGTTTGTATCGACACTGCATCTGGCATAACCCAAGCTTTCCCTTGCCTATGTGCAAGCCAGGTGGCCACCATTAGGGTATTAGAACTGAGTGCCATGTATGGCTACCCTTGTGCAAGAAATAGTGATCAAGAGTCAAATTTCAAACACAAGTCAATATGCAAGACTGTGCAAGAGAATGTGATATGAAGTGGAAGTCCCATTTCCCTTTAAGCCACATGTGGCAAAGTTGGTAGAAAGGAAAAAAAGACTATTAAATAGGCAGCAAATTAAACTGTTAACAGGTAAAACCACCTTGGCTGGGTGGACTAGAACACTGTCCTGGACTTTAACACATTTACATGTTGAATCAGCAGGGCCTATTGCCCCATGTGCAAGGCTGGGGACCCCTGCCTGGACACCCAACACCAGGGAGGTATGGAAGTCGGACGAGAGCCACTGCCCTGACTCTCACCAGGGATCAGTGTACTGTCCTGCTGAGAACAAGTCCCATCACACCCAGAAAGGGAATTATCTACTGGATTTTACCATGGGACTGATATAGAGAAAAGGAATCCGTGCATATTTCTACAGTTGCAATGCCAACAAAGATCCATTTGGCAATAAAAACAAAAATGCCAAAATGAAGAGGATAGAATGAAGATAGAAACATTTCATAGATGATGGATAAAGCAGATGTGGTCTATGTATACAATGGAATATTCCTCAGCCATTAGAAGTGACAAATACCCACCAGTTGCTTCTACGTGGATGGAACTGGAGGGTATTATGCTGAGTGAAGTAAGTCAATCGGAGAAGGACAAACATTATATGGTCTCATTCATTTGGGGGATATAGATAATAGTGAAAGGGAATAGAAGGGAAGGGAGAAGAAATGGGTGGAAATATCAGAAAGGGAGACAGAACATAAAGACTCCTAACTCTGGGAAATGAACAAGGGGTAGTGGAAGGGGAGGTGGGCGGGGGGCGGCGGGGGCGACTGGGTGACCGGCACTTGATGTGATGAGCACTGGGTGTTATGCTATATATTGGCAAATCGAGCTCCAATAAAAAAATATACAAAAAAAAAAAAAAAAAAAAAGAAAAGAAACATTACATAGAAACATGATTTGGAGTATCTTTTGGGTTTTTATATTTTCAGATATTACATCTTTATGTTTTCTCCTTTTTTGGGAAATTTCAAATGATTTGGCTAATCTAGATTTGTTCTTTGAGAAAATATTAGCTCTTTTAGGTGGATTTGGCTTTGTTTTTCTACTTGGGTTAATTCTCGATTATTTGTGTCAGGCTTTTTTCTATTTGTAATTAACTTCTGTTTCTGAGAGTTTGTTGTTCTCACTTTTACACAAAATGAGCTTGGAATAAGAGGCCAGTTGAATGGATTTCAGGTGAAAGCCTCATTAACCTTAGTTTTGCCAATATTTTATAGGCTATACCTATTTTTAGTTTTCATGATTTGTTTTGGGAAACCTTCCTGTCTATATTTGAACAAAGTCTCAATAAGCTGCTTTAGTAAAATAATATTTTTATTAGGAAATAATCCATGTTTAATGTAGAGAATACTCAGAAAACACAAAGGAGAAAATAAGATCAGTTATCATTTGATCACACAGAGAGAACTATTTTTATCATTTTGGTGCATTTTTCCCCAGTCATTTCTATGTGCATATTTAACAAGAGTATTCATAGTGTATGACCTGATTTGTTCCTTTTTATTTTGTTTTGTGAGCCACAGATCTAGAATATTGTTTAATGTGATGATTATAGTCATCCTTGTTTGGTTTCCTAGTTTAATGGAATGTCTTTCCCAAAGTGCTCAGTAGAATATTAATAGGTGATATTTGTAACAACCGCTTTGTGGTCAAGTAAGTGAGTATAG
This sequence comes from Vulpes vulpes, assembly GCF_048418805.1. Taxonomy (NCBI): domain Eukaryota; kingdom Metazoa; phylum Chordata; class Mammalia; order Carnivora; family Canidae; genus Vulpes; species Vulpes vulpes. The sequence continues at coordinate 66,483,078 of NC_132781.1, forward strand.
ATATATAGGCTATATTTTACATTTTCATTTAGATTAGTTAAAATAAATTATTAATTTCTTGCTCTGTGGCACTTTGACTGGACTGTGGTTTGAATAGTATTTGCTTTAGGAATATGAGATTTCTCTATTAGGGAGTGATATATTTATCATTAAAAAAAAAAAGTCCTTGTTCCAAATACATTTGGAAAGATAATTTCTTTTGTAGCCTACAATTTCTTTTATAGTTACAGATTTAAAATTATTAGTTGAATTATTCTAATGCTCAATAAGAAATGGTACTTAAGAGTTTACTGGGTTTTGCCTAAAAATTGATTTTGTCTGAAATTATTACCTTTTTGACCTTTTTTCTTACACTTGTCTATTTTTCATTTTTTCTTCTTTGATTACTTGATCTGTGAAAAGTTTTCTCCCACTGCAGTTTTGTTTCTGTTAGTTTTTCTTTTAAAGTTTGAATTTTATTTATATTTTGATGGTATGTTATTTAGCACTTAACGTTTGTGATATATTTTGATATGGATTATATCTTTTTATCAACAGAATCTAACATCCAGCTTCATTTTAAAAAACATTTTATTTATTTATTTGATAGAAAAAGAGAGAGAGAGAGAGAAAGAGAGAATGAGCAGGGATGAGGAAGGGCTGAGGGAGAGTGAGAAGCAGACTCCCTGCTGAGCAGGAAGCCAACTGGGCTCCATCCCGGGACCCTGGGATCATGACCTGATCCGAAGGCAGATGCCTAACTGACTGAGCCACCTAGGCTTCCCCACCCAGCTTCATTTTTATTTATCATTTAGTTCATCTGATAATTGGTGCTCACTTTTTTGATGTTACTTTGTTGACCGCCAACTCAGGAAAAAAACCCCACATGAATGACACATTGTTCAGGAGAAGAGGGATTTCTAACTGTAGAAAGAAAGGAAAGCACCTATGGGTGGATACGGTTTCGTTTAAGGTGGGTTTTCAATGCAGGGATCTGAGTGGAATTACTGCAGCTTTTGATATTGTTCTTTAAGATTAGTGGCACAGCAAGATGAAAGCTTTGAAGGAAGTCTTGGTGAGTAAATAGCTGTTTGATTACAAAGAAGTATGCTTATCTGAGAAATCTCTCTTTCTGAGAAAGAGCCTATTCACCCTAAGGCTCCAGGAGGAAGGGAGTTGATCAATCTATTGTTTGGATAAATGGATTTTAAAGAGTTCGTGAAACAAACAGTAATGTTATTTGAAACTTTATTTTCCTTGGCAAGAATTTACTGGAATAGTAAAATCATGTTAATGTAGGAAAGTCAATTCTTGATCCTATTAAATTTGTGGTTACAGGCAGTTTGTTCTCCATTTGATAAATCTTTGCCTATCTTTTAAAAACAAATGTGCCATTTTATTTTAGGTATGTCTCTTGGAAGTAGCTTATATTTAGATTATGTCTCAATTGGAGAATCTTTATATATAGTAATAGAGAAACACATGCTTTTTGTACTACACTCAAATATTTTATCTGAAGTCCTTCATCTTTTTTTGTTAGTCTTATAAATTGTGGCTGTTTCCTTTAGTCTTATCTTCTGTAGTAACTGAAAACTGGAGTCCTCCTCTGTGTTAACATAATCTGAATCTCAGCCATTAACTGAATACGTGCTACCGTTTATGTCTCCTTTCAGTGATTGTTTTCACATTTGTCTTCAACTTTTTACTGCAACTTAACAACAATTATTTAAATTTAACTTTTATATTAAGCTATTCTCAAAGTGCACAATTTGTCTTTCTATCCTAACTTTCTTATTCTTGAACTCTTATTTGGTAACTTTAGGAAATTTTTGAGAAGGGCACAGAGAGGTTGTTTTTGAGCTTCTGTACATCTCAATCTTTTTGTTGTTTTCATCAATGAATCAGATTTGATTTGTCCTAATTATTAGGTCATAGTTCTTTTCTCTGATAATCATAGGTATATTGATTTATTATTTTTCTGTTATGTAATTTAAGAGGTGTCAGGGTCCACCTGGTTTTTAATCCTTACTGGTTAATCTGCTTAGTTTTCCTTGATTGTATTCAGTTTAAAAAGCTTGCCAGAATCGTTTTAAAAACTGGTCTTTTTCAATTATTTTTCTTGGTTTACCTTATTTTTTCAACGTCTTTGTGGTTACTTTGATCATGAATAACCTAGTTTCTCAAAAAGATCCATAATGGTTGGGTTGATTCTAATTCTCTTGTCTCTACCTGTAATGTTTTCTCATCATTTTCATTTTGTTTCTTCAGGCTCAGTTATGCTCTTTAAAAAGGAGCATGCAGAGTTTTGGTTTGGCTCCTGTAATTTTGGTTTTCTTGAAACATCTTTTGGTTTTATTTATATTCCTTTAAGTTTTACTTTGTACTCTTTGTGTTTTCTCTCTCTCTTTTTAAAAAAGTTTTATTTATTTATTTGTTCATGAGAGAAACAGACTGAGAGAGAGGCAGAGACCCAGGCAGAGGGAGAAGCAGGCTCCATGCAGGGAGACCAACGCAGGACTCAATTTCAGGACTCCAGGGTCACACCCTGGGCTGAAGGCGGCGGTGCCAAACCACTGAGCCACCTGGGCTGCGCATGTTTTCTCTTTTAACTGTCCTTCCATTCTATTGTTTTATTTTCTTTAGATTCCCCAGCCTTGCCTGCCACTTTTTATTGCATTCTATTGAAGGTTCCTTAAAGTTTCCTGAAGCTTTTCTTTTGGTTCTTCAACCTCATTCACCCTCATTCTGAGTCTTCAAAGTGATTTTTCCCTTTTCTTCAGATTTAGTTGATATTTTTAAAACCACCTTCACCTCCTCTCCCCTGAACATTCCATTTCTTATGAAGAAAGAAATATTGAGACCTTAGCATGCTGACTTCTACGTGGCTTCCGTTGGCTTCACTACCTCTTTGGATGGCTGTTGAAAACGCTTTGCAAAGCTACTGATCTTGGCCCCTTTCCTGCTTCTCAGTCTTTGTTCCCTGAAATGTTAAATTCGTGGCGTTTCTCAGTGGTTCTCAGCAGCAGTGATCACCATAGAGCTTTAAAAAGCACGGATATCTGCATTTTACATGTGGAAGTTCTGTGCGTATATGTGTGTGTTTGAAGAGTAATGGAGCCAGGGTTTGGAAGCCTGTATTGCAAGAACCAGCTTTGGTTTGACAGTCTTGGATCAGTTACTGGCTGTGGCTAAGTTTCCCACTACAGATGCAAAAACAGAGTCCTCGTGCTTTGTGTCTGTCTGGTTGTGGCAGCCAAGCCTGAATGGGTGGGGGTGTACCAGGGAAAAACATGGTAGAAAGAGGGAAACATGGGGAGAGAATTTTTGCAACTCAGAAATAGCCTTGTAAACAGTGAAGAACCTATTTCATTCCAACAAGAATCTAAAATTCGAATGAAAAAAACACAACAGATTTGAGTACTGGCAAGGACTGCAATTGGTACTATATTTTTCTCAGTTCCCACCAATTTGCTTCACTTTTGGAGACTCTGCCTTCTGGTGACACTAGCTTCACAGGCGAGCAACCTGTGCATTGGCACAGAGGCTGGTACTTGGAGGGCCCATGCTTGGTTTAATTTTCTCCTATCTCTGTCTGGAAACTCTTCACTTTATCTTTGAACTTGTGTGAGTGAAGTCCAGTGGGACCAGGGACCCAGGTGTGAATGGGCAGGGTATGTGTGTGGCCTCCATGATGCCCCATGAGCAGAGAACCCTGCGTGGGATTCTGAGAGACTCAAAGCAAGGACCTGTGTGACTTAGTGTATTAATTTCTTTTTTTGCTGCTGTAACAAACTACCATGAACTTAGTGGCTTAAGCATTATGAATTTATTTTCTTACAGTTCGAGAGGTCAGAAGTCTGAATTGTGTGTTAGGTAGCTAAAATCAAAGACTGTCTTCTTTCTGGAAGCTGTAGGGGAGAATCTATTCTCTTGCCTTCTCTAGCTTCTAGGGGCTGCCTGCATTCTTTGTTTCTTGGCCTGTCATAATATCCTTAACTCAGTCCTATCTACAAAGTCCCTCTTGTCGTGTAAAGTAACATACTCTCAGGTTTTGGGGATTAGGAAATGGATTATCTCTGGGGGGTATTATTTAACTACCACGCTGAGTGAGGACACCACACTTTCTATGTGAACCAGAACTTGCTTCAAATGCAGAAAAAAGCCAGTGGAGTTTCTAGAAACACGGATGACCAAGCAATCCTATTATTTCTTGCTTGTGGCACTTCCCTGCATTAGCCAATTGTTTGTGCTCAAAATGATGCCACAGAAGAAAAAGGCAAAAGAGTATCCTACAGTTTCTTTTTTTTCAGTCCTTCCTTATTCACCAAAAAATGAAGAGTGGGCATATTGGTAGGGTGAGTGTGTATCAAGAACTGAAATAAAAATAGTGGCAGTGATTCCACTATTCTGGTGGAATGGCATCTTATGCATGTATGAGCTATGAAATACATTGTATAATTCGGTGACTTTGCATATGAGGTGAGTGCTCTTGTGTTTGCATTTAAAACCGGCCCTGTAAAATACATAAAATGCAGAGTAAAAGTCACGTTAATAATTAAAATTTTTAATTTTCTTAGAATCGAATTAAATAGCAAGTAACAAATACTGGATGAGAGAGATCATTGAAGGATGAAAAAACATTGCACTTTAGTTCCTATTTATTTATTTATTTATTTATTTATTTTCTTGCTTTCAGTTTGCACAGGGCCCTGCAAAGTGTGTGGCTGGCCCTGATTCCAGGGACCAAAGAACGACCGTTCACCTTCCATATTTCACAGATGCGTCCACGTAGACATTCACACATACGTGCAAAAGTGTGCATGTGTGTCTATGTATTTGTGACAGACAAGGTGAGTTGTTTTCTCTAAATTGAGAGGAAATAAATGGGACAGTGGCAAGAGGGGCAAAACAAGAGGAAGCAGTACTCTTCTGAGGGACCTTCTCTCTCTGCTTCTGTCAGTCTTTTTTTTTTTTTTTTAATTTCTTCATATCAGCAGGTTTCAATTTTTTTTTTTTTTTTGATTTCTGGGCCCCTTCCCTTTAATATCTTAAGCTGTATTGGGGTGGGCAGTGCACTTTTCTTTGTGTATTATATTTATTGACATTTATCATAATTTAAAAGTGCCTATTAATCCATTAAAAATAATGTTAATTGGCTATTACATGTTCCCTTTTAAAATAAGAAATAACTTAATTTTTTTTCAAGTAAAAAAACAAGAAGAGTAGCTTTGTGTTACATTTCTATAAACTTCTGCAATACCTGGTTGAACAAAAAAAAAGAACAAAAAAACAACAAAACAAAACAAAACAAAACAAAAAATACCTGGTTGAACAAAGATAGCTGCAACTGCATATCTGCTCCTCCATTTTAATTTGTCTCAATATCACATGTCCTATTGGTGCTGGAAAGTTTCATAGCACATCCACGAGAGAATCATAGTAAAACATACAAGTAACATATTATTATGAAAATACTTTTGACTATTTTCATAGGGGTACTTGACAATAATGTGAGAACTGCTGCCTTATATCATGAACTCCCTCGCCAGAGGGCCTTTGCATATACTCTTACCTCTGACTGGGACTCTGATTTTCTCTTCTATCAATTCTTTCACTTTTCTTGCCTTGAAGATCATTTGCCTTAGGAAGCCTTCTCTCATTTCCTCCAAAAGGTCATATTTTGTTACCTTAGGCTTTTATAATGCTAGCTGCTTCCAGTTTAAAATACGTTGTCATGATTCTACATAGGTCTATATGATTATGTTTCTCTCCCACATGTCTAGAAGTTTCAAGAGAATAGGACTATATCTCACCATTACATCCCTAGTATGAAATATAGTATCTTAGTCCATATAGGTTCTGAAAAAATTATTGGATAAATAATTATGTTAGCCTCAATAATATGGTGGATTTACCATCTGTTATAAATTTTAAAACATTATAAATGTCAATCAATAGAACCACTGTCTTCTCTCAAGACCAGGATATAGAACATTATAAGCATATTCTCTTTGCATCACTGCAAAATAAGAAAAAGGGGATCAAGTTAAAGCGTGAGGCAATTATGCTGAGTGAAATAAATCAATTGGAGAAAGACAATCATCATATAGCTTCACTTACATGTGAAATGTAAGAAATAGTGAAAGGGACTATAAGGGAAAGGAGGGAAACTGAGTGGGGAAAAATTAGAGAGGAAGACAAACCATGAGACTCCTAACTCTGGGAAACAAACAAATGGCTGCCGAATGAGGGGAGTGTGAGGGGATGGGGTAACTGGGTAAGGAGGGCTCCTGATGGGATGAGCACTGGATGTTATACCTTATGTTGGCAAATTGAATTTAAATAAAATATTTAAAAAACAAAGCATGAGAGATTTGACTCCAAAGAATTTCTTGATATTTAGTTTCTACTTTAAAATTTTGGGATGACAATTAAGAGTTAGTGAGTTGTTTAAATACTTTAGTGATCCGATGCCAGGGATTTGGCTACCTCCAGATACTTAGAGAATAGTAAATAATAGGTAGACTGTGACATTGACATCCGAGTGATTGGTTAGTAGATTAAACATACGCATTTTTTGAAGTGTTGAATAGATCCAAGGTAACAAACAGAAAAATAAATAAATGGATCTTACTTTGGGGGTTTCTGCTGAAAATGTTAGGGAGATGATTTTAGTGACTAAAAATTTTTTTTTGAAATCTCATAGTTGTATGAAAATGTCTTTTGTCAAACCCAAGAAAAATTAAGAAAAAAATCATATGCATGGTCTATAGGATGCACAGATTGTTGAATTTATGGTAAAATTTTGTATGTTTCAGGGGATGGGTGGTTTTCTGGTTTCTTGATCTCTGGATTGTATGGCTAACTTGATGTCAAGGTCCAGGTCTGTCTTCTACTCCTGGTTCTGGTTCAGTGCTCGGACAGAGAAAGGTGGTTAATATGAATGAATAAATTGATACTTGAAACAAACTTCTTTTCTCTCCCTAGCTCTCTAAGAACTGAGCTGAACTGAATTATTTGTTGTATGTAGTAAGAGTGGCTTGTACAACGCTGGTTGTTGAACATTAGGTTTCAAATTTATTTTATTTAATGTATTGGATTATATTGATAGTCTTGTTCTCTTATCATTTTCTATTAGATGTAAGGGAAAAAAGTAATCTATGTGGCTGAGTAGAAGTTATTAAGTTATTGTCTATTGAAGATTTCAAGGTCATTTTCATTTTTATGTTCCCCAGTTATTATACCAATCCAGCAGGCAGTCATCTCCTTTGCCTCTTCAGGTATGAAATGGCAGCTGCTATAGAGACACAGCTTGGTCACTGTTCACACAGTGGAGCAGAAGTTAATCACCCTTTGAAAACAATTGGCTGACATTAGACCAGAGAGTTAATTAAAGGGAAACTGTTGAGATAAGAATTATGCTCATTTTTAAAAAGTTTGCCTGTATGACTAACAGCCGAAATCATTAAGAATAAGAACAGAAAGTTAGATTCTTAAATTCTAATGAATTCTGTTTACCTAACTTTTAGATTGGCTTAATCTAAATTTACTTTCTTCCCCTCTGTTTTTAATGCACTCTGCCTGGAAAATGATATTACACTGCTCAATGTCATCTGTCTTTTTACAGTTGTAAGAGCACATTTTTTTTTCCCTCCAGTTTTAGCTTCTCATGCCTCTTTAGAATGAATTTTGTCTTTCTCTCAAGGCCCACTATCCAAAGTCACTGGATAAAAGACCCTATAAAATCTTCCTTGGGTTTTAAGTCTTTGTAATTTGAAATCCATTGACTAATTTAGTGTCATTGAGTTTTCAATCTTCAGAGGGACTTCTTTTCATTTAATGGTCTTGCTTTCATTGAGATAAAGATATCTATTTTTAAAACACCTTTAATGCCAAATGAAATTGAAATTATTAATTGAATTGTTCTGTATTTCCCTGTACAAAGGATTTCCTGATCCTATACCCTGTTATTTGTGTGCATAGAAAGGATCAGAAAAGAGGTTAGTGGAAGTGATCTACATTTTGAATTAATTTATTCTTTTTGGAAATATAGCATCTATAGTTTCAAGGTCAGCCTATGGAGAAATCATACTTTAACAATAGTACTTTTCCTGTGCACAAAACCTCATATTTCCTCTTTACTGTTACTACATTTGATTTTGGAGAGAATAGACTGGTGCAATATACTGTAACATAACTTCATCTCCAGGACTTGGCTTCCTGAGTTCAAATCTCAACACCATGCCTTACAGTCAAGTGGCTTTGCATGATTCATTTAGTTCCAAGATACCTCTTTCCTCATAGCTTATATGATGGTAGTAATAATAATAAATCTATCTCACTGGGTATTGTAAGGTTGCAGTAGATTTTAATAATTAAGCAAATTTCTTAGAATACATCTTGGTCCAGAGTTAGAAATATTAATTATCATCACCACCATCATCATTATGACCCTCATCATCATCACAACCATCATTCAGGAATCTAGATTGGAGATATGACCACTATTATGCTCTGGAACCTCAAATCCCTATAGATTTGGGATACACACTATTGGTTGCTTACTCAACATCAATCTCCCCCTTTTCCCTTGCTAATAGAATTTGCTAGCAGGGTACCCAGTCATGGGTATAAATCATGAGGCATAAGCCAGTTATGGCTCTTGCACTTCTGACCAGTGAAATGTAAGAAGAAATTTCCTGGGGATTTTCTGGGAAATATTTTTTTCCCTGTTAAGTAAAATTGCCTATTTGTATGTTTCTCTTTTTCCCCTGTTTTGGGTGCTGTGCTGACATGATGCCTAGTGGTTTGGCAACCATCTTGTGACCATAAGGATACAAACTTGAGGCAAAATCCCAGACTTTGAATAGGAAAGAGAAAGGAGAGGAGGAGCAAAGGAAGCTTGAACTTTGGTGGCATTTTTGAAAATGGGATCACCTCTAGGTTTTACAGTAGATATTCTTTAAAAAAAAAAAAAGATTTTTAAGTAATCTCTATACCCAGTGTGGGGTTAAAATTCACAACCCTAAGATCAAGAGTTGCATGCTCCACCAACTGAATTAACCAGGTGCTCCTGTTAACAATAAATATAATTTTTTTTTGAGAGACATGGGGGGGGAAGGGGCAAAGAGACAGAGAATCTTAAATAGGCTCCAAGCTTAGCATGACATCCAACATGAGGCTTGATCTCATAGATCAAGGACCCTGAGATCATGACCTGAGCTGAAATCAACAGTCAGGATGTTTAACTGACTGAGCCACCCACATGCCCTCAACAAATATTCTTAAGGTTTAAGTAAATTTTCTTTACTTGCAGATGAAAATATCTTAACTAATACTTCAGCCATGAATTTTTTTTGGTTCAAGTGACAGAAACACAATTTAAACTAGGGAATTTATCCAGGCACTGTTTATGAAGTTAAATGAATTTCTATAAGAACTGTGGTAGCTCTAAGGGACTCAGAGATGGAAACTAGGACCTTGAACACCTATGTACACTTCCTCTCCATTTTTCCCCTTTGCTTCTTCCTGTGTCAACCTCATTTGTTCTGATTGTAGATAAGCTTTTTTTTTTTTCTGATGGCGCGTGCATTCCATCAAGAAAAACAAAACAATAAAAACAGAGTCCTCTCTCTTAGCTCCTGTTTGAATAAAAGCTAGAAAAGAATGCTAATTTGGTTTTTGCACTAATTGCTATAGCCAGGGAAGGGTTATATCATCCACGGTTTTGATTAGATTGTGAGGTCTCCTTCTAATAGACTGGGATAATACACATATGTTGGACAGAGAATTACTGTGGGAAAGACAGTCACCCTTATTTATTTCTGGTATAAAAATTTAGTAGTTGTGAAAAATACTTTCCCTGGGGTCATTTGGGTTATGGTTTGAATTAATTTTGATGTTTTTTTTTTTTACAAGAGTCATTTCTAATTTCCCTGGACTCATTAGACTCTAGGTATATGTGACCAAATGAGAAAATCAGACCCTGGAGGGCTGTGAGGGAATACTCCTGGGGAATTTGCTAATGTGTCTTATATTCTCATTTCACAGAGGCTATTTCTCGGTGGGCTGCACTACCCTGGGATTTGAAATGGGATACCCCAGGCTATATTGGGATTTAAAATGGGGTAGCAGATTATGTATCAAAACTTCTTGGGTTCTTCCCAGAGATGCTAATGTCAGTCCTGAGCACCCTACAAAGACCTCTCCCTTTTATCTCAAGTGTTTTTAGGAAGTCTCTCCTAAACGCTCATAGAAAACCACGTGGTGTTCCCTCAGCACTACTCAACAGGAGATCCAGCCACTGGGCTTCACAGTGCCTACTAGGCCTCACTATTGATGATGGACACTGCTGTCACCCCCCAAAACAGCTGCTTCTCAGACACTGTTGATCCCTGATCTGGGCTCCGCTGTCCTGTTTGGTGAAGCACTGTGGTTTCTCCATGCTCATGGCAATCCCTTTGTGCCTCTCGAAGCTGCCGCTGCCACAGGTGTGAGGAAGGCTCTGAGATGCCCAGGTTACCCAGTGGCATGGGAAAAGGTGGGGACAAATGCCTCTGCCCCTTTACATGCTACACCGTTAAAGGTATTTCCACATGTCAATATCTGACAGAGGTTTTGTTTTTTAAATAAATCCAGTCTTTTTTTTTTTTTTTTTTAAGATTCATTTATTTATTTGAGAAGTATGAGCAGGGGCAGAGGGGGGCAGAGGGAGGCAAAGGGAAAGCATCCCAAGCAGACTCCCCCTAAGTGTGGAACCCGAAGCAGGGCTGGATCTCATGACCCAAGATTGTGATCCAAACCCAAATCAAGAGTTGGCTGCCCCAATGACTGAGCCATCCAGGCATCCCTCTTACAGAGGTTTTAATGAGAACCTGGCTCTTCTTTCTTAACCTATGACCACCCCCTTTTTCCTTTACTCTAAGCACCTAAAGACCATGCTGGAAGGTGTGCTGGGGCCAGGAGTGGATGTACACCAGAATCATCTTCCCCATTTCCTGGAAGAAGGATCAAGCTTGTCCTCTTGACATTTTTTTTTTCTGTTGTGCTGTTATCTCCCACAAGATTCTTCAGCTTTTTTTTTTTTTTTTTTTTTTAAAGATTTTATTTATTCAGGAGAGACACAGAGAGAGAGAGAGAGGCAGGGACACAGGCAGAGGGAGAAGCAGGCTCCATGCAGGGAGCTCGATGTGGGACTCCATCCTCTGTCTCCAGGATCACACCCTGGCTGAAGGCAGCGCTAAGCCGCTGAGCCACCCGGCCCGTCCGAGATTCTTCAGTTTTGAATGAAAATTGATTTCTGGCAGGCTTCTTCCACCCACCATTTCACTCTGAATGTGAAGACTTGACTAATCTGAGAAGTGGGTATCACTAGAGTGTGTGGGTTTCAGAGCCTTGGTGTAAAAGATCAGCAAAATTTTGGAAAAAAAAAAGGGACTTATGTAGGAGTTGCAGCTCTATTTTGCTTAGTATGGCATTAAAAAAGTAACCCAAAGTACGCTCACTATAGAATTTATCCATTATTTCATAAATGAAAGATGTAAAATTTCAGGATGATAAAAATGACATAGTTTTAGAAAAAATGTGTTTTGTTTCAAAAATATACAATTAAAAATATGCCTACAGACACAAATATTCAACAGTACCCAACCCTGAATGCACTTCATAATATACACACATTTACATAGCTTCTAGACTTAATCCTTAGAGATGTTGACTCAAGAGGAGTGATCTATATATTTAAAAAGCTCCCCAGGTGATTCTAATGCAGCCAGCCAGATTAGTATATACACTATTTTCTCTTCTACGTTTCCCCCCATGAAGTGGTGAAAAATCAATTGCAGACCAGCAATGTCTATAGCCCAGCTCTTGGGACCCAGCTGGCTCAAATAAAATCTGGAGCCCTGGTTATCTAAGATTTCCTTGAGATACCCAAATGCTCTCTTTCCTCACTGGAAGAAGAAGTACTAAATGGTAAAATGTTAGAGAAAAGAAAATTATGTGGCCTGATCCAGCTCAAGCATGACAAGTGAGTGTTAAGTGATAATGAGGTGCCCGTCGATTGGCACCGATGGTTAGAATGTCACACTGAAAAGGATGCTAAGGCTCAGCTCGAGCTCAGAAGAAGTGAACGTTGTGATCGATTAGCAGTGTTTTGTGTCGGGTAGAGGAGCATTGTAGCGCCTGCGGCACGTATTTGCCATTTTTTGTTTGCCTCCTTGTAGATACAGGCATAATGTTCGAGAAAATATTAGCAGTTGTAAGTGTTCTAGCAGTCTATTAATTATAGTACAGTAATAGTCTGTTTGAAACTTTACTGAACTAATGCCTGAATCCCTGTCATCTCAAAAGTTTTTGCATTAAGAAGTCATTTAATCTAGGCTTGAGCTACAATTGTTGCATTTAAATTGAGCCCATACTCTTGCCTTATACCTACCTGTCCGGCCACTAAGTCACTTGATTGTTTATTGAATGAACATTTATTGGCTATTTGCTACATACCCGTTCTAGGCAGTGAGTTAGGGAGAAAGGATGGGGAGAGTCCTTACCTGCATGGAACTTCATCTATCGGGGGAAGTAGATCCATAAACGAATGATAATAATGTAAAATATGTACAAAACATTCCACAGACAGGTAAAGGAAAGACTAGTTAAATTTTAAGTGAAGAAAGTAAAATAGTGTATTTCAGTTGAAAAAGTGACAGAAGTTAGTAGAATAAGTTGTTTCAAAGAAGATGCTTTGGTAAGACCTGGAACGTGTTACTGAGTTATCAAGTCCTTGGGCCACAGATTTTTACAGCATCAACTGGATGTGATATTTACTTCTTTGAGACAACAGAAAATTTCATTTATAGTGTTTCTTAGCATTTGCATTATACTATCATTTTTATCTAGAACCTTCCTCCTCAATAGATTGTAAGCTGATCTATATAAATAGGACATCTATCAAAATAAAATGTAGGAGAATGGAGGGAATGTCCAGACATTAATCCCTTATTTGTTAACTGTGTGAACTCAAGCAAGGAAATTAAAAAAAAACTTTATAACTTCTCATCTGCAAAATGAGAATAACAATAACTACCACTGTAGGTTGTTATGAATATCAAGCAAGGAAATGTATGTAAAAGCTCTTGGCACAGTGCTTGACACTTAGTTAATGCTCAGTAAATGTTAGCAATTACTAGTATTATTATACACGGTTGAGCTCTAAATCTATGCCTGCATCACAGTGGGAACTTAGTACTTGTTTGTTGTTTGTATTGAAATTAAGGACCCTTCCTTTTCTGAGTTTCTTCTCCATCCATCCATCCATCATCCATCCATCCATCCATCCATCCATCCATCCATCCATCCATCTCTGCATTCGGATTATCTGCTATGTGCCTGACACTCAATCCTATTCCCTCCAAAGATCTCATGGTCTTGTCTCTGAGTCTACATTGTTAACTCTTTAATCTTCCTAACTCCCTTCTAGAGTATTTCAGACAGAGGTGAGAAAAAGCTTTACTAGAATAGCTTAATCCTGTTCTGATCCCTAGGAAGGGGCAGTGATGGTAAATTTGCCAGGGAGACAAATGACACACAACGTTAATATGATGTGAGACGAGCTACCTCTGAGTGTAACAACGTGCTCTATCACCTATACTTTTGTTTATGACACTGAAGAGAATCTCAAGTAACTTTGCTTTTTAGTTTATCTCTTACCTAAATTTCTACTCTTAAAAGATAAAATACATTGTACCTGTTTTGTTCTTCATTGTATCTCTAACATCTAGCAGATGGACTTCTACCCAGGAAGTACTCAATATACATTTGCTAAAGGAAAGAGAAAATGAAATACACAAGTTGTGGAATTGACCTTATGACTTGGTATTTTGAGGGGATATGATTATATTGAAGTAATATGAAACAATGTCCTATTTTGGACCTTTACCTTTTCGGTTTCTTTAAGGCAAGAGGGTATAGGCATAGTTCAATGTGTATGTGGAGACGGATGGGTGAAGAAGGGTGGAAGTGATCACTTCCCATTGAATGATTCTGGTTTTCTGGAGGGGATACAGTTTCACAACTGGTAATATGGCTAGGTCAAAGCTCATTTAAAAACTCTCAGCGTTTCTACGATATAATTCTGAGTTAAGTGAAAGTACCACATAAAGCATTAAGCTAAATCAAATTAATACCATGTGTTTTGAGAGTCCTACATCTTACCCAGAAACATATGCCAATGATTTCAGCATTTGGTACACCTTATTGCTATATACTTTTGGTGCTGTTTGACTTCATTTACATTAATGTGTTAGATAAAACTTAAATAAAGGAGAAATTAAGAATTAGGTATTATTCATATCAAACATTGTAGCACCACTATTTTTACCCAAATCTTGGAAGTAAAAATTCTTACAGGAAAGATATCTAAGCTTTTCAAATTATATCTATAAACATAACTAGAGTTTCAAAGAGCATTTATCTCTAAGTCTGAGTTATAGCTTGCTTCATTGCTCCCTCAACACCAAATTTTCCACTATAGATGTGGGACATATGCTCTTTCAGCTCAGTATGCTGTAGAGCCCAAGTGTGGCACATTTACACTGGCAGCTCCTTGGGAAGAAAAAAATAACACAGGGAACATGGAAATCTTACAGTAGAGGAGGTTCAAAATACAAATGTTGAAGTGCTAAGCTCTCAGAAAGTAATAATTTCACTGATTTTTATTAGGAAGAGGATATATGAGCATAGCAATGAATGGTAAATCAGCATTTCTGCCTCTTTACCAGCTTTTATGATCGGCATTAATGGTGGCAACTGTCACAGAGATTATGGCTGCTTTATTTCAAGGGAGTCTAAGAGGCAGAACGTAGTGTGAGTATTTTATAAACATGTATTTTTAAAGTCAGCCATTTGAGTTTGCAGGGATGACAAATGATTCCTGGGAGGGCTTAAACAGGGAGAGGGATGGAGTAGAGGAGGGAAGAAAGTGGAGAAAATAGTATCATTTATTTGATGTAGAAATTTGGATGTTAGTTATAGTCCACATTTCTGTTAGCCATTTTATCCTAGCCTAAGTGGTGCCAAAATTATTTTATTGATCAGCTATCCTGGGATTGAAAAAACCACATTCTGACCAGAGCCATGTGACTTTTACTTCCCATTACAAATCAGTATGGGCCTCCAGAGTGTAGTTGGTTTAACTACATTTGTGATTATTTTGTTGAAGATAAAATCCCCTATCTGTCACTTCCCAGAACGTCAAGCCCTTATGTGAGGTTTACAAAGTCATAGGGAGGAGATAATCCCTGCCATCTTTCTTCTTGTGTGTTCTGTATGTTTGATAAAAGGGAGCTAATGTATATGACTATGGTACAAAATGTACCCAAAGCAAATTGTCCCTGTTGAATAGCAGTAGTACCATTTGCTAGAAAGGAAGCTCTCAGGCAGTTTTCTGACTTAAAAACATTTTGTAGATGGAATATATATAAAGACATCAACATGCTTGCTCTGTTCTCATTGCTCTATTAGAGCTGCAGCTACTGAAGCCATTATGATAATGTCCGGAGGTTTTAGAAAATTTGTTGGTGCAGAGATGGAGGAAAGACCCACTTACGGGACCTGACTCTCAGCTTGCATAGCTGTCTTCTATTGTAAACTCTTGGCATTTCAAACTTCTTTTTCCCCCCTTTACTCCCAAGTTGTTAGACGATTTCTTTTGCTCATTTATTCCTTCATCAACAAACACTTATTTAATTTTTAATATATGCCAGGGATTCTACTAGAATTTGAGTATACAGTGGTGAATGAGATAGAAATAGTTTCTGTGTCCAGAAAACTCTAATGGAGAGATGAAATATGAGACAAGGGAGTGAATTGCTCAAGAAGCAAAAGGCAGAGCCACCTGATTTGGTCTATAGAGGTTAGGAAGGGCTTCCCAGATGAAGCAGCTTCTAACCAATAACTAAAGGATGAAGTAGGAGTTAAATTCCACATCAGATGGTTTCATAAGACAATGTATATGAGATAACTTATAAATTGTGAAGTACTACATAGAGATTATATTCTATTATTGGTCTTCTTGCAGTCAGGTAGCTTAAAATATCAGGTATCTTAAAAATCTCAATATATTTTGCTATATTGTGGCAGCAGTATTGTTATTGGTGGTAGGAAGAATCTTATTTATAGTTGTGGTTTTCCATATCCTGGTAAAATACATCATTTTCTAGAACTGGTGCTGTATACCCAACTATCTAAAATATTTTGCCTACTTAAATTTAGGGACTCACGTAGGTCTTTCTCATTGGGAGGGGTTGGGAGGTTGAACAGCTTTCATCCAGGAGTGGAGCCAAGTGTTTATGACGACTGCTTGCCTGATCCATAGGGAGATGGTTTTAGTGTGATAGGGATTCAGAAAAGCTGGGTTCTTGTTCTGATGTAAGGAATTTGTTTTGTTTTGTTTTAAAGATTTTATTGATTTATTCATGAGAGACACACAGAGAGAGGCAGAGACACAGGCAGAGGGAGAAGCAGGCTTCATGCAGGGTGTCCAATGTGGGACTCGATCCCGGGACTCCAGGATCATGCCCTGAACCAAAGGCAGATGCTCAACTGCTGAGCCACCCAGGCGTCCCTGATGGAAGGAATTTGGTAGGCAGATGGCTCAAGACAAATCACTCAATTTCATTTGGTCTCATTACCTCATCTGCAACATGATTACCTCTAAGAGACAATCTGTGGTAAACTTGCTAGTGCAGTTTCTTTATTTTAAGTACTAATATTCCCAAATCATCAATTTGTTTGTTTGTTTATATGTAGCCTCCACATCCAACATGGGCTCCTTGAACTCATGACCTCGAGATCAAGACCTGAGCTGAGATCCATAGTCGGACACTTAAGCAACTGAGCCACTCAGGGATCCCCTAAATCATTTATTAATTTGCTTTTTTGATTTCATATTAAGAATATCAGTAGAGCTTAAGTCATTTGCTGATTTGCTTACTCCATGGGGCAAGTTTGGTTGGCTACTAATCCAAAGGGAACAGGTGTAAGCTGCATGTACATCTAAGTATATTCTTCACATGTATATGTGTATAAGTGCTCGCTGGCAAATTGCTAAGTTAAAAAATATCTTCAGAATGAAATGAAAAATGCCTTAAAAATGTCAACATGTTTTGCTCCCTTTGCTTATTAAGTTCAATTTTTTTTTTTTTTTGGTCCCAGATTCAGGAATGATCATTTTTAGAAGGGACTAATAGATAACATCTGTTATATGAACATATATGAATTGAGGCTCATATAATGCAGTAGTATAACATTTAATGTGTAGTAATTGTGAGGTATGTCAGAGACTAAAATAAGACCTTAAATACTTTATACAGTGAAAGCAATGATAGGTAAATGTCTGTGGGATATTTTAGCTAATTGTTGATGATGTTTTAATGTTCTATGCCTACAACTCAGAGCTTTCTTCTTCACTTAGACTGTTAGCTTACTTTTTTTTTACTTATTAAACCATCTCAAATAAGGCTACCTGATAGAGAATAATATAGATATGCCTTAAAACAAATCTTTTGTTCAACTTCTATTAACTACAGATATCCTCACAAATGTTGAAACAGTGACTTTGACAAGTTTCTTCTCTGAAGTTTTAGAGGGACCTTTATCAGTGACATTCTTTCCCCCTCTTCAATGCTTATATGACCACTGGTCCTCACTTTAGGTTTAAAGAACAGTGGGATATGTGAGGGAGATATCAAGATAAATGCCTAGCCAGTGAGCCAACATGAAGAAGATTTGAGTAGCATTTCCCTGATAAAAGCTAATTTCTGGGCTTTATTAGTCCTGGCAAAGAGATTCAGACTGCTAGATGACATTTATTTTTAAAATTGGACAAACAGTAGTCTTAAGTTGATGCATAAGCTGTTGCTGTTTCCATGTGAAACAAATAAACAGCATGTCAGGAAACAGACTGTAAAAGCAAGAACAAAACCCATTCATGCTTTTACATTTCCTGTGGCAATCAGACAACAAGCTGATGCCAACCCCACTTCTGATTTATGAAAATCGCGAGGGAAGGAAAGAAATCACACATTTTCTCTCTTCATTTACTCTTCTACTAGTACTGTCAATTCTTTTTATTGAAGTATAATTGACATATTATTTTTGGGTATATACCTCATGATTCAATATTTATTTATTTATTTGAAATATTTTATTTGTTTATTCATGAGAGACACAGAGAGAGAAGCAGAGATCCCTGTACCCTGGGATCACGCCCTGAGCCAAAGGCAGATGCTCAACCACTGTCCCATGATTCAATATTTGTCTACACTATAAAATGATCATCCACAATGTCCAGTTTCCCTGTTAACTTACGTAACATACTATATGATATTATTGACCATAGTCACCATGCTGTGTATTATTACTTATTTATGACGGGAAGCTTGTACCTCTTTACCCTCTCTCCTCTTTTGCCCATCCCAGAACACCCCATCTTTCTGGAAATCACCAATTTGTTTTCTGCATCTGTGAGTTTTATTTTGTTTGTTTTGTTTTTAGATTCCACATATAAGTGGAATCATGTTGTATTTGCGTTTCTCTGACTTATTTCATTTAGCATAATGTCCTCAAGTTTCAGCTATGTGGTAGCAAATGACAAGATTTCATTCTTTTATGGATAAATAGTATTCTATTGGATATTTATAGTACCCCTTCTTTGTCTATATAACTATCTATGGCTACCTAGGTCGTTTCTGTACCTCAGCTATTATAAAAAATGCTACAATAAACCTGGGGGTGCATGTATGTTTTCAAATTAGTGTTTCTCTTTTTAAAAAGACTGTATTTATTTATTCATAAGAGACACAGAGAGGCAGAGACATAGGCAGAGGGAGAAGCAGGCTCCCAATGGGGAGCCTGATGTGGGTCTCGATCCCAAGACTCTGGGATCACTCCC
The DNA here is from genome assembly GCF_048418805.1 of Vulpes vulpes. Taxonomy (NCBI): domain Eukaryota; kingdom Metazoa; phylum Chordata; class Mammalia; order Carnivora; family Canidae; genus Vulpes; species Vulpes vulpes. The sequence continues at coordinate 66,502,003 of NC_132781.1, forward strand.
TGAGCCAAAAGCAGAGGCTCAACCACTGAGCCATCCAGGCATCCCTGTTTCTTGTTTTCTACAAGTAAATACCCAGAAGTGGTATTGCTGGATTATATGGTAGTTCTATTGCTGGTTTTTTGAGGAACCTCCTAATATTTTGGCCATGCTAATTTACATGCCTAGCAGCAGTACATAAAGGTTCCTTTTTTCCCCCACATCCTTGCCAACATTTACCATTTCTTGTCCTTTTGGTAATAATCCATTCTGATAGATCTGAGGTGATATCTCATTGTGGTTTTGATTTGCATTTCCCTGATGTTTAGTGATGTTGAGTGTCTTTTTATGTGAATGTTGGTCATCTCTGTGCTGTCTTTGGAAAAATGTTCAGGTCCTCTGTCCATTTTTTTTTTAAGATTTATTTATTTATGATAGACATAGAGAGAGAGAGGCAGAGATGCAGGCAGAGGGAGAAGCAGGCTCCATGCAGGGAGCCCGACGTGGGATTCAATCCCGGGACTCCAGGATCGCACCCCCAGCCAAAGGCAGACGCTAAACCGCTGAGCCACCCAGGGATCCCTCATCTGTTCATTTTTAAGTTGGATTTTTTGGGTTTTCTTTATTATTGAGTTGAATATTTTAGATATTAACCCCTTGTTAGATATGATTTGCAAATGTATTCTCCTATTCAGTAGGTTGTCTTTTTATTTTGTTATTGATTTCTTCACTATACAGAAGCTTCTGAGTTTGATGTAGTCTTATCTGTTTTTTTGCATTTGTTGCCAATGTCTTTGGTGTCAGATCCCACCCCCCACCCCCACCCCAAAATCACCATGTTATACTCTATGTTGGCAAATCGAACTCCAATTAAAAAATATACAAAAAAATCACCAAAACTGATATCACTGATATCAGAGGAATTACTGCCTATATTTTCTTCTAGGAATTTTTTGGTTTCTGGTCTCACATTAAGATCTTTATACGTTTTTAGTTAATATTTGTCCGTGGTAAAACTGATCCAATTTCCTTTTTCTCTTTTCTTTCTTTCTTTTCTTTCTTTCTTTCTTTCTTTCTTTCTTTCTTTCTTTCTTTCTTTCTTTCTTTTTCTTTCTTTCTTCTGTCCAATTTCCCAACACCATTTACTGAAGAGATTGTTTTTTACCCAATTGTATATTCCTGTCTCTTTGACATAAATGAATTGACCATATGTGTATGGGCTCTCTATTCTAGTCTATTGATTTGTGTCTATTTTTGTGCCAGTACCAAAATGTTTTGATTACTATCACTTTGTAGTGTAATTTTACATCAGGGATTGTGATACTTTCAGTTTTGTTCTTTTTTTTCTCAAGATTGCTTTTATTATTTGGGATCTTTTGTGGTTCTATACAAAATTTTAGGATTTTTGTTTATTTCTGCAAAAAATTCCATTGGAATTTTGATAGATATTGCATTGAATTTGTAGATTGCTTTGGATAGTACAGACATTTTAATAATGCTAATTCTTCTAGTCCATGAACATGGTGTATCTTTCCACTTATTTAAATCTTTTTCAATTTCATTTATCAGGGTCTTATAATTTTCAGAGTACAGGTGTTTTCATGTCCTTGGTTATATTTATTCCTTGGTATTTATTCTTGTGATCAAATTTTAAATGAATTGTTTTCTTAATTTCACTTTATGCTACTTTGTTATTAGTGTGTAAAGATGCAATATATTTCTGTATCTTAGTTTTTTTTTTTGGTAACTTATTTTGTATCCTGCAACTTTACTGAATTTATCAATACTAACAGGTTTGTGTGTGTGTGTGTGTGTGTGTGCGTGTGTGTAGTCTTTAGAGTTTTCTATGTATAAAATCATATCATCTGCAAATGGTGAGTTTTAATTTTTTTCCTCCTAATTTGGATGCCTTTTCTCTTCCCTGGCTAATTGCTGGGCTTAGAATGGTGGATTTGGGTAAGGAATGAGAGAGAGAGAGAGAGAGAGAGAGAGAGAAAAACAGACATGGTTGGGGAGGGAGAGACAAAGAAAAAGAAAAAAATAGAAAAAACTTCCAAATTCATTCTATGAGGTTAGCATTAGCCTGATACCAAGACCAGATAAAGACCCCACTTAAAAAGCAATACAGACCAACATCTCTGATGAACATGAATATGAAAGTTCTCAAAATATTGATAAACCTAATCCAACAATATATTAAAAAAGGCATTCACCACGATCATGTGGAATTTCTTCCTGGGTTACAAAGGTAGTTCAATATTTTTAAATCAATTAATGTGATACACCATATTAATAAAACAAAGGATAAGAACTATATAATCCTCTTAATAGGACAGAAAAAGCATTTTCCGACATCCACTCATGATAAAAACCATCAACGAATAAGTTTAGAGAGAATATACCTCATTCTAATAAAGGTCATCTATGAAAAACCCACAGCTAATATCATCCTGCATAGGGAAGAACTGAATAAGACAGGGATGTTCACGTTTACCGCTGTTAGAGCAATCTCCTTTACATATGGTCTAGACACTTTTCGATCTGTTGCTTTGGTGCTGGGTTCAGGAGTCTGTGCATGAGCCCTCTAAGAACAGAATTTCTGTTTTCTGTAGCCTTATGTTTCTTCTGGATATAAGCCCCATTGGTTGGCAAAGCCAGATGTTTTGGGGGCTCATTTCTTTAGTGCAGGGTTGTGGTGCCTTCAGTGGGTCACAAACCCCTTCCTCCCTAGGGAGAAGCTCCACATTTGTGAGATCCTTCCTGAGTCCTTCTGATTGTGAATTGAGCTGGAGGTGAGGTTTTTGGTGAGACTGTCTCTGTGTCTTCCACCTGTCTGGATGTGTCCCTTTAATTTTTTGTTGTGAAAGATCTGTTCAGCCAGTTAAACTACTTTTTTTTTCAGAGGGAATTGTTGCCATGTAGTTGCAGGTTTGTTGTGTCCATGAAAAGAGGGAAGTTCAGGATCCTCCTAGGTGGCTATCTTGAACTATAGCCTTCAAAATTTTTTCTTCTGTTTTATATTATTGATATTATTTCTGTTACTTTTTAATATTGATAAGGTATATATCAGTAACAAAATTTAAAGGAGTGCTTATTTATTTCTTGGTAATGTAGAATTTCTTTTTTTCTTTCCTTTTGTAGTGGAGAAAAAAGTGTTTCTTGTTACTGATTGTTGATATTGCGTGAGTGCCTTAAAACATGCGCGCGCACACACACACACACACATACACATCTGAAAACGGAACATTTTCTAGCATTCAGGATACCAGAGTTCTAAGTCCGATGGTGCCTCTCACTAGAAATGTGCCTGAGTTGGTGCAACACTGGTCACCCAGATCCCCCAATTCCCTGAAGGCTCATGGCTCACAACTATATCTGTCAAAAAGTAGAAATGTGATGGCTACCAAGAACAATTTTATAGAAAAAGGTAGATGTGCAGATTTTCCTGTCTAGGAAAAGAATGCTTTCTTGCCTTAGTTCTTGACCTGTCCAGGTAGGAAGCCCTTGTACTATGACCAGTTGCAGTTCACACACTATCGTTACACACCTTCTCTGATTAGATCTCAAAACTCCATAATTTGGTGAAAACAAGTGTCATTATTCCTACTTTACAGTAGAGAAGGCCAAGGGTAAAAAAGAATGAGTGACTTGCTTCAGGTCACAAAACTGGCACATAATAGAGCTGGGGTTCAAGTATGTGTATGATAATTCCATACTGAGTGTTTTTGCCACTTACACAGTGCTGCTTTCTCAAAAGGCACTTAGTGTTATGTCACTTAGATAAATTAAGTGTATCAGAGTATTGATTTGGGCTTCTTGCTTGCTGCTGTAGAGATTTTGCCTTCTTTATCCCAAAGATGTAGGATTCTCCTAATAGCATTGGCATTTTAGGTTTGGAAGAAAAAAATTTTAATAGTAATGATATTTTAGCTTTGGAAGGAAAATTTACCAGGTCTCTAGAATGATAGCTTCAGTAGGTTTTCAAAAAGCACAGAAGCTTTGCAGCAGGACTTTGTCAGAGGAAAATTGGGTCCAAATATTAAGAGAGGCAGAGGTGGGTAAAGTTGGAAAGGAGTATTAGCCAGTTTAGAAGGAATCTTCCATGTTCCATTAGTAGTGAGGACCAGTTTCTTCTCTTCTGGGGCTCCCTGAAGCACAGGCTGGACCTCAGTAGCAAATGTTAATGCTACACACCTAGGGAAAATCTCCTCGTCCACATTTTGCCCAGAACCAATGGTACCACATGCATTAAGGCCTGTTCAGGACTGTTCAGCATACATACCAATGGTGATCAGTGTGGACTGAAGACTTGAGTACCCTTTCTTGAATATTTTTGGTTCCACAAGACTCTCCATTTTTGCATGACTATCTGAAGGGGTTGTTCCTTACATTATTAATATTGTCATTTCTTGTCATATAGGCAGATGTGGGCTTAGAATAGATCTATGCAATTTAGGAAAATGAAGAACTATGACATTTCTTACACCTGACTTTTGTGGAGTGGTAATCTCGTTGGCTCCTCATGTGCATACCATACGGTTTTATTGATTGACTGGTAATCTCCTGGATGAAATTGCAGTTTCTCTCACGTGGGGGTTATCCTTGGACTAATTTGTGTAGTCTCAGTCACTAAAACTGTACAATGGAAGTAGTAGGAATTCATTAAACAACAACAACAACAACAACAACAACAACAACAACAAACTGAATTTTCAGATATAGACTTAATTCTGACCTTGGATAAATAATTAGTTAATTTGAATACTGAATGTTCTGTTGAAATAAAAATTTCTATTTTTTTTCTATTTCTTTATTTTTCTGATCCAGTTTGACCACACCTTAGAAGGATTCTTCCCTTATTATAACCAGAATCACGGGCTTTACGCATGTGTGCAACTCCAGACTGGCATTCTTTCATTTTAAACCTTTTGTTCTGTTTTGTGTTCCTGGCCTTACATTTTGTTCTTGCTTGCCTAAATTCTGCTACCTTGCCTAACCTCTTGAGATGGATGACCCAGTTTCGTGGACTGCATTGGCTTTGCTTTATCTCCTGGCCATTGCCTTTGGATCATCCTTGTCTCCATACTCTGCAGAATCTGGACATTCTGGCCTTACTAATGGCCCCAAAGATTTCATTTGGAGTCCTTTCCTCTGTCCCTCTCCTCCTCCTCCCCCTTCTCTCTTTCTCTTCCTTCTTTCATGTTCTTTTGGTTAAATTTATTCATGAGTATCTCATATTCAATTAATTTTTTAAGAAGTTTTTTTATTAAGAAATATTTCAAACATACACTAAAGTAGAATATTATAACAAACTTCCATATATGCCATTAAGACTCAGAATGACCAATATTTTGCCAACTTAGCTTTGTCTATAGCTCCTTTTATTTTGCTGAAGAATTTTAAAACACATGTTCTCAAAAGCAAAACCATTTTAAAATAAATACCAGGTATTATGTCATTTTATCATAACATGCATCAAATGAATTCCTAAAAAAAGGTCAACTTCTTACGTAACCCACGAAATTATTACACCTAACAAAATTAATAATTCACTTAATAGTTCACATATAAATTTTTCTTTGTCTAAAAAATGTCTTTTTTCTGGTTTGTTAAAATTAAGATCCAAAGATCACTCATTACATTTACTTATATGTCTTCAGTCCTCCTATTAGCCATCACTTCAAACACTGTAGGTTGGTTTTGAACTTTATGTAAATAAAAACATTTACATATATCTATATATCCAGAAGTGAAATTACTGGATTTTATGTGAGATCTATTTTAAGTTTTTTAAGGAACTTCAATATTCTTTTCCATAGTTGCTGGACCTATTTACATTCCAACTGTGTACAAGGGGTCCGTTTTCAATATATCCTTGCCAGCACCTGTTATCTTTTCTTGATGATAGTCATTCCAACAGGTGTGAGGCTAACATTCTAATCATGTTTCGTTGTGATTTTGACTTGCATTACCCTGATGGTTAGTCACGAACATTTTTTCATATGTCTGGCCATTTGGATGTCCTCTTTGGAAAAATCTCTAGTTGACTGAGTTCTTTAAATATTTTGGATATTAACGCCTTATCCAATATATGGTTTGTGAAAACTTACTCCCATTCTACAGGTTGTCTTTTTATTTTTGTTAATTGTTTCTTTTGCAGTACAAAAGGTTTTGAGTTTGATGTAGTCTCATTTGTTGATTTTTGCTTCTGTCGTTTGTCCTTCTGGTATTATGTCTAAAAAAAATCATTGCCAAGACCAGTATCAAAGAGCTTCTTCCCTACATTTTCTTCTGGGAGTATTATGGTATCAGGTCTATATTTAATTCTTTGATCCTTTTTGAGTTACTTCTTTCTCTCTTTTTTTATAATTATTTAAGACCTTTACTAATAGGTGCTTGCCATTTGTTGACTTTTTTGAAAAAAAAAATCAAGCTGTAAACTTTTATTACAAATTAAAAATGAAGTTCTTAAAAAACTCAACCGGAACTTAAAAAACTTGAAACAACTTAAAAACCTTTATAAATGTGTTGAGGCTTTTTTAAAAAAATGGATTTTTCATTACCAAAAATAAATGTTTTTGGGTAAAAATAATAAAAGCCCCATGCTGCATAGATAATGCAGATAGTTCTACCTATCTGGTCAATGGGAAAAAAGGCAAGCATTTAAGGTCTTTAGCTCCAATCTTTTGTTCGTTGCTTATTGCTGGAATTTCATACTTGTTTCTTCTTGTTGGATGACTAAACCGGATGGTGGGAGAGATGATAAACTGGTATTTACTCAGCCTGGCCCCACTGTGCCTCCCAGGTGGATGAATTCTCAGCTAGTGGAGCTGCTGCTTTGGTCTCTTTGCCATCTGGTGGTTTAGGGTTTTCTGGGCATCTGCCTCAGTAACTAAAGTTGCAGGGGTACCCACGCTGAAGTGACTGCTGACTTTGGGTTTCATCTCCATGATTTTCCTTATCTTCTTCATTGTCGTCCTCTCTGGACTATCTTCGGCCAGGAGGCCCCCTGTGGAACCCTAATCTATAACTCCCATACACATGGCGTCTCACTGGTCTAACTTGTTCTCCTGCACCCTGGTGGTAGCAGCTTCCATCACTTCTCCTTGCACAGAAGGGTTGGAAGACTGTGGTTCACTCCCACAGGGTCTGCAGATGGTAAGGTGGGAACCCCCACCTGTGCTGTGCCTACGGTCTTGGGCCTGGCCTTGGGGAGCACTCTCTGATCCCTTCTTTTTCCTGCTCTCACTACTCCGATAATTCTGCGGTTGGAGGGAATCCCTGGGTGGCTCAGAGGTTTAGCACCTGCCTTTGGCCCAGGGCGTGATGCTGGAGTCCCACGTCGGGCTCCCGGCATAGAACCTGCTCCTCCTGTGTCTCTGCCTCTCTCTCTCTCATAAATAAATAAATCTTAAAAAAAAAAAAAAGAATTCTGTGTTTGGAGAATGCCTACCACATGGATAGTGCCTGTAATGGTTAGGGTTGGCTGCCTACTTACCGCCTTGCATGGCTTGTCACATTTGCTGCCTTTGCACCAACAAAAGCAAATTTCAGGATTTCCATCTCCTACATTGCGAAGGTACTTTCTGGGGTTCTTCTTTATGGCAGTCTGACATACAAATGCATCTTCCAAATGCAGAGTGGCAGGTGCTGCTGGGCTTCAGCCTCGTTGTTCATGGCTGTGGTGATGATGGCTGGGCCCGCTGCAGCAGCTGGGCTCCCTGTGGAGGTGGTGGGGGCACTCAGGGCTCTCTGGGGCCTATTTTCTGCTGCAGGTGGAACTCCACTTTGAGGTAATTTTTCAGAGTGGTGTGAGATAGGGTTCTAACTTCACTGGTCTGCATGTGTAGCTCCAGTTTGTCTAGCACTAATGATTGACGAGACTATCTTTTCCTTATTGGCTGATTTTTGGCTTCCTTGGCAAATATTAGTTGACTTAATATACTGGGATTTGCTTCTGGGCTTTCTACTCTGTTCTGCTGGTTGGTGTGTCTATTTTTGTGCCAGTACTGTTTTTATTACCATGGCTTTGTGGTATAGCTTGAAATCCAGAAGCATGGTACCTCGGCTTTGTTCTTTTTTTCTCAAGATTATTTTCTCTATTTTGGGTCTTTTGTGGTTCCACACAAATTTTAGTATTCTTTCTTCTATTTCTATGAGGAATGCTATTGGTATTTTGACTGGGATGGTGTTGAATGTGTAGAAGGCTTTGGGCAGTACGGACATCTTAACAACATTAATTCTTCTGATCCACGAACACCGTATCTTTCCATTTTTTGTGTCTTTGATTTCTTTCAGCTAAATTCTGTAGTTTTTATTGTATAGATCTTTTACTTCCTTGTGTTAAATTTATTCCTAAGTACTTTATTTTTTTTTGATGTTATTGTGAATGGGATGGTTTTATTTATTTATTTTCAGATGCTTTTTATCATTAGTATAAAGAAATACAATTGATTTCTATAGATTGACTTTGTATCCTGCCACTTTAGTGAAATTGTTGATGATATTTTGGTTGGTTCTAGTAACTAATTTTACAAATACGTTCACAGTAATGTTTATAAATAACTTCATACTTTTCCAGTGTATATTTGGGATAAATTCTTAAAGGTGGAAACATCAAAGGGTAAAATCATGTTTTTTTGGTAACTTTTAACAGACTTTAATTTTTAGAACATAACTGTTATGTTCACAACAATATTGAGCAGAAGATACAAGGACACATGGGTGGTTTAGTTGGATTAATGTGGGATTCTTGATTTCAGCTTAGGTCATGAGATCCAGCCCCATGTAGGACTCTATGCTCAGCAGGGAGTCTGCTTGAAATTCTCTGTCTCCCTCTGTCTCTCCCCTCTGCTCCTGCATGGTCTCTTTTAAATAAAAAAAAAAATAAAAATAAAAAAAAATAAAATCGTTTTAAAAACTGTGTATAGATTTCCAATATACTCCCTGCCCGCACATATCCACAATCTCCCCTATTATCAAAATCCCCCACTAGCATGGTGCGTTTGTTGCCAATGATGAAACTCCATTGACACATCTTGTGAGTCCAAGTCCATAGTTTATATTAGGGTCCAGTCTAATCTGTGCTGTGCATTCTGTGGGGTTGGACAAATATATATATAGACATGTATTTATCATTATAGCATACAGAGCATTTTCCCTGCCCTAATAGTTTTCTGTGCTTCACCTATTAATCCCAAACCCCTCAAACTGCTGATCTTTTTATTGTCTTCATAGTTTTGCCCTTTCCAGAATGTCATATGATTGGAATCATATAGTATGTAGCCTTTTTAGATTGGCTTCTTTTACCTAGTCAGATACATTTAAGTTTCCTTCATGTTTTTTCCTGGCTTAACCGATAATTTTTTTAGTGCTGAATAGTAATCCAATGTATCACAGTTTATCCATTCACCTTCTGAAGATCATCTTGATTGCTTCAGAGTTTTGGCAATTATTATTATTATTTTTAAAGAGTTTATTTATTTACTTGACAGAGAGAGAAAGAGAGAGAGCCCGCAGGGGGATAAGTGGAAGGATAGGGAGAAGCAGACTCCCCACTGACCAAGGAGCCAGATATGGGGCTCAATCCCAGGACTCTGGGATCATGACCTGAGCCAAAGGCAGATGCTTAACCGACTGAGCCACCCAGGTGCCCCGGGTTTTGGCAATTGGTAATGAAGTTGCTACAAACATTTTTTGTGTAAACATACATTTTCAACTCCTCTGAATAAATACTAAAGAGTGAGATTGAATAGTATGGTAAAGGTATATTAACTTTTCTAAGAAACTGCCAAAGTGTCTTCCAAAGTGGTTGTTCCCTTTTGCATTCCCACTGGGAAGGAATGAGAGTCTCTGTGGCTCCTCATCCTTGCCAACACTTGCTGTTGTCAGTTTTGGATTTTCATTATTCTAAGAAGTTTGAGTGGTGTCTTCATTTCATTTTGCATTTCTCTGATGACATATGATGTGAAGCTCTTTTTTATATGCTGATTTGCCGTTTATATATCTTACTTGGTGAGGTGCTGGTTAAAGTCTTTGGCTCACTTTTTAATTGGGTTGTTTGTTTTCGTATTGTTGAATTTTAAGGGTTCTTTGTCTATTTTGTGTAACAGTCTTTATTATGTATTTTTTGCAAATATTTTCTCTCCATCTGCTTGTCTTTTCATTCTCTTGATATTATATTTTGCAGACATCAAGTTTTTAATTTTAATGAAGTCCAGTTTAGCAATTATTTCTTTCAGGGATCATGCCTTTGCTATTGTATTTGAAAAACAATTTCCAAACCCAAGGTCAACTAGATTTTCTCCTATGTAATCTCCTAGGAGTTTTATTTTATTTTATTTTATTTTATTTTATTTTTTATTTATTTATGATAGTCACAGAGAGAGAGAGAGAGAGGCAGAGACACAGGCGGAGGGAGAAGCAGGCTCCATGCACCGGGAGCCTGATGTGGGATTCGATCCCGGGTCTCCAGGATCGCGCCCTGGGCCAAAGGCAGGCGCCAAACCGCTGTGCCACCCAGGGATCCCTCCTAGGAGTTTTATAGGTTTGCAGTTTATATTTAGCTCTGCGGTCCTTTTTGAGTTAATTTCTTACTGTAAAGCTGCAAGTCTGTGTATAGGTTGCTTGTTTTATTTTTTATTTATTTATTTATTTATTTATTTATTTATTTATTTAGTTAGTTAGTTAGTTAGTTAGTTAGTTTTGGATGTCCAGTTGTTTCAGCACCATTTATTTAAAAGACAATCTTTTCTTTATTGTATTGCCTTTGCTCCTTTGTCAAAGATCAGTTGACTGTATTTATGTGGGCTTATTTTTCAGCTCTCTGTTCTGCTTCATTGATCTATTTGTCTGTTCTTTCACCAATACCACATAGTTTTATAGTAATCATGAAGTCACATAGTGTCAATCTCTAGACTCTGTTCTTTTAATATCGTGTTGGCTATTTTGAGTCTTTTACCTCTCCATTTAAACTTTAGAATCAGTTTGTTGATATCTACAAAATAACTGGATGGAATCTTGATTAGGATTGTATTGAATCTGTAGATCAAGTTGGGAAGAACTGACATTTTGACAATATTTGAGTCTTTCTATTCATGAACATGGAATATATATAATCTCCATTTATTTAGTGTTTATTTGATTTCACTCATCAGAGCTTTGCAGTTTTTCTAATATAGATCTTGTACATATTTTGTTAGACTTATACTTAGTATTTCAGTTTTTGGAGATGCTAATGTAAATGATAATGTGTTTGTAATTTCAAATTTAACTTGTTCATGGTTGGTTGATTGACTTTATAACTTTCTACTCTGAAACCTTGCTATAATCACTTATTAATTCCACATTTTCTATATATTGCAAAGTTATTATCTTAAGGGCTGTTCCAGTTTGCATTTCTGCCAAAAATTGATAAATATTCTTATTCCTAACATTTTCCCTAACAGCTTTTTTCAAACCTTTAGATTTTACCAGTTTGATAGTTGAACAATATTTTCTCACTATAGTGGTATTTAGAATTTCTCTCTCTCTTTTTTTTAAGATTTATTCATTCATTTATGATAGACAGAGAAAGAGAGAGAGAGAGGCAGAGACACAGGCAGAGGGAGAAGCAGGCTCCATGCTGAAAGCCCGACATGGGACTCGATCCCAGGACTCCAGGATCATGCCCCAGGCCAAAGGCAGGTGCTAAACCGCTGAGCCACCCAGGGTTCCCTTAGAATTTCTTTTTTAAGTGAGTTTGGCTATTTTTTTATTTAAGGGTGATTTCTGTGTTCTTGTTCTGTGAACTACCTATTCATAATCTTTGAAAAGATTGATCATTGATCTTTGATCATTCTTCTACTGGATTGTTGGTCTTTTTATCTAAGGTTTTGGGGAACTCTTATTATATCATTTATACTGGCTTTCCATCCCACCCCCTTATCAGTTATAAATAACTTCTCCAAGTTTTTATGCACATTTTAACTTTGTGTATAGTGTTTCTGGTCTGCAGAATACTTTAAAATTATTAGTTAATTATTCATTCTTCTTTCTTGAATTGTTACTGGGTATCAAGATAGGAAGTTTTCCCTGTTCTCAGGCTGAAAAGGCACTCATCTATATCTTTCAATTCACATAAAATTTTAATTATTTTTTTCAAGATATTATTTTTAAGTAATCTATACACCCAACATGGCTCAAACTTATGATCTTGAGATCAAGAGTTGCACACTCTACCAACTGAGCTAGCCAGGTGCCCCAGAAAATTTTAATTTTTTTTAAACTTTAAATATACGATCTTTTTGAAATTATTCTTAGTGCATGGTGTGAGGTACAGAACTAATTTTGCCTTCACTAAAAGGCTTTCCAGTTGTTCTAAAACCAATTATTAAAAAGTTTACCTAGTAATTTTTAGTCACAGTAGAGTTTGAGAATACAGATGTTAAGAATTTAAAAGACATTTTAAAAGAGGAGTGAAACACTTTGCTACACACACACACACACACACACACACACAAAGTTTCCTTAGGTGGAAAATAAATTTGCATACAAAAACTCAAGAATGATATTATTGAAATAAATGTTAACACATACTTAACCTGTAGCTTAAATTCATTTTATCTTTCAGATCTTTTTAAACTTTCTCCCATACTTTTGATTCCAAGTTTGACAATTTAAAGTTTTCTGGAGAGTAATATTCTCTAAGTCTTATTAAAGAAAAATAAAAATTGGTTTGTTAAAATATAAATATTAATTCTCTGTGTATTCCATTAAAGACTTTTCAATAAAAGAAGATCAAATATAAAGTAACAAGCCTTTAATAAGTATTTGGACATGTTCCAAGCTAAAAATTCAGAAAAAAACACATTTTTAAAAAAATAGCAATTTAATCCAAATGTAATGTTGTTGCTGATTATAGAGTCTCACTATGTGGTATAGAGAAAAGCTGTTTTCATCTACCCACTCTGAAAATCAGCATGACCACAGGCAGTTAGAATCAAATAAATAGTCGTAGAAATAATTTTGTCCAATTTCTGTATTTTCTAAGGGTACAATTATTACCCATATTGATGCTCTCCAGCTAAAGACCATGAAGAACACACCTGTAGTTAGACAGTTTGGGTTTATGCTTATTGTAATGAGCCATTGAGGGAGACCACACAACTGGTCATGGGAAATTGCAGAGTGTCTCAGTAGAGTGTTGGAAAGGACTGTTAAAATAGAATTTCAGTGTTGCTTGGGTGATTTGGGGGAAGACTTCAGGAATCTTAAATCTTCGTTCTGAGGCCTTGTTCTGGATTGGATGCTGTCAGGAAGCAGGGCTAATTGTGATTGGGTATTTAATATATCTTCCTTAGAAGGAGGGAAGACTAGAGGGAAGCTAAAACTAGGCAGCATTCACTCATATGACTCTAGATAGGGAGATGTTGGATTATTTTTCTGGTCTGGACAATGTTTACATTTTTCTCTGTGTTTAAACATGATTATAGAGCAGTCTTGTTTCTGTCTTTTTTAAAAATTTGAATATAGTTGACACAATGTTACATTAGTTTTTGGTATACAATGTAGTGATTCAACGTCTCCATAGGTTAGCTATGCTCACCACAAGCGTAGCCACCATCTGTTGCTGTACAACACTATTCTAGTACCGTTGACCATGTTCCCTATGCTGTGCCTTTGATTCCCATGACTTACTCATTCCAGTCTTGTTTCTTATAGTCAGAGAGTGCTTTGTCTGCTGTTGGTGTTCTGTGAAAAGTGTTCAGGATAGTTTCCAGGTGTCAGAAGTTGCTTTTTTCTTTTGCATTTCAACAAAAGCAGAATTTTTCCCTTTTTGTTCAATTTGTACACAATAAAATATACCCGCATTAGTCAGGGTAACTAGTTCCAGCTGCTGTAGCAGATAATCCCCAAATCTCAGTGGCCTAACACAATAATATTTTTCTCATGCACACAAAATCCAATACACACATTCTTTCTTGGGCCAATCTTCAGGCCTCATCCATCTTGTGAACCACATGTAACTATACTCCACATGTGGCTTCCAAATATGTCACAGGAGGAGAAGAGAAAGTGGAGAAAGCACACCGATAATTAAATAGCTTCCTGCAGAAGTGACACACTTCACTTTCCTTATATTCCTTTGGCCAAGATTAGTCAATCATCCCACATGGATTTTAGGGGGTATATTAGTTAGGGTTCTCCAGGGAAACAAAACAGAACTGAGGGTGTGTGTAGAGAGAGATTGAGGGAGAGAGAAGACTTTATTTTAAGGAATTGGCTCACATGATAATAGAGACTGGCAGGTCCAAAATCTGCAGGGTAGGTCCAACAGGCAGGATACCCAGGGAGGAGCTGACGTTTCATTTGAAGTCTGCAGGCTGTCTGCTGGCAGACTTCCCTTCCTGTTCTGGGGAAGGTCAGCCTTTGTTCTATTCAGGCCTTCAATGGATTGGATGAGGCCCACCCACACTATGGAGGACAATATGATTTACTTGAAGTCCACTGATACAAATGTTAATGTCACCCGAAAAACACCTCCACAGAAACATCTAGAAAAAGTGTTTGACCAAATATCTAGGCACCAGGGTCCAGACAAACTGACACATAAAATTAATCATCACAGGGAGGTATATGATTTCTGTCTGGATTTTTCTGCCAAACTACTTGGAATTGGCAATTTGCAACACAAGTCTTTGGTTGCCAGCCAATTTTCTTGCCAAAACACTCTTTTTACTAATATATAGGTTTTCAATGGAAATGCATATTTTATAAACACATGTTTATTCACATTTTAACTCAGTGCAAAAACCTTACATTTATCTAGCACGGTTTTATATAATGTGTGATAGAGAGGATGTGTATTGTTATTTCCATTTTACTGTTAAAGGAATGAAACTAAGATGACTTATGCAAGGTTACAGAGTAAGAAAGTGAAAGGCTCATGTCCAGAAGCCCAATCCTCACTTCTTTTATCCACCACAGGCATATATATAGCAAAACAAATAAAAATGAACAAACAAATCATTCTTGGAATTTTGGATTTGTATCATCTGCTTTTAGGGAAAAATGTCTGTAACCTTGCATATTTTTAAGAAATGAAAATAAAAATAATTGACATAATTTCAGTTCTTATCCTAAGTGTAATGGCAATATCATGGAGTAAAATCTAGGCTTTCTGTAGTATGTGAAGCATGGTTGGTCCAAAGGTGACAAGGTGGCATGATGATGTGGATTAATTATATGTATGGCTTTTTATAATAATAGAGCTCACTAGCATGAGACTTAGAAGAGGTGCACAGTTGTGAGCAAACGACCTGCCAGGCTTTCTAAAATAAGTACTAACCAATTGCCCACTTCTGAGTTTAAGAGCCAGTGGGAGAATCATGCTGATGGCTTCTGTGTTGCTTCTAAGAGACTGCCAAGCCATCATGCAGCCTGCTAAAACCAGTTTCAGGAAAACCACACTCTTCAGAGTGGTTTCAAATATACATATTATATATAAGTTGAATACAACACAGTCTGAGTTCATGGTGATAACTCTTTTTAATTCCTGTAAAGATGGCATATCCCTGGTATGCAGGTGGGTAAGTGCCAGTGAATCAGAAACATGCCAGCAGGAAAAGATTTGGTTCAAAATGAGACCCTAGGGCATTTTGGAGAAAATCGTGTTTAATCATGATGACAGAAATTTAAAATAGACTCTTTTCACTTTAGCAGTCTTCCTCCTTGTAGCCACCTTTTCCTAGCAAGGCCAAGGAGTAGGCAACTGACAAAAGATTTCTGTGACTTTAGTAGGAAACAGATGTTGAAGTTTTAACCCTACTTTTTCTGGCACCTGAGCTGACATTCAGTTTACAGGAGGGAAGTGAGATAGAGAAACCATGGGGCTGACTAGAAGAGTGAGCAGGTGCCAGCAGATCAGAGCTGAGGAGAATGTCATGCTTGCTGGATGATTGCGTGTGTGTGAACCATAATACATCAAAAAAATTCCCTAAATTGTTCTCTCTCTCCCCAGTCTTTTCTATTGATTCATGTTCGTTCTGTATTTATATCTGCTGTTAAGGATGACACAGAAGAAAAGGGGTCTGTGGGTAGAATCAGTACTTGAGATTTTTTTTTGAAAAAAAGCTTTAGCATTATTTTCTTGGTTGTCACGTTTCACTGATTCAGAACAACTGGTGATTTCTCTCTCTATAGCTTTAATTATGTTTGCTGTCAGAGACATAAGCCGTAGGAAAGGACAGGACAGCAACTTTATTTTAAGCTGGATTGAGTATCACTAAATCTCTCCAATTCCTATCAGCTTGAGAATTATAGTTCTTCTCTCTAAGAAATATTATATACTTAAGGTTTTTTAAGTTTAACTTTTGAGTTGTAAAGTAACCATTTTACTCTTAAAATGTTAGAGTGAGGATAGAGCTATAATAATTAGGAAACATTTTATATATGTATACAAAAAGGGCATACTGTAATGGTAGGAAAGTCTACAGATGAAAAAATTCTGAGCTGGCAGCCCGGGTGGCTCAGCGGTTTAGTGCCGCCTTCAGCCCAGGGCATGATCCTGGAGACCAGAGGTTGAGTCCCATGTCGGGCTCCCTGCATGGAGCCTGCTTCTCTCTCTGTCTCTTTCTCTCCCTGTGTCTCTGATGAATAAATAAATAAAATCTTAAAAAAAACAAAAACACACAAAAAACTTCTGAACATGTGTAAGGAGTGAAATATGTGATAGACATTGTATTTAGATGTAATATGAAGTAGACTTTAAGCAACTTCTGTTTAATACTTCTAAGGGGATCTTTCTCTATATATGGAAATCCAATTGTACTTCAAAGTATTTACCCAAATAGATGATGTGTGATAAAAGTATATTTAAATGCCTAATTTCTTCCTCTGATGTAAGATTAAGATGAATGTTCGTATTTTCTTTTTTCTCTTTTTAGGGATTTTAATACTGGTATTAGTGTTTTTCCTTTTTTTTTTTTTTTAAATTGAGACATAATTGACATACAACATTATGTTAGTTTCAGGTATACAACATAACGATTTGAGAGTTCAGTAAAATAGTTTCTCTTGTGGGTAGGCCTCATTAAAAAAGACCAGAATGCCTTGGGCCTGTTTCCAAATAGTTACTTGTCCCCTCCCCTGCTGGAAGTGAAGCACATTTTCTCCAATTTTCAGTGTGGGATTCTGGTGAGGATCCATTTTTTTGGGGGGCACTTCCCTCAAATGGAGGATGGCTTCCCCATCCAGCTCTCTCTCACAGTATTTATGGGGAGTGTGTCAGTGATTTTTCAAGCAGGGCCACAGTTACCTCCTTGGACC
The DNA here is from genome assembly GCF_048418805.1 of Vulpes vulpes. Taxonomy (NCBI): domain Eukaryota; kingdom Metazoa; phylum Chordata; class Mammalia; order Carnivora; family Canidae; genus Vulpes; species Vulpes vulpes. The sequence goes on from NC_132781.1 coordinate 66,519,286, forward strand.
CTGTTAACATCCTAGCTGTCTCTGGTAATAAAATTTCCTCTGTTTAAAAAGCAAACAAAAGCCATAATGATTCATTATTTGCATTCAATGCAAAATGATTACCACAAATAAACCTAGTTAGCATTTGTCCTCATACATATAGAATTTTTTCTTGTGATAAAAACTTTTGAGATCTAGTCTCTTAGCAACTTTCAAATATATAATACAACATTATTAACTGTACTCATCATGCTGCATATCACATCCCCATGACTTACTTATTTTATAACTGAAAGTTTGTGTCTTTTGACTTCTTTCACCCATTTCAGTCCCCTGCCCATCCACCACCTCTGGCAATTGCCATTTTTTTTCTCTGTTAACTGTATCTATGGGCTTGTTTTTTTTTTTGTTTTTAGGTTCCACATATAAGTGAGATTGTATAGTATTTGCTTTCTCTGACTTATTTCACTTAGCATAGTGCCCTCAAAGTGCATCCATGTTGTCACAAATGGAAAGATTCCATTCTTTTCTATGACTGAATAAAATGTATATCACATTTTGTTTTGTCACCTGTTGTGGAAACGTAGGTTATTTCCATGTCTTGGCTACCGTAAATAATTCTACAATGGACATACGGGCTGATATATCTTTTCAAGTTAGTGTTTTCATTTTCTTCAGATAAAAACTCAGAATTGGAATTGCTGGATCAACGGTAATTCTGCTTTCAATTTTTGAGAAAGTTGTTGACTATCTGTATGTCTTTTTTTTTTTTTTTTTTTTGGAAAAATGTCTATTCAGATTCTTTGCTCATTTTTTTTTCTTTTTTTGTGGGATTATTTGTTCTTTTGCTATTGAGTTGTAAAAGTTCTTTATCTATTTTGGATATTTACCCCTTTTCAGATATACGATTCACAAATACTTGCTCTTATTCAGTAGGTGACTTTTCATTTTGTTGATTGTTTCTTTTGCTGTGCAGATGATGTAGTCTCACTTATTTATTTTGATTTTAGAGTCAGTTCCAAAAACTCATTGCCAAGAGTAATGTCAAGGAACTTGCTGCCTGTGTTTTCTTCTAGGAGCTTTATGATTTCATATCTGACATTCAAGTCTTTAATCCATTTTGAGTTAATTTTTGTGTATGGGGTATGATAGTGGTCCAATTGCATTCTTTTACATGTGGCTATCCAATTGTCCCATTATTATTTCTTACAGAGGCTGTTATTTCCCCGTTGTATATTCTTGCCTCCTTTGTCATAAATTAGTTGACCATAAGTATATGGTTTTATTTCTGGGCTCTCTATTGTTCCATTGATCAACATGTCTGATTTTATGCCAATACCATATTATTTCAAATTAGGGTAGCTTTGTAATATAGTTTGAAATCAGGCAGTGTGATGTCTTCAGCTTTATTCTTCTTTATCAAGATTGCATTGGCTATTTGGGGTCTTTTGTGGGTTCATACAAGTTTTAGGATTGTTGGTTCTATTTATGTGAAAAATGCCATTGGAATTTATCTGTTTTTTGGGTAGTATGATATTTTAACAATATTCTTTCAATCCATTAGCATGAAATATCTTTCCATTTTTTGGTGTGTCTTCTTTAATTTCTTTTATCAATGTCTGATAGTTTTCAGAGCATAGAGGAATTTCACTGCATTGGTTAAATTTATTCTTAGGTATTTTATTCTTTTTCATAAAATTGTAAATGAGGTTGTTTTCTTAATTTCTCTTTCTAGATAGTGTATAGAAATGCATCATATTTCTGTATATTGCTTTTGTATTTTACAACTTTATTGAATTCTTTCGTTAGTTCCAACATTTTTTTTGGTAGCATCTTTAGGGTTTTCTCTATGTAATACCATGTCATCTGCAAATATTGCAAATATTTTCTGTTCAACATTTTATTGCTTATTAAGCAAAAGTTAACCATATGATTGTCAGATTTGTATGGCTTTTCTAAAAAGATTTTTTGTGTAAATTGGATTATGCTAGCCAACAGATCAGATATAAGTTGATGATTCTGAAACACAGCATCTATGATCTAATTGGATGCCAGTGGGTATGAAAAATTGTGCATTGAATGTTATTTTACAATATTTTTTCTATTTGGTGATTTTGTTTGTGTAGGAGATTCTCATTCATATTTCTGTCACCTAATAAGAGGACTTACCACTCTTTTTATGCACTACTTATGCCTTAAGAGGTGTTTCTTGATGTGGTTTTTCAAAGGGAATATCATACAGAAGAATTCTATAACCCGTAAGACCTCATAGAAAATCATTGTGGTATTTAGCCTGTAAAATGCAAATTCCATTTCATTAATGCAACTATGTTCAAAGAGGAGCAAGAAGCTAGTGTAGCTTGAATAGAAGTGGTAGAGGTTGGAATATATAAGGCACTCAGGCCATGACTAGGAGTTTGAATTATCTTCTGCATAAGTTGAAAACAGTAAAGACACTGGCAGGTTTTGAGCAAGGGAGTGAAATTATCTGATTTTTATTTAAAAATGTTTAAATGTTTATTTTAAAATGTTTTTGGAGAAAATTGCCTGAAATGGAACAAAAGCAGAAGCAATAGGATGCTCTGGAATAGCCCAAGTTATGAAGGTGTCTCTCTGGCAAGACATGCTGGATTTGGCATATCTTTCAAAGGTAGAACTCTCAAGACTTACAGATGGATTAGATGTGGGGTGCGTAGGCATGAAGACAAACAAAATGACTCTTGGGTTTCAGCTTGAGCAAATATATGGAGTGTGGACTAATTATCAATTATAAAGCAGACTAAAAATTTAATTGAGTTAAAATTATTAAAACATGCAAAATAACACATTGTTCACTTAATACCATTACTTTTAAAAGCCAGAAAGGTGTATAATGTATGGTCAACTAATTATCCTGCATTGACATTGAAGGTGTATCATTAAAAATTTGAAGATAAAAGATTATTTAAGTAGTAAAAGACCACCATGTTTTCTTATAACACTTCTGTTTGTGACGCAGTTATGGTAGACTCCTGGATAGATGGGTAAGAGGATTGACTCAAATTTCTATTGTCCATTAGCTTTATACTCTTCTTTGTGGGATTCTTACATTATTATTAGGCCAGGTAGTTTTCAAAACAGGAATCTGTTTAGGTTGAATTTTCAGAAAGAGAATAATAAAATGCTAAGTGAAGACAACTTCCTAATGCATTTCAATATTTCCTGTCTGATCCTGAACTTGACCAGAGATGGAAACAAATTTAGAGGCATTGTAAGAGTCTTTTCCCCATCTTCTTGGATATGTTTTATATTCAAAGAACTAAAATAGAAATGGGTAGGTCTCTGATGTTTAATTGCAAAATGAAGTGGAGTTCTGATTCCCTGAATTGATAAATTTTTATTTCTGTCTTTCAATTTTACTTTTCAGTGGAAGAAAGGTAATGCATAATATGACTGGCACTATATGTTCTCTTCCAGGCTTTCCCCAGATAATGAAGAACAGCAGATAGTTTATCTGATCTTACATTGTGATAAAGATGATACATACTGCCTTGTAGTCTAAACATTGATGTACAGAGCTGTAATCAGATCTGACTGGTAGGCAGACCAGTTGTCTTAGTCTTCAATCTCTCCTGTTGTATTGCTGTGAAGTGCTGTCACAATGACTGATAGGGGGATTGAAGCTGTAAATTCAGGGGAATGATTCTGTTATACAAGCAGAAATGGTGTCTTTCTTGTAGAGCAATCCTTATGCGTAAGTAGAGTGGAAACCACCCACATGTGAGTGGTTTCAGCTGTAAAGGAAGACAGCTTCAGGGTGTTCCAAAAATCTCTCTCTTACTCCCTTGAGGATGTCCAAAATTACACTGGTGAAACTACAGTCTTTAATTCAAGCTTCAGTGAGGATACAAATGGCTTAAATGGGGGACATGTTAAGATCAAATCAAGACCGTGATGCAAATTTTGAGATAATGGAGAAGAATACAAACTCATCAAACACTTGTTGCTGGAGAAAATGGAATTGTTATCAGAACAAAGGATAAAGGGCAGTGAAGAAGGATAAATTTCTTACATCACAATTTTGTCTTGAATTGACCCTATAATTTTTCTCCAGGTAGTAGGTTGCCTTATGAGTTTAGCTGTCTATATGCATTTGTGACTTTCTGTCCTTGTTTTCTTTAAATTGTGTAACATGGAACCAATAGAAAAACCATTAGAAAACTTGCCAATCAGCTTAATTAATTATCACTGATTTATCTGTTTCTGACACGTTTTTCTATTAAGGAGGAGCCTTTCTAAACACATAAAGTGTTACACCTTATTAATATTTGACAGACTTGCTACCTGGCCAGTTCTGGCTATTTTTGCAAAGTTCTTGAACATTTTCACGGCAGACTAAAAACATAAGATTGAGGAATCACATGTATCTTGAGAAGTAAATTAAATTCATTGAACTTTTTCTGTAGGCTTACTCTATCACAGCAGCAGCTTGAACTGATAAAACCTGTTGGTTGGGAGACATGTATTCTATTTCTTGGCGTACAATTTCCATTTCTACATTTAACCTATTTTGCCTTATTTGAAAAATAGAAGTAATATCTGCTACTCCTCCTAACTAAAGCAATGTTATTATAATCAAGTAGATTTTTAAAAGTTTATGCAAAGGGGACATTTAGAATGGCAGAGTATGGAGCTTGGTAGGCTCTCTCCTTAAGAAACAACAATTTAATGATGAAAATGTTGAAAAACTTAAGATTTTAAAGATGTTCTAAAGAATACAGAGACTGGAGAAAAAAAAATTAGTTGAAGAAAATCTATTAAATCTATGTGTGAACAAAAAGAGTAGTAGCATTGGAGTCATGATTTGTTTCCTGACACTACCCCCTACCAGCATCCCTGCTCCGTGTTAAAGACACTATATTACAGGTGTATACACCCAAGAAGACAGGGGCTCCCTCTTTCTCCAGCTCTTCTAGGGTTAAAGTTTCATTTCTGAAGGGTCAGGTTGCCATTTTTTTATCCCTCACAGCACCATGTTGAAGGTAGGGGCATGGAGGGAACTGGATCTCTCCTCTCCTACCTAGCCACTACTCAAAGGCCAAGAACTCCATTCTAACCTGATCCTAATATTATTATGAAAATGCAAGAGAACCTGAACAGCCAAAACAATTTTGAGAGTATGGGAATATTTACAGCTAGTGATTTTAAAACTTACCGCAAACCTATAGTAATCAAGACAACTTGGTACTGGTATACGGATAGACATATAGATCAATGGGATAGAATTGAGAGTCCAGAAAGAAATTCACATTTACAATCACTTGATTTTTGACAGGAATGCTAAGACAATTTAATCAAGGAAAGATTAATCTTTCAGTGAATAGTGCTGGGAAACTGAATATCCACATGCAGAACAATGAAGCTAGATCCCTACCTCATCCTATTTACAAAAATAACACAAAATGGATTATAAACCTATACGCAAGAAAGCTATAAAACTCTTAGAAGAAAAAAATCTTCATGATCTTGGTTTGGGCAATGCTTTCTTAAATACAACACCAAGAGTGTAAGCTACAAAAGGAAAAAAACAGATACATTGGATACACCAAAATTTAAAACTTTACTGCTAAAAACAATGTTACCAAGAAAGTGAGAAGACAATCCACAGAATAAAAACATTTTTTTTGTAAGTCATATATCTGATAAGGCACTTGTATCTAATGTACAATCTATCTGTATTATAATTCAATAATAAAAACACCCAATAACTCAATTTAAAAGAAGGGCATAGGATCTGAATAGTTATTTCTTCAAAGAAGATTCATGGCCAGTAAGCCCTTGAAATGATGCACAACACCATTAGTCATTAGAGAACTGCAAATCAAAACTCCAATGAGATCATACTTCATATTCAATTGATGGATATTGTAAAAAAAAAAAATCCAGATAGCTGCAAATATTAATGAGAATATGGAGAAACTGGAACTCTTTTTATGTTGCTAGTGGGAATGTGAAATGTTGAAACTCTTTGGAGAACAGTTTGACATTTCCTCAAAATATTAAGCACAGAGTTCCCATATAACCCAGCAGTTCTACTTTAAAGTATTTACCAAAGATAGATAAAAACATATATCTACACAAAAAACTTGTAAATGAAAGTTCAGAACAGAATTACTCATAATAGCCAAAAGGTAGACATAAACCACATGATGAATGGAGAAATAAAATTTGTATAACCATACAATGGAATATTATTTAGTAATAAAAAGAAATGAAATACTGATACATGCTACAAAATAAATAAAACTTGAAAACATGCTAAGTGAAAAAAAATCACAAAAGATCTCAAGTTGTATGATCTTATTTGTATAAAATGTCCACAATAGGCAAATCTGTAGAGATTGGAAATAGGTAAGTAGTTGCCTAAGGCTGGGGTGGAGTGGGGCAGAGGTGAATAAAAGTATGGGCTTTTTTGTTTTGTTTGTTTTTTGTTTTTTTTGTTTTTTGAGAAGACAAACATCTAAAATCAGATTGTTGATGGTTATATAACAATGTGAATACTATAGTAAAAAATATTGAATTGTACACGTTAAATGGACAAATTATATGTTTGTTAATTTTATCTCAAGAAAACTTTTCAAATAAGTAAAAAGATTAGCATTAAAAAAACCACTTATGTAAAAACACTTAAGCTTTTAATATTGATGCACTTTTTGATAATTATGGTTATCTTACAAGGAGAAAAGGCAAAGCCATTTTTCTTTCAAAAACAATTTTTGTCTCCATAAAGTGATTTTAAGTTATTATACTATTTGACTTAAAGAAGTTAATTAAAAACCTAACAGCTGTTCTCTTGTTTGGTGTAGTTCACATTTTAATGAGGGAGGAGTAAGTTCATGGTAAATGTATGGAAGAAAAGAAATCCATTTTTTATTGTATTGGGATCTTTAAAGATGCAGCTACATCTGTACAACTTGGTATAGATTTTTTCCTTATGACATTTCAGTGAACAGACTTCTTAAACTTTTTTTGAGCAAATGAGTAGCTTTCACCATATAAACAGCTTTATAATTTTTAGTACCAAGGTTATGCTTTCATAATAGCTCAAATTGACTAAACAGTTAAAAATGAAAATATGAATTATAATTTTGATATGACACTTGCTACTATTGAAAAATGTAGAATTTATAAAGTTGATACCTTTAAATCTTACTGTCATTTCCATTCCAAGACCATATAACCTATATTTTTGTGTCTGTAAGATGTCTTACTGCTGCCAAGTAAAAGTGTTTTGAGTATGAATTTTCTTTGCCAAAAAAGACCAACTGAAGAGTTGAAAAAAATATGTGATTTAGTTGGTTATATTTTAATAAAATAAATAGTAGATATTAATACTTTATTTATTAAATAAAATAAAGTAGTAGATATTAAAAATAAGAGAAAATGCTGGTCAAGATAGCCTTTAGAGTAATAGTTGGCAAACTTTTTTCTATAAAGGATCAAGTAGAAAATTTTTTTAGCTTTGTGACAACTACTCAACTCCTTCAGTGTAAAAACAGCCATAGATAGTATATGGGTGGGCATGGCTGTGTTCTAATAAAATCTTATTTTCAAAAACAGATCAGTGGGCCATAGTTTGCCTACCTGTTTTAGACTTTAAATTTCTTGGAACTCATGAATTTCTCCCTGTTCTAAGTTACTCTTTGCTAGAAACTTAGATATGTCTAATGGGGGAGGGTTGATTCCTTTGATTACGGGACAGGAGGGTAGTCTCATGATGATTTCATCTAGTCAGGAAAACTACCATCACTATAGAAAAACAAACACTTTTTTGGTGTTCATCAACAGTATGGGAGACTCTTATGTCACTGTTTTTCCTTTAGAATGTTTGTTACTCTACTCTTCAATAATTTCTTACTATTGACCGAAATGTTTGTATTTGTATTTATCCTTCAGGTCTTTAACAATTGGTTTATACCTGGGTTGCCATATTTGGCAAACAAAAATATAAGATTCTCAGTAAGCAACAAATAATTTTTTTGGTACTTTCAAATTAATTTTTAGTATAGTTGACACACAGTTACATTACTTTGAGGTGTGCAACTTAATGATTTGACAAGTTTATACATTATGCTGTGTTCACCACAAGTATAGCTACCATCTGTCTCATTATATTGTTATTATAATATTACTGACTGTATCCATTATGCTGAGTTTTAATTCCTGTGACTTATTCATTCCATAACTGGAGGCTTGTATCTTCCTCTCCTCTTCACCTGTTTTGTCCACCTTCTCCCACCCTTCCCTCTGGCAACTATCAGTTTTCTGTATTTATAGTTCTAATTCTGCTTTTTGTTCGTTTATTATTTATTTATTTATTTATTTATTTATTTATTTATTTATTTTTTAATGTGATCTCTACATCCAATGTAGGGCTCCAACTTACAACCCTGAGATCAAGAGTCACATGTTCTACCAACTGAGACAGCCAGATATCCCATGTTTATTCATTTTTTTTTAGATTCCGTTTATGAGTAGAACTATGTGGTATTTGTCTTTCTCAGTCCGACTTATTTTACTTAGCATAAAACCCTCTAGGTCTAATTCATGTTGTCTGAAATGGCAAGATCTCATCCTTTCTTATGACTGTAAAACATTCCATTGTGTATAAATGCCACATTTTTTCTTATCCATTCATTTACTGATGGACACTTGGGTTGCTTCCATATCTTGGCTGTTGTAAATAATGCTGCAGTAAACACAGGGATGCATACATCTTTTCCAGTTAGTGTTTTTATTTACCTGGGTAAATGCCAATAGTGGAATTATTGAATCATATGGTATTTCTATTTTTAGTTTTTTTGAGAAGTCTCTATACTGTTATCCACAGTGGTTGCACTGCTTTACATTTCCACCAACAGTGCACGATGGTTCTTTTTTCTCTACATCCTAAGCAACACTTGTTATTTCTTGTCTTTTTGATTTTAGCCATTCTAACAGGTGTGAGGTGATATCTCGTTATAGTTTTGATTCGTATTTCCCTCATGATGAGTGATGTTGAACATCTTTTTGTGTGTCTGTTGGCCATCTGTATGTCTTCTTTGGAAAAATGTCTATTCAGGTCCGCTGCCCATTTTCTAATCAGATTTTTTTGTTGTTGAGTTTGTATGTATTATATATTTTGGATATTAACTCCTTATTGGATATATCATTTCCCAGTCAGTACATTGTCTTTTTGTTTTGTCAATGTTTTCCTTTGCTACACAAAAGCTTTTTATTTTGAGTTAGTCCCAATAGTTTCCCTTACTTTAGGAGGGGATGTCTTTTGTTGCTTTTGTTTCCCTTGCCTTAGGAGATATATTTAGAAAAGTGTTGTGGCTGACATCAGAGATTGCTGTCTCTGATGAATAAAAACATTTTTTTGGTAAGTCATATATCTGATAAGGCACTTGTATCTAATGTATCATCTATCTGTATTATAATTCAATAGGATTTGCTAGGATTTTTGTGGATTCAAGTCTCATGTTTAGGTTTTAAATTTATTTTTGTATATGGTGTTAGAAAGTACTTCATTACATTCTTGTACATGTAGTTGTCCAGTTTTCACAGTACCATTTATTAAACAACCATATTTTCCCCCATTGTATATTATTGCCTTCTTTGTCATAGATTAACTCACCATATATTTGTAGGTTTATTTCTGGGGTCTCTACGCTGATGCATTGATAGTGATTGCATTGAATCTATGGATGGCTTTAGGTCATGTGGATATTTTGACAACATTAATTTGTAAGCACGGAATATCTTTCTATTTGTTTGTGTCATCTTCAATTTCTTTTATCAGTGTTTTCTAGGTTTCAGAGTACAGGTCTTTTGCCTCTTTGGTTAAGTTTATTCCTAGATATTTTATTCTTTTTGGTGTAATTGTAAATGATGGTTTTAAAAATTTCTCTTTAAAAAAAATTTCTCTTTCTGTGACTTCAGTGTTCCTGCATGTTTTCATATTATGTCACATGCACAGCAAAATAAAATTCCACAAATACCACACTAAAGGAAGAGAATAAAAAGAGTAATATACTGGCTTTTAAATACTCCACAGTGATACAATGTCCCTTCCTCTCACATTTCATTGGGACATGAAAGTTATATGGTTATACCTAAATTCAAAAGGGTACCCATATGTAAACATTCAGGAAGAAGAAAATAAAAAAATGTCGATGATCATTAGAATGTCTACTTCAATTGGCAAAAAAAGATTTCAGTTATAACCATGTAATAAAAGGAAAATTCATCAAGGAAACAAAAGATTTTGGGAAGTTTGTTAATCATGAAATGCAAGTTCCAGGGTGCACAGTAGATGGGATTGAAGAAAAGTAGTGAAAAATGGTTATGGAAGATAAGTGCCTCTCAGAATTAGGATGATGTATGGTAAATATAAATGGCTGGGGGGGTTGCTTATATTAATGCACTGGATTAGAGATACAGTAATTATAAGCAAGGAAGGATCAGCTGGTTATGTTAGTCAAAGAGCAAATGTTCTGGCTTCAAGGGATGTGCACTGATACTGGTGTCAGGAGCTTTAAGGGATGGACAGATCCATTGCAAATGTTGTAATGCATAGGGATGAGGTGGGAATTTTCAATATGGTTCACAGGAGTGATGCAACTGGTAGCTCAGCAGTGGTTTGTTCTCATGATTTCCTCCATGTTTTTATTCCTATTCTGTTATTTTCTAATTTGTTTCTTTATATATCTAGCATATATATATATATATATATGTCATATCTATGTTCATGTATTTTAACTTATTATTTTCAAATCAGTCTTTCACTTTCATCATTTTTATTCTTTATTTTCTATCGTTCTCTAATTTAATCTTTTTCTTTATTGAGTTTCCTTGTATCACTTGGTCCTGCTTTCTAGAAGAACTTATTTTCTCCCCTTCTCAATGACCCTGGGGAAATTTCTTGATTCATGAAGAGTGAAGTATTTTTGCAAGTCTCACTCAGAGGGCATAAACAGACATATGATCATAAATAACTCTAAAGAGATAGGTTGGCTAAACACTAGAGAATTAGAATCTGGGATTTAACTGTCTTTAATCAATGTAGTCTCAATTGTAAGCTTTTGGCTTGAAAATACATTCATGAGAAGTTTACACTTAAAGAAAAGTAACATAAGAAAAAGAACAGTTATGTGGGTCATATGATCATGATATTGTCATCAAAGTCCTTGAGAACAAATACTACCCTACAATTCCAAAGATAATTGTATGTGGCCTACCCCACACTTAATTTGGTACCTCAGGATTTCTAAGTGATTTTCAGCTGTGACAACGTGCCATTTTTAGACTGTCAAATTGTTAAATGTTAAAATATAGAGTATATGAAAATCAAATGGCTTCTAACTGCACACATTTTCAATACGCTTTGATAGAAAATAATTTCATTGTTTTAAAATCCATTAGAATAATGGATGCAAATGACTTGTGACACTAATTTTTTTTTCTGTATCTACTTTAGTTCATCACTCTGTAACCCATATCAGTCACCCTAATGGTTCGATACATTACAAAGACCGGCTGTTTGGGGAGAACACTATGGTTAGCAGGAAACAGTGAAGCTGAAAGGTTGCAAGGCAGATTTGTGAACTACCTAATGGAAGTACAGAAGTGTTTCCTACCCAAGAGAACTGAAGTCTGTGAATTCAGAAAGTCTCCTAAATTACAGGAGAAAAAAATGGTGGAAATCAATTGAAGGGACAGAAGTAGTTCAGTTGTTTTTTACGTTTGAAACCAACTCAAGATAGCTGCCCAACGGAAGCAATTAGAATTGATATTTGATGTCTTGCCCTCTGATACCACATCAGGTTGGTGGGAGGCTCTTGGGAAGGGTTAGAAGTGTAATACATAAACTTTCACCTAAGTATCTCGAAGCATTTAGGGGCTAAGATACTTGAAATTTAGTTCTATCTCTGCTACTGACTGGTTAGGGAACCATTTGGATCTTCACATAGTTTATGTAATTCACCAGGAAAATGTGTGATAATAGCTACAGGTTTTCCACCAACACTGAGCTCTACTTCCTGTGAAATGCACACAGAGCTGGGCTTTCAGTTGGTCAGGGTGATTTGAAAACCTTTCTGGTCATTTTCCTTTTCTTTTTCTTTTTCTTCTTGGTTATGTTTTCTTTCTTTACCCTTTTATTCTCTCTCTTTTTCTTATACAAATATTTGTAGAGAAAGTACCCTGTGGTAGGCATTGTGCTAGCCTATAAATACTGCATTTATTTCTGAAGAAAAACATAAACACTGAGCACTTATAACACAAGTCCCTTTAGTTAAAAGGACTTGATAAGGTGGATGGCAGCCCCATTTCTCTTTTTCTTTTTTTTTTCCTTGTATGTGTGTGAGACTGCACACTCCACCAACACACAGAAACAGAATTAAAGGCAGAGCTATGCTGTTCCTACCATGCAATCCTGTGTGATTTATGGGAGTATATTATAATGAGAGATTCTTGCTCAGTCTGCAAGGTAAGGGAATTTATGTTGGACTGGCTTCATATTTGGTACTGAAAAAACCAAGAAAGTATATCATTAATCATCCTGTCTTCATTTGAATAGTCATTAAAGATGTGATCTGAGGTGCCTGCCACAATTCCTACATGCATACGTCCCCGGTGACTATACTTAAACACAATTACTCCGTGGCTTATATCTATCTGCACACCAGGGTGCTCTGACAGCTGCTGCAGCACCCTGCCCACATAGGTGGTGCTTCATTATTATTTTTGATGCCATGGGGGTTTTGCTATGGTGTGTATCACATTTGTCCTGGTAAGCTTGTTTATTACTTATAATCTCGTGCTTCCACTTTAGGTTCGTTATGACTTGGAGGAGTTCTAGAAGTTTCTTGTGTTATTTATGGTTGATCAGATCGCCTACACAGGAAACATTGTTTTAGATTTAGTTTGGGATATATTGATTCTACCTGATTTTCTTCTTAACAAGGGCCTTTAGTTTAAATTTTTTCTTACTATCATATCACTGGGAAGTGTTTTGCCCCCAAAGCAGAATTTAGGGACGGTGTTTTGCATTGTGTTTTAATGAAAATGTTAGCTTCTATGGACAACTCCCTTAATATGTTATGGTATTAAATATCTAATTCACAGTTCGTAACACTGTATTCAACTCTGTAAAATTGTGCATGATTAATTGCACATCATGGGCTCACTTTTGCATACCTGGCCAAGTTCCTAGGTGAGTGGCTTCATGGTTCTGGGTATCATCCTTTGCCTGCTGACTTGGAAAACAGAGATGAAAAACAGAAGAGTTTTATTTTGGGCTCCAGTTGTCTGTCAGGGCCTGTCCCTCTCCAGTGTTCTCTGGTCCTGCTTGAAGATCACTTAGGACACACAGGTTTGGACGAATGAGTGGTGCTTACTGATTTCTCATGGCATGGACATGAGCCAGGCAGGAGGGCTGGCTTTGGTACAAGGCAATCCATAGCTTTGAGAACTTGCCAACAAACCGTTTGTAAATAGTAATGATACTGATGATGATATCATTTCTTGAATATTATTTCTGTGTGCTTTACATGTATCAGTTTATTCAACACACTCATTGCCATGCGTGCACAAACCTTATGACAATTGTAGTACCTTCACCTCCATCTTTGCAGGTGAGGAAATTGAGGCACTCAGAGTTGAAACAACTTGTCCGTAGTCACAACTTAGTGAGTGGCTGCACAGGGTTTGAACAGAGGCACTCAGGGAAAGCAAGAGCTGGATACAACATTCTTCGGAGGCGCCCAAATATCCCTTCTCGGCTCCTTGTCTGCTGCCTGCTGTTGTCCTGCTGGTTGGTTGTGAACTGATATTTTATTTGCCTGTTTCTTTTGTCATGTGTTATCACGCTCCTTCCTTCTTGTGTTGTGTCCTATTTCTGGGTCTGGCCTCAGAATCAGGACCCCCACTCACTCATTTAACACCTTTGTTTGAATTAGAAGAGATTCTCTTTTTAAAGTCAGATTTCTTTATATTATTATATAATTTGCAGAGCCCTCTGTGGCAATGGTGCTGATTGCGTGCACGTACCTACTCTCCTGCCACAAGCACTGCACACATTTTTTTTTAAAAAAAATATTCATTCATTTGAGAGAGAGAAATAGAGTAGGGGAGGGTCAGAAGGAGAGAGAGAGAGAAAATCTCAAGCAGACTCACTGCTGAGCACAGAGCCCCATGCGGGGCTTGATCTCATGACCCTGAGACCATGACCTGAGCCAAAATCAAGAGTCAGTTGCTCAACTGACTGAGCCACACAGGCGCCTACTCCCCCACTTTTTAAAAATGTATTTTATAGAAAGAAGATTTATTTATTTTACAGAAAGAGAGAGAGAGAGAGCCTGCATGACATTCTTAACACCTGCTCTGCCACCCACTTTCCAGCCTCCTTTGGAAGTCAAGAACTGGGTTCTGAGACCTTCGGTCAGGTGAGCACTGTCCAGGGCTTAGCCATGTGCATGTGTGTATATGTATGCATGTATGTATACATGTGTGTGTATATGTGTAGTGTGTGTATGTATTTGAGCATGTATGTGAGATCATATGTGCAAACTTAAGGGCCAGTGCCTATGTAGGAGGGTTTCTTTTCCTCTTTCCAATACTCCTTTGGAAGCCTTGGGATCTCTATTCCGGTCTTCTTCCACACTCATATAAGTTAGTAAAAGTCTAAAATGTAGGGAGATAATAGCTTAGTGTACTCCCTGAAAGCCTATATGCCAAGCCCTGTGCTGCTCTTCCTCTGAGTACTTTCCTTATGTGTAGCCTAGAAGACAAATCTGTCACCTGGGGGTTAAATAGACTTAAATTTCAGATACTCCTTTCATTTATTTTTATTTTTGTTCTTTTAAAAGATTTTATTTAATTATTCATGAGAGACACAGAGAGAGGCAGAGACATAAACAGAGGCAGAAGTAGCCTCCCTGTGGGAGCCGATGCAGAACTTGATCCCAAGACCCCAGGATCATGACTTGAGCTGAAAGCAGATGCTCAACCACTGAGTCACCCTGGTGCCCCTACTCCTTTTATTTTTTAACTTATTTTTTCCTTTAAAATTTTCTAGTTTTGTATCTGTTATATAATACTCTATGTTAGTAAGATAAGTGTATAATTTATAAATATAAACAAACATTCCTTTTTGGGTCTGTGTACTTAGATATTTTAATTCTTGAAATATGTGTTAAAATCTTTAAAAAATTTTCATTTGCTTACAATCTAAATTAAATTGAGTAAATTTGACATGTAATATTGTGTCAGTAGAATGTGTGTGCACATTGTGTACAATATGTTACTTTGATAAACTTATATATTGAGATATGATTGCCAGTGTAGCAATATTTATCACATTACATAATTATAGTCTAATATTATTGTCTATATTCATTATATTGTGCAATAGATCTCTATGGATTATTTACTACTCACTAAAAATTTACACCTTTAAACACCATCAATCTTATTCCTCCTTACCACTGCTAAATCTCTGGGAACCACCATCATACTCTGTTTTTCACAGGATTTAGCTTTTTCTGAGTCCAAATATGAGTGATATCATGTGGTTCTTGTCTTTCTTTAGCTTATCTTACTTAGCATTATGGATTCAAGGTCCATCCATGTGGTCACAAATGGGGAGATATTCTCCTTTTTCATGGCTGAATAATATTTTATAGTGAATATGTACCACATCTAATTAAAAAAAATCTATTTACCCTGGGTGGGCTTTTGGGTTGTTTCCATATCTTGGTTATTGTAAATAGTGATGAGATAGACATAGAAATCATAGAAATGCATGGATTTTGTCAAGATCCTGTTTTCATTTCCTTTGGGTATCTCAGAAGTAGAATTGTTGGATTATATGGTAGATTTTTTTTTAAAAATTTTTATTTATTTATGATAGTCACAGAGAGATAGAGAGAGAGGCAGAGACACAGGCAGAGGGAGAAGCAGGCTCCATGCACCGGGAGCCCGACGTGGGATTCAATCCCGGGTCTTCAGGATCGCGCCCTGGGCCAAAGGCAGGCGCCAAACCGCTGCGCCACCCAGGGATCCCTATATGGTAGATCTAATTTTCAGTTTTTTGAGAAAATTTCACAATGTTTTCCATAGTGGTTGGACCAATTTACATTCCCACCAATAGTGTACCAAGGGACCCTTTTCACTACATCTGCACTAACATCTATTATCTCTAGATAATATCCATTCTAATAGGTGTGGTTTTGATTTGCATTTTTCTGATGACTAGTGATGCTGAGTATCATTTCATGTTTTCAAGATCTTTCCAATCTTTTCAATTGGCCATTAGATTCCTTTTGGGGAAATGTCTATTTAGTTATTCTGTCAATTTTTAAATTAGATTTTTTTGTTACTAAGTCGACTGAATTCTTTATATATTTTGGATATTAACCCCTTATTTGATATATAGTTTAAAAAATTTCTTCTTTTCTATAGATTCTCTTTCATTTCATTAATTTTTTCCTTTGCTGTGGAGAAGTTTTGAATTTGATGTAGTCACAATTGTTGATTTTTTTCTTTTGTGGTTCATGGTTTGGTGTCATGCCCCCCCAAATTATTGCCAAGACCAGTATTGAGAAGCTTTTTCCCTATGCTTTCTTTTAGGGGCTTTTTGGTATCAGGTGTTATGTTTGAGTCTTTGATCCATTTTGAGTTATTTTTTGTGAGTGGTGTAAGAAAGGGAGCCAATTTCATTATTCTGCATGCGTTTCTCCAGTTTTCCCAGTGCCATTTGTTTAAGAAACTATCTTTTCCCCATTAGGTATTTTTGGCTTCTCTGCCCAATATTAGTTGACCATATATGCTAGGATTTAATTCTGGCCTCTCTATTATTTTTTTTTAAGATTTTATTTATTTATTCATGAGAAACACACACACACACACACACACACACACATACACACACACAGAGACAGAGATAGAGGCAGAAGGAGAAACAGGCTCCATGCAGGGAGTCTGATGTGAGACTCAATCCCAGGACTCCAGGATCATCTGAAGGCAGATGCTCAACTGCTGAGCCACCCAGGCATCCCCTCTCTATTCTGTTTCATTGGTTGATGTGTCTATTTTTGTGTTTGTACCATATTGTTTTTATTATTGTGGCTTTATAGTACATTTTGATAGGATTGCATTGAATCTATAGATGGCTTTGGGTAGCATGGATATTTTACCAATATTTATTGTTGTGATCCATGAACACAGGATGTTTTTCCATTTGTTTGTGTCTTCAAAAATTTTTTTTGCAAAGTTTTGTAGTTTTTATTGCACAGATCTTTCATTTTCTTGGTTAAATTTATTCCTAAGTATATTTTATTGTTTTTGATACTATTATGAATGGGAGAATGGGATGTTTTTTTCCCCCGATCCTTTATCATTAGCATAAAGGAATGTAGTTCATTTCTGTATGTTGATTTTTGTATTCTTCCATTTTACTGAAATTATTGATTGATTCAAAAGTTGTTTGATTCTTTATATATATATATATATGTATTATAAATACACAGGACTTCTATATGTAGAATTATATCATCAACAAATGATGACAATTTTACTTCTTCCTTTCTGATTTGGATGCCATTTATTTTCATTTTGCCTAATTGTTCCAGCATGCACTTCCAGTACTATAGTGAATAGGAATAGTGAGTAGTGAGGGTGGCCATCCTTGTCTAGTTCCTAATCTTAGAGGAAACATTTTCAATTTTTCTCCCTTGAGTATAATGTTAACAGTGGGTTTATTGTATATGGCCTTTATTAAGTTGATATATGTTCCTTCTATACCCAATCTGTTAAGGGTTTTTAATCATGAACGGATGTTGTATTTTGTCAAATGCTTTTCCTGCATATATTCAGATGGTCATATGATCTTTGTTTTTCATTTTATTGATGAGATGTATTATATATATTGATTTGCATATGTTGAATTATCCTTTCATCCCAGGGATAAATCTCTCTAGGTCAAGGTGTATGAATCTTTTAATGTATCGTTGAGTCAGTTTGTTGAGATTTTTTGCATCTATGTTCAATAGGTATGTTGGTGTATAATTTTTGTTTTTGTTTTTCCTTGTAGTATCAGTGTAATGTATTGTCTTTCATTTGCAATGGTATTTGAGTTTTCTTATTTGAGTTTTCTTTTTTATTAGTCTAAAGTTCTGTCAAACTTGTTTATTGTTCAAAGAACAATTTAGTTTTGATAATCCTTTCTATTGTGTGTCTTGTCTCTATTTCATTATTTCCACTCTGATCCTTATTATTTCCTTTCTTCTGCTAACTATATGCTTAATTTTTCTCTTTTCTAGTTCCTTGAGGTATAAAGTTAGGTTTTAAAATTTGAGATCTTTCTAATTTTTAAATATATGCTTTTATTTTTTGTGAACTTTCCTCTAAGAATTGCTTTTGCTCTATGCCACAGTATTTGATATGTTGTTTCCATTTTTCTTTGTTTTAGGATAATCTTTTATTTTCCTTTTTTTTTTTCAAAGAATTTTACCCAGTAGTTGCTTAGAAGTGTGTTGTTTAGTTTTAGTATTTGTATTTAGTATTTGTAGATCTTCTCACTTTCTTCCTGTTGTTAATTTCTACTTTCATATCATCTTGGTCAAAGAAGATAGTTGGTATGATTTCAGTCTTCTTAAATTTGCTGTTTTGTTTTGTTTTTGCCTATCTAATGATCTATCCTGGAGACTGTTCCATATAGAATTGAGAACATTCTGCTGCTGTTTGATGGAATGTCTGCATATCTCCATTAAGTCTATTTGTTCCAAAGTGTGGTTCAGTTCTGCTGTTTCTTTCTGATTTTCTGCCTGGGAAATCTATCCATTGCTGATAGTGGGATATTGAAGTTCCTTATAATTATTGTATTGTTATCTATGTCTCCCCTAAGATCTCTTACTAATTGCTTAATATATTTTGGTGCTTGAGTGTTTGGAGTGTACATATTTATGATTGCTGTATATTCTTGACGTAGTGACCCCTTTATCACTATATAATGATCTTCTTTGTGTCTTATTACCCTTTCTGGCTTGGAGTCTGTTTTGTCTGATTTTTCTGCTGATAGTAAATTATTTTCAGTTGCCTATAAAGTTTTATTTTCCCCTTATATATATATATATTTTCCTTTTTTATATTTTTGATGGTGCAAATTCTCTCTATGCCATGATTATATTAGCAATTTGGAATAGGTAAAGTTATTTTTAATGCTCTTTTTCTTTAATCTTTATGTTATAGTTGAGTTTAGTATACTATTCTAAAAACAGTTACAGTATTCTATTTATCACATTAATCAGAATTTTGTGTACTTTTGTTTTTTAGTTTCTACATGAAGAATTCCTTTCAACATTTCTTATGAGGCAGGTCTACTGGTGGTGAACTCATTCAGCTTCTGTTTCTCTGAGAAAGCCTTTATTTACCCCTTACATCTGAAGATTAATTTTGCTCAATAGAGTATTTTTGACTGGCAGTTTTTATCTTTAAATATTTTGAATATGTCATTCTACTCTCTCCTGTCCTGTAGGGTTTCTAGTGAGAAATATGCCAATAGCATAGCATGTTATAGGTTACTTTTTTTTTTTAAGGTTTTATTTATTTATTCATGAGAAACACATAGAGAGAGGCAGAGACATAGGCAGAGGGAGAAGCAGGCTCCCTGCGGGTAGCCTGATGCGGGACACTATCCCAAGATCCCAGGATCACGACCTGACCCGAAGGCAGATGCTCAACCACTGAGCCACCCAGGTGCCCCATGTAGGTTCCTTTCTCCTTTTTAAATTCTCTGGTCACCTTCAAATTTTTTTCTTATTGTTAGCTTGACAATTTTAACATAATGTGTCTTAGAGAAGTTCTTTTTATGTTGAAATAATAAGATGTTCTATTAATTTTGTGGACTTGTATATATAGTTCTTTCTTCAGGTTTGGGAAGTTCTCACCTATTCTTTTTTAAAGAACTCTCTCCCCTTCTCCCTTACTTCTCCTTCTGGAATCCCCATTATTTTTATATTGACTTTTTAAATGAAGTCAGATAGTTCTTATAGGGTTTCTTTACTTCTTAAAAATCTTGGTTCCCCTCTCCCATCTGAATTATTTCTATATTTCTACCTTCAAGCCTACTAATTCTCTCTTCCATATTATCTTCTCTATTTCCAATGCATCTAGTGCATTATTCATTTCATTATTAAGGTCTTCAGCTCCAGTATTTGTTTGGTTCTTTTTTAGAATTTAAATCTGATAAAGTACTCCTCCTGTTCATCTATTTTATACCTGCAAGCATTTGTATTGCCTTTCCGAGTTTCTCTGTGCTCACTAAATTTCTTCATAACAGCTATTTTCAAGTCTTTATCAGTTAGATTATAATCCATATCTTTGGGTTCAGTTACTGGAAAATTACCACTTTATTTTTGTGATACCATATTCTGTGCTTTTGTGTGGAGTTGATGAAAAATGCCTCTGACATTGAATTTGAAGTAACAAATACCTTTACTATTTAGGCAAGATTTTTCTGTTCTTTGATTCCAGAATCAATTTACCAGATTGGTAATTAGAAGCCTTACTTTTGTTTCCAGAAGGTGGCACTACAGCACAAGTTTTTTTGTTTCTTTCACAGTGTGACCCACTGGTAAGATTGGAAGCGACACGTTAAAACAAAACAAACACACACACACACACATCACAAAGGGGCAAAGGAGTGATGGCACCCTTTGGAAGGGAGGTGTGCAAGGAGGCATGTACTTAGCACTTGGGGCTCTGGGTGTGCCCCCTGCCTGCTATGGATATCCTGAAGTGGGAGAGGGCCCAGAGATCTAGGGGCAGCCCTCTTGCCTCCAGAAGGAGATACTTGTCTCTAGTAGGAGATCTTTCTTTTTCAGTTGTTTTTGCCTATTTTCCTTTCCTTTCCCTCCCTCCATCACTGTGGCCTCTCCTTAGAGACAGTAAATGGTCTTTCCAGCTGTAGCGTGTATGGTAGGGCAGGTCCTTACTCACTGCCTTCACTTTCTACCTTCTTTGCCAGAAAGGTCATGCTTACTTGCTGCCAGATGGGCTGCAGCCTCTTTTGCCATCACCACCTCTCCCACCACCTCCCTTGCTCTGCTGTTTCTCAGTAGTCTTATCCACCCACTTTCAGTGCATAGATGAATGGATCTTTGGGGTGTCCTGGTATGCTGTGCAGAAGTACTTTTCTTTTTTCAGTTCTGAATGTTGGTAGTTGCATATCAAAAGGAGAGAGAAAAAGAGGAAGGGCTCCTGCTGCTTTGATTCTGATGTCACCCCCTCTGATATTCAAAATATGATATTATCACCATCATTGTTATTGTCATAAAAGGTGCAACTTATGTAGCTGTTATCTTACATGCATGACACCATTTAATTTCCAAAGTAACCCTGTGACATAGGGATTATACTTATTTTACAGATGAGGAAATTGAGACCTGGAGAGATCCTAAGAATCTTCCAAAGGCACACAGCTAATGAATAGTGGATCGATGATTGACCCAAGTTTGTCAGGCACCAAAGCCCATGCTTTAAAATCTTATATGAAGCTGCCTCCCGATAGGATTATTATAATAATGTACACAAATTGGCTAACTTTCATTTAAATTTTGGTTGCACAAATTTTAGGAAGCTTTTTTTCTTGTATTATTTATCAATTTAAGAGATGTGATGATTAGTTCTTCCATTCTACCCAATAGTAACTTGATAGAACTTACAGGATGAAGGCAGTCAACATATATTGACACATTATCAAGTAATTATATCTGCTCTCCTTATTTGGAACAATAAAACATTTGTGCTTTGTTAATAAACAAAAACTTCTTATTGGGAAGAAATTTTTAAACTTATGTCTCCGTTATGACAGAATGTCACTGTACCTGAATAACACATGGTCATTGCAACCATAACCTCATAACAATCCCCCTTTCCAAGTTCTCTTTTGCCCATAGTCTCAATATGAGCTTTGTCTTCTCTGGGTGCTTTCCCTATCACCTTTTAATCTTTGCCTCCTATTCACCTACTCTAGTTTCTCTCCACTAACCCAAATTTGCTGCTTAATTATTCTGTCAACTAATTTCCAAACTACTCATGTCTGAAATGAAACCTATTTACAACTCAGAAGTTCTCTAATAATACAAAGTTATTGGAACAATAATAAAGAAAAGGATAAATCTCAATGTAATCTGATTGATATTTGTTAGTATCATATGTAAAGTAGCATACGCTAAGTACTACCTGAAAAAGGATAAATAAATGAGCAGGGTGCTGAGGTCAGGTGAGGAAGTGTTGACTTCAGTTATGATTAAGCTTTATAAGAAGCTATAAATCATGAAGGTCACCAGTTGTTCCTAGAAGTGGGGAGTGTGGTTTGGATTATTTGACTAATGATAACAAGGGATTCTCTTCTATGTTGGTAGGATTCAGAAAATTAGAACTGTAAGTGTACAGAGTGATCTCCAAAGGTGAAATTGTAAAGGATTATGAAGTGGGTTGACTGAGAAAGAGAGATGATGTAATCACCACAGCAAAAAATAGGGGAAATAGAGATGGAGAACTAGTGGTCCAGCATTCCCATCATACCATCTGGTACAGGTGCTGTGTTCCATAACAGGAATCTCTTGATATAAAAGAAATGGATTTAGGAGAAGTAGTCTTATCAGACAACTTAATCTGATAAACCAAATGGAGGTATATGGAGAAACTCTGATTTTATATTCCCCTAGTGATGTTTTCATTATTAATTATTTTTCTAGATATCTCTATGAGTCATACAAATAAATGCCTTCAGAAGTAATTAACCTGGAATAAAATGACTAATCAATTATAAGTCTATAAATTGGGAGTTTGGAGTGGAATACTGCTCTACCCATTCTCCCTAGAACACTTATATTAAGGTATGATCTCTATTTCGATAAAGGTGGCTGACAATTATTGTTGCCTGTGACATTGACATGCTTCACCCATAGTTTTCAGCTAAAGAATATTTGCCGATCTAAGGAATTTATGCTACAGTGTGGTTTCAACATAAGTATTCTGTTTTTGAAATTTTCTACTCTAATTCTATCCTAGTATATTGTCCCCCATTAGAGAGCATGAAAAATGTACCACTTTAATATTGCATCTTCGTCTTGGTATTGAAATTATAAAGTCAATAGACTATTAGTTTAACAACCCTTTGTTCCAAGTATCTTAGAAAATATTGATGTGTAATTTGTAAGAGCTTTCTAAGGCTAACTGCGGGCTCTCCCCAGAAAAGTTTGAGAAGTTGCTACAAAAGAAGAAATGTTTCCCTTCATTGATTAACAAATACCAATTCCATTATGAATATACATGCACATTGACCTTTTAGTTTGTTTTCCATAGTACAAATTCAAGAGCCCCCATACTGTTGCACATGCTGCGAAGGAATTTTGGGGGCACTGAAACACAAATGGGGACATCCAATCTACCCACTTCATTTCAGAGCCCCTGTATGAGCTTTATTTCTGACTCCTCTGTGGTACTGGAACAGTGCTCGTGCTAATCAGTAGGCCTGGGGTTTAAAGATTTCTTCATACTGGAGCTCTGTAAGCTTAAATGAAGAGCAGATTAGAGTCTTAGGCAAATAAAATGAATACTGAGTGGCTTATAAAGTCTTCCCCCTTTGACTTGAAAAACAAATATGCTTGCATTGTTAGACTGTGTGTACATTGACATAGGCTTGCATAATATAGCTGGTAAGCTAAGAAAACAAAAATAAAAATGAAACCCCGATTTATTTTTTCCATAGACAGAAAAGACTAATTTTCATTTGTGTGATTTTGAAGGATTGTCTAGTATGGTGCTGCTGATCAAAATATAAATTGGGAGATTGAATAACATAGCACTTCCATTTAGAAAGATATTTTCAGATTCCTTGTACTAAAGTTTACTCTGTATGAAGAGTTGCAGCATAATTATTGCTTCCATGTACTGACTTGCCAGAGTTAGGCACTGTGCTATTGTCTTTATATTTTGCATATATTATCTGTAATTCTCACAAGGAAGATCTTATTTTCCTGATTTTAATAGAGGAAACAGAAGTTCCCTATAGAAGTTAAGTACAAATTCCAGGCTCAGATTCTGATTTCCTACATACTCTTGGTATAATCTTTCTTTCCTTTTTTAAAGATTTTATTCATTTATTCATGAGAGACACACAAAGAGAGAGAGAGAGGCACAGACACAGGCAGAGGGAGAAAGCAGGCTCCATGCAGGGAACCTGACATGGGATTCGATCCTGGGTCTCCAGGATCACACCCTAGGCAGAAAGCACTGCTAAACAGCTGAGCCACTTGGGCTGCCCCTCTCAGTATAATCTTGAGGAGCTTTCTTAACTTCTTTGGGCCATAATTTCTTCATCTCTAAAATATAGACAAAAGTATTATCTATTTGTAGATTCATTCTATAGATGAAATGAGTTAATTACATGAATAGACAGACATATGTAAAGCCCTTAATACAGTGCTTGACATATAAGCATTATACAATGCTTGTTATTATTATTATTATTAACAAAACTATAATAGACCATGTTATCTATTTCCTGAACATCTAAAAAATTTTCATTTTTTAACAATTGCTCTGCTTTAGGTATTTGAGATAGCAGAGAATAAAATGAAACTATAAATTCTTGTTTTCCAGAAGCATCTATCCTAATAGAGATGGACAGAAATAATACCATGCCTGTGTGGTGATAGAAGGGAAGCACCAGAAAAAGAAGCCTTCATAATGCAAGAGAGATAAGAAACCAGCCAGACCAATATTCTCAAGCAGGCAAGATCTGATGATATTCAATGCAAAATAGAGGAGTTAAGCTTGGATAGGGACATGGGCAGTTAGCTCATAGTGATGAGAGAGAAATAAGAGAGAAATGGGTGGGTAGAGTCGTAAAACTTGTGAAATTCTTCTGATTATTTCCTTTTTCTTAGAGGAAAATAAGAAAAAGGTCAAGGAAGAAAAGTGACCAGAGAGTCTTGGGTTTCCTGTGATGAAGACATAAACAGTAATTGGGGTGCCTCCGCGGCTCAGTGGTTGATTTTATGCCTTTGGCTCGGGTCATGATCCCGGGGTCCTGGGATTGAGTACTGCTGCATCAGGCTTCCTACAGGGAGCCTGCTTCTCCCTCTGCCTATGTCTCCATCTCTCTCTCTCTCTCTCTGTCTTTCATGAATAAATAAATAAACTTAAAAAAAAACATAAACAGCGATAAAAGATATTTTGAAATTAGTCCTTATGGTCCCAAGGCTAGATTGGACCATGAGTGTTGGGGCAGGACAAAAAAAAATGGCAATCTTACCTGGAGATGTAAAGTTTTGGTATTTTTACCTGACACTGGGAAGTGAGGGTGTGAAGGACCAAGAGTGTTAGGCTTACTGTTAGCACTTGGGGGATCCCTCTGCACCCTGCATATAAAAAGCTGGGGGAGGCCAGAGGGTGATTTTACTTTGAACATGCAGGCCTGTCTGTGTGAGCCTTCCTCTTGGCCTCTGTTGGTGGAGGGATCTCTCAGCCCATTGTTCCATAGTTCCTCAATAGTTGGTTTTAAAGGCAAAAGCTTTAGATCTGAATAAAACATAAAGGGATTTAAGTAGTGAAGTAATGCTATGATAATAATATTGAGTAGACAGTGTCCAAGGGCTAAGGAAGTATGCAGATCCAGGGAGCTTCTGTTTTGGATTAGTTTCTCATTTGTACCTATTTGATCCATAGCACGGAGTCAGTCCTTTTCTATTTCAATTAAGTTGATTTCCACATTTAAATATTATCTAAGGAGGACAGTGAATTTTGAAAACTTAGGGAAATTCTCTATCATTAATGAAGGACTTCAAGTTATCTGTTGAAAGATAGGTTTGATTTCATGAGGTAAAGCAGTATTCAAACAATTAATTATTTACAAGTAAGTATAAAATAATCATATTGTTTTTCTTATGTTGAACCAGTCATTATTTATAGGCAGAGGTATTGTATATTCATTTTGTAAAACAGCAAAACTTTTGTACTCTCCATTTGAGAGTGAAAATAACATTATTTGATTTTTAAAATTGGGTTTATCATTATATTCCCAGGGAAGAGGTAATAATAATGGTAGTTAGCAGTTGTTACATGAGTACTATGTCCCAGATATGTTATCTTTTTTATTCTTTAAAAGAATTCTGGGACATAGGCATTATTAATTCTATTTTATAGGAGAAAATTTAAGATTGGGCAGATGAGTAAATTGCTCAAAGTCAAATAGCTAACAAATTGTAGAGGAGGGACTTAAATCCAAATCTGTCTGCTTTCAAAGTCTGTGCTAACATTGAATTCTTTCAACTCTTCTACCCGGAACTACTCTCTCTAGACAAATCAGCCACGGCAGCTTTATGAGTAATCAGGGTAGATGATTGCTTAAGCTCAAAATATTAATTCTACTTTCTCTCAGTTCATCATTATAATTTCAATCTTTTGGGTCATGATATATTAGTCTTTGAGAGTCCATTTATGTTTAAAACGCTATTACTTGTGGGTCATTCATTCAGCCATTATCAACTAACATCTTTATTACTAGTCAACTACGCAGCATTAATTACCAGAGAGTTTGACTGCTGAAGAGTGAAAATATTCACCCACCCAGGGTAAGATCTGGAGCTTGGAGAGAATGCTGGGGGAAATATGCCAAGAGGAAAGAAATATAAACTGATAGGGAGGTTGTAGGCCAGAAATTGATCGAGTTTCCTCTATCAGGTCACAGTAGAGAAATTTACAGCTTGAATGGTTCTTACAGATCAAGCACTTCAATACTCTTATTTTGTAGATTACAAAGCCTCGCCTGCCCCAAGATCACACAGCAGGAATGGAGGCAGAGGTAGGATTACAATCACAGATCAGAGTCCTTCCCATTATAAGGCTGCCATACTAGGTTGTTGTCAAGGTATAGCCTTTGAATCTTAATGTACTCACCCTCCTTCCCTCTTTTGGAGTCTGAGCCGTGTACCTCTTTTTCTTCATTTCCTTCAAGGTTTCTTTGACATAAAAAGCACTGCACTGCTCTTTAGTTCCCAATTTCTCCCACTTCTGTGTGTCCCCAAACCCAAGGCCATTAATATATAAATTTTATCCCAAGAGCTGTGCAAAAGAGACTCAATTACTGCCACATATACAGGAGTAGAAAAAAGGATGCAAGACTAAATTGGATGATCTTACTTGAAACAGTTCCCACTGTCAGTATTAGGGAACTTGTCAGCAGTAAGAAAATGCACAAGCAGCAATTTCAGAAATGCTCAGAGGTAATTAACTCACAATCAGTCATCTCAAATTCATTGTCTTCCAATAAAAATTCAAAAATCTTCTTTGTTCTCAATTTCTGGCAGAGTTTTGAATTTAGAGTATGAATGGAAAATAAATAGACAGTAGTAGGTGTTAAGTCTACAGAGAATCTGGTTTTTCTTTAGAAGCTATACACGAAAGTCTATGAAATTTTTTAACCAGGCAGTTTTAACCGTCCATGTCCAAAGGAAACCTCTTAACACTCTAAATTCCCACACATGATTCTCTTAACTTTGAAACTTAATCTGTTGTTCAAATTCCACCAAACAAATAATAGAATTGACTCCTACAACCAGCCACCATTCATCTAATCATTTCTAAATCCCTCTTCATCCACTATGGATACTAAGAAACACAGAAATGAATAGATTTAATGTCCTTTGAGGTTATGGGGAATTTGAAACTATTGATGGGAATTTACCTATGAGTTGGTCAATAGGTCATGTGTCTGGGAGAAGTTACAGCCAGACAAATACTGACCTTTGCTACTTCCTTTGGCCCTCACTTTGAGTCCAGCTCAAGTAAGACTGACCAAATTTATAAGGGAGTCTAGCTTTTCACTACCATTTTATATGAGTGGTGGTTGACCTGTGCAGAGAAGGAAGGGAAAAGTCTGGATGTGGACTACAGGGTTTAAAAATATGCTTGTAACTTAATCTAATCTCATTCTTGAGGAAATTCTTAAGTATTGAGAAGAGACAAGGAAGGTTTCTTCATTGTTTCTAGGGAAAAATTCTGCTTATTTACTAATAATGGTGGAAAGGGGTATCTATTTCTTCACTTGGCTGAGATAGTTAGATAAGTGTAGTTCCAGTTGTGGCCATAAGCCCTGGTATTTATGCTCACAGTGACTTTCTATTTCCTAGAAAAGTATTTATGTATGATGTGGTAGGCAGCTTGTGACATCACTCTCAATGATGTCAACTCTTCCACTATATCTCCGTAGTGGTCATGCCTTCCTGAAATCTCTTTCCTTTGAATGTGTTTGGTTCCTCATGACTTGCTTCTAATGAATAAAAGGTGACAAAAGTTATGCCTATCATATTTGGTTTAGATTACAACAGGTTGTGACTTTAATCTTACTGGCCCTTTCTTGCTCTCTCACATGGTTTGATGAAGCAAACTGCCATGTTGGCCATATGTAAAATAACAACGAAGGAGGTCTTTGGCCAAGAGCTCATTAAAAAATAAGGTCTCAGGCAAACAAGCTGAAAGAAACTAAATCTTGCTAACAACCACGTGAGAGAGTGGGGAAGAGGTTCTACTCAGTTGAGCATTAAGATGGCTACAGCCTTGTTGAAAACTCAGAGCCAGACAATTCAGCTGTCACCCAGATTCTTGAATCACAGAATCTGTGAGGTAATAAATGTTACTTTGAGCCACAAAGTTTTTTGGGGTAATTTACTATCTAGTAATAGATAACTAATGCCCACTGTGAGTAGGATGCTCCGATAGTTGTAGACTTCTTATTAAAAATGTGGAAGTACAGTCTCTATCAAAACACATTTTTATTGGTTCATTCAACAAACATTTATTGAGCATCTATTATGTGCCAGGCAGTTTTGGGTGATGGGATGCACCAGTGGACACATACACAAATATCTGCACAGTAGGCATGATCTATGTAATCCCAACTGATAATACTGGTCACCAGTGTTTTTCTAGATAAATTACATTTTTCATTATTAATTCACCAAACCTTTCTTGGATGCTATTTCTAGGAAATCAATGGTACACTTTATATATCATCTGAGAAAAAAATTAGCCCACAAGTTATAGTAAGACAAATACCATTATAAGTAAGAGGTCCTTAATCGTTATGACACTCTGTTAGGTGTTCCTGACTTCTGTGATTAAATAAATGTTATTTATGAAAGATTAAGTAAAAGAGGAAGAGCATATTTAAGTTTAAAGAAGGTGAGTTTACTTTTCAATTTGTTTGAATTTGGGGGATATCTAGGTAAAGGTGGACATATCAAGATGGAGTTTAAGAGTGAGCTTTGGATTTGAGATAAACATCAAAAGTCATCAAATTATTTTTTTTAAATATTTTATTTATAGGTGCAACCATAGTATTTAGGGCTTGTCCAGGAAAATATATAGAATGTGAAGGAGCACACATATTGAAGGAGTGGGCATTGATGACTATGAAAAAGTGTTGAATTGGTAGGAGAATGAGAGGAAAGTGTGTCTTTAAAATATACCAGTGGAGAAGGAGATTTCATGAATCAGGAAATACAGTGTTCAATCATATCAGAGACTATAAAATAAGGGCTGAAAGGTATTCCTTTCATATAAGAACAAGAAGAGATTGATGGACTTAACTGAGAATAGCTTCAATGGGGTGGTGAGGGTGGAAATAAGTATGAAGTGAGTTGAAGTGTAGACATGTATGAAAAAGAAATTTGTAAGATGAAGCTCAGAAAAGTTAGATGTTATAAATGTAGATCTTTTCATTAGATGGTGATGAAAGTCTTTCTTTTTATTTTGTGTTTGGATAGAAAATGTGGTGTTTTTAGTTGCAGAACAAATAGAATATAACAAATTTTACATAGTAAATTTCATGTCTTTTTGAAGTTTTATCTTGTTTCTAACAATTAAATATGATATTTTGATTGATGCTTAGGTTGGAGCATTATAGTGAAATTTAGGAATGTTATTTTGGCATATAAAGGGTATATGGGCTCTATTTTATTTCCCTGGCTCAATGCTTAATGAAGAATGATAGGAAGAGGGAGAGGAGTCAACACTATTGCCTACTCTTGGCTGTGAGAAGATGGTGATTAATGAAGATGCGGCTAGTGGAGATGTAGGTCTGAATGTGAGGTGAATGTAGACATAGGATGAAGATAGAAGTACATGAAAGTCCAGTTTGAGAGTTTAGAGGAGAGAGGGACATTTGATATAACATCAAAAGAGGTGGGTTAGAATAAGATCTAAAGGACACATAGAAAGAGTGATGTTTCTAAGACTGAAGACAAGTAGATAAGAATGGATATAAATATAGATAATTTGTAGGTGGAGGATAAGAAACTGAGTTGATTCACATTCCATTCTCTTAATTTTCCTATGGAAATAGAAGACAACATCCACTCTGAGAAAATAATGAGCCCTTGGGTAATCTAAAAGGCTTGATGAGAATGCCAAAGTTTGGAAAAGCTGTCATCTAGAATGCAGAAAGAGAAGAACTAAGAACACCCCTTTAATAATGTTTGACTAGTCCTTGGTATTGGAACTTGATGGAAGTAGATGGATTTTTCTCTATTGTTCCTGTTAAATACAGTTAAAAATCCTGGACATAATGATTTCTCCCTGTTTGTTTCTGTCACTCTGTCTCATTCACTCTCAAATAAGGAAACTATGAATGGTGAAGAGAAGGCAGACTGACTAGGATTTCAGGATCTAAAGAACAATAGAATGGTGAATCTTCTGGGTTTTCTTTTTGCTTCCTAGATTCCAAAATTGGAGTTGGGAAAACCTGCATCCCAGAAATTTCAGTAAAAGCAGACAAAAAAGCCCTCAGAAGCCTGTGTTCTCTTGTCAAAGGACCAGTAGAAGGTCATCCTAGCATGACGGAAGGCTTTTAGATAATAACTGCTCTACCTCAGCAAACAACACTAAAAGAAACTGGTCCCACTCTACCACTGAGCTAAGGCCAAGTGCAGAGCCCAGACTTCTGTTCTTCCTGGATTGTAATGGGTGCCCCTGATTCCCTCCAGAGTGGTGTTAAAAGAGGCTGAAGGGGACTGAGACTTT
This sequence comes from Vulpes vulpes, assembly GCF_048418805.1. Classification (NCBI taxonomy): domain Eukaryota; kingdom Metazoa; phylum Chordata; class Mammalia; order Carnivora; family Canidae; genus Vulpes; species Vulpes vulpes. The sequence goes on from NC_132781.1 coordinate 66,550,378, forward strand.
TATTCCTGTGGGCTGGTAGTAAAAATCAGTAAACTTGAAGATAGAACAATAGAGTGATCCATTCTGAACATCAGAAAGTTCAGAAAAAAATGCACAGAGCTCAGGGATGTGGAGAACTAGAACTATACAGATTTAACATTTGTGTCATTAGAGTCCTAAAAGGAGAAGATAATAAGTATGGGGCTTAGAAGTTATTTGAAGAAATGATGGCTGAAAAATTTCCACATTTGGAAATAAACTTACAGATTCAGAAGCTGAGCAAATCTCAGACAGGATAAACCCAAAGAAATATAGGCAAGATACCTCATAAACAAACTCCTGAAACAAACAAACAAACAAACAAAATATCTTGAAGGCAATGAGAAAGAAATGATGTTATCATACCTACAAGGGAAAAAGAATTTGAATGACAGTAGATTTTACATCAGAAACCATGGAGGTCAGAAGGAAGTAGCACAAGCATATTTCAAGTGTTGCAAGCAAAGTACTGTCAACCTGGGATTCTGTATCCATTGAAAATATCCTTCAGGGATGAAGGAGAAATCAAGATATTCTCAGATGAAGGGAAACAAAAAGAATTTGTTGCTAGTAGATCTGCTGTTACCTACTTTGAATGAATGGCTAAGGAAAGTTTGAAAAAGAATGGAAATTATAAAAAGAAGGAATCTGGGAACATAAGGAAGGAAGAAAGAACAATGAAAAGACCAAAAATATAGGTAAATATAGTCAACTTTCTTTCTCTTCTTGAGTGTTCTAAATTTTGTTCGACTATTGAAGGGAAAATCATACATGTTTCATATGGTTCTGAAAGTATGCAAAAGCAATATTTAAGCCAATTATATTGTAAATGGGGGAGGGTAAAGGGGATTAACAGGAGGTAAGTTGACATTGGTAAAATGTCAGTACCTATAAGAAATGATGTTATACATGTATAATGTAATACCCAGAGCAACCACTGAAAAATCTATACAAATGGATTTACTAAAGCAAACTATAAGTAAATCAAAACAAGATTCTAGAAAAGATAAAAGTCACCCACAGGACAGCAGGACAAAAAAAGACCCAAAGAACTTTCTTTTGAGTCAATGTGCAAGAAGAGGAGACAGAACTTGGATACCTGAAAGAGAATGATTTGAGTGATAACTCTTGCCCCCTCAGAATCACTCATCATGATTCTGTTTCTGTACCTGGTATCAATTTCTTTCCAGTTGAAAGAAAAAAGTTGCTAAACTTGGGCCAATTTTAAGGGAGTACTTAGCTTGAGTTCATCCCCAAGTTACTTTTTTTTTTTTGTGATAAAATCAGTTGAATATTACACTAAGGAGAGCCTTGGAGATAGGATTGCCAGGTAAAATACAGGTAACCCACTTAAATTTGAGTTTTAGGTAAACAAAAAAACCTTTTTTTTTTTTTTTTTTTTTTAGTGCATATAAAGTATATCTGAATACTTCATGGGACATATTTACACAAAAATCTTCATTATTGGGATGTCTGGGTGTCTCAGCAGTTGAGTTTCTTTCTTTAGCTCAGGTCATGATCCCGGGGTCCTGGGATGGAGTCTCACATTGGGGTCTCTGCAGGGAGCCTGCTTCTCCCTCTGCCTGTGTCTCTGCTCTCTGTGTGCCTCTCATGAATAAATCAATAGAATCTTAAAAAAAACCTCCAACATTATTTATTTGAAATTAAAATGTAATTGGTAGTCTTATATTTTTATTTTCTAAATCTGGGAATCCAACTCGTAATAAATAGGGAAGCTGTTAAAGACTATCTTGAGCATCCATGTTCTTTCTCTTTCCTGTCTTTCTCACTTATACACACTCACTCACTTGCTCACTAGGTTTTGGAAACAAAGTTTGGTGGAGCCTTACTGTTTAAAATAAGTTTAGTTGCCTTTTGGAGTTACGCTTTTCTTGTCCTGCAAAGAGAGAACCCCATATTATGTCTGAGGGAGAGAAGAGGCCATACACAGAAAGTGCAACTTTGGGAAGAAAAGTGCAGGAGAAAGAACAAGGAAAAAGATCGCTTAAAGTGAATTAAAACTGATTTCTCCAATACCACAAGTTAACCCTGAAGGCAAAAGAAAAAATTCATTCCATTAGACTCAGGTGTGTTTTGTTTTGTCACAGTGAATCTAACTGTGGCTAAAATTAGTTTGGTAAAAATGCAAAATTTATTTAAAAAATTATTGGAACAAAAGGAGAGCATATTCTCAGAGAACCAAGTATCGATGTCTTTCTCAGAGGCTTATAAAAATAGTACACACATCAAACAGCCTAGAGGCTCTAAAGTCTCCTTCCAGTGTGTTCTAATTTTTAGTTTGTATTTTACAGCTGTTATAGATGAGAAAATGAACCTGACCTTTGAGTAGAGTTTACCGCTCATAGAGAGTGATGTGTCTAAAACGAACCAATCTAAGTAACAAGAGGTGGCTATGTCAGAACATTGATGGTTTAGCTTTATGATGTTGGTCTTATTTTTAAATTTTATTTAATACTTTGCTATTTATCTATATCCATACCTGCAATATAATAATGACTTTATATTTACAAAATGTTTCCAATTTACTTGTTATTCTTGTCAACTGAAGAGTAAGAAACATAGTTATATGAAGTTGAATCATTCAGCTCATTAATATAGTTACCTGGGAGTTTAGATATATGTTTTTGGTATTAGAGTTGTTTCTTTAAATAGTAATTATATTTTAATTAATGTGCTGATATGAAAAAAACTTTGTTTTAATTATAATCCACTTAGTCTCTTCTAAGACTTCCCCCCCTCCTCTATAAAATTACCAAGCATATTTACGAAACTCCCACCAGTTTTGAATTTCTAGGGTATTCTTCAGGTATGAAGTAATGATTAAAAAATGAAAAGAAGGCAAAAAAAGTAATAAATTATTGAGATAAATTAAAAAAAAAATAACTTGACTGTTCTTTTTGTCTGCCTTTACCAAACTTGAATTCATCTCTCTAGACTGATTGAAATAAACATATCTAGAATAGAAGGTAGACAATTCTTAAGACTCAAAAAGACTGTGTGAAATATTTCTCTATTAATTTTAGTGAATAGAATGTAATTGATTTAGCAATGGGCGAGTAGTGGTAAAGAGAAGAAGTAAACCTCTGTTCAAAATAGATTAAAAAAAAAAATAACACTGGGTTTCCCTGAGTGGCTCAGCCGTTTAGTGCCTGCCTTCAGCCCGGGGCATGATCCTGGAGTCTCAGGATCGAGTCCCACATCAGGCTCCTTGCATGGAGCTTGCTTCTCCCTCTGCCTGTGTCTCTGCCTCTCTCTTTGTCTCTCTGTGTCTATCATGAATAAATAAAATCTTAAAAAAATAAATAATAACAAAAACCATTGAGTGATAGAGAGTAATGCTTGGGAGTACTATGTACAGAAACCATCTGTATTCATAGACATGTGACCCACTGTTCTATAACCAGTTGGCATCTAATACCTAAATACAAGGTGGTATTTCCATGTTGGGTGTGTTCTTTAGAATAAGTGGGTGATTATGCATTACTAGAAATTCAGGGGTAAAGTCATTTTGAGGAAGAGGTTGTGAAGGTTACAATCTCGTCTGTCAGCACCTCTCACTGTGGGGTGATATCCCTAGTAACAGCGTGGTATAATAAGGACAGTGAGCAGAGAAACTAGTGAATTAGTGCATTTGTTGAAAAAATACCTTTTAATTCTATATTTTTGTGAACAGGAATAGATATTCTGCTGAGAATCTCTCCTGTATCATGCCAGTGGAAACAGATTCCACAGTTAAATAACAGAGGACCTTCATGTTTTTGTGCAAGGTGAGAAAGAAATCTATTTCGCTATGTTTTACCAAAGACAAAGGAGAGTCTAGAAAATTTTGGTTAATAGTTTAACCTGTTATTACAGGAAGGAAAAATTTTGGTTAATAGTTTAACCTGTTATTACAGAAAGGGAGAAAATAATACACATTAAAAGATGGATTTTTGACCTTCTGCATCTGCTAACAGCCAGGCACTTACTTTTAATTACACATTGCTTTCTTAAAAAAGAAAAAAAAACAAAGTTTTTTCTTCTCTTTTCTTCCCTTCTGTTCTCTCGCTCTCCCTGTTTTTTGAAGGAGGGGTGAGAGAGGCATTGAGACCGTTGTCAAGATAAAATGGACAAGAGGGTGGATATAAACTCCTTTTTCTCTATTTTATTTGACTGAAAAGAATAAAAGGTAGTAAAGGAAGGTAATAATTATTGACCCTCAGTATTAACTTTGTTCTCTTGGGTAAGCACATAATTAGGTTGTTCTTTAAAATGCATATTATGTAGCTGGCAGCAGACTCTGGTTTAGATCCGATAACTCCTTATGCAGGCAGCTTTTAAAATGCACATCATGTACCAAAGGAACTTTTCTGGTCTATTGGGTAAATATGTATTAAAGTAATTTTTAAAATACTTATGTACTCAATAGGCTGGAAGTGGTCAATGGTTTAATGAATAGTCATGCATTTTTAAACATGTATTATTATTTATGCACTGACCCAAGTGAGAAAGTCTTTAAAAAATGGCATATTCCTGATGACTGTGTAATTTTGCAGTAAAATCTTAAAAGTATTTCAGGAGAACAGAAGCCAATTTTAAAATTACATTATCTCATCATCCCTTCACCTCATTTTTCCTGGCTGCTCTTCCTCTTATGGGATGTATTATAATAGGCTCATTTATGGCCTCCCTGCTGGCCTAATTTCATTTTCATAGATTAAAGCTGATTTACATTTGAATTGCAATTTTAGTGTTGAATTTATTCTATTTTGACTCATTGTGTCTGGCACATAGTAGGCGCTCACTCAATATCAAGGGAATGAGTTGTTTTTATAATGTGTCATTTTTGCAAGCAAACGTAAGTCGTGCCTACTGTACACTAGGTGCAGTGCTGGGTGTCAATCAGTTTAAAGATTTTTTAAATTTATTTATTCATGAGAGACAGAAAGAGAGCGACAGAAGTTAATCAGTTTAGCACAAAGATAAGATGCCTATAGGTCACAAGTAGATTCAAGCCTTTCTTAGCATCATCACTAATCAGCTGCCTCTCTTACAAAGCAGCTCCCCCTCTCAGCAAGTCAACTCCAAAAGGGGAACAATAGCTCCAGCCAGCAGATTTCTTATAGGGATCAGTTGAAACTTTATATGAAAGATGCCAAGCACAGTACCAGATACCCAATGAGCTCCCAGTCAATGCTTTTTCTCTCTTGACTGATTTTCCTATCCAGAAATGTGAGAAACATTCATTTCTAGACAGCAGAGGCTTCAAAACTGGACAGTGCTCTCACCCCTAGACCAAGAAGAAAATTTTTAATAACATGACAAACATTATCCTCTGCTGTTAGGAACACATTCAATAATTCTCAGGGTTCCATTTTGAGAGGGGGGCCTCCTGTGGGCACTGCCCTTTTTCCATCAACACTTACCTGGGGATCCTCAAACCCTGTATGCTCATTTTCACCCTGCCTCCTATAGTGGCTCCATCCCAACATTTGGGTTCTTTCCTCCGAATGCTCACAGTCCTACAGGAGTAGAGGAAGTCAGTCCTCTGGGTCCCTTCTGAATTTCAGAAAGTTCCACAAAAAAAAAAAAAAAAAAAAAAAACCCCTCCAAAAAGTCAGCTTTTCTAAGAGCAAACAGGGGTAATGATATCTACTGCAGCACACCACGGTAAATAGGGTCTTGAGAATAAGCATTATTAACATGCTCACTGAGCTGCCTCAAATCCTATTTGGAGGGAGGCATGGTATAAATAAATAAACATGCTCCCTGGATCTTTACAGTCTGAGGTTTAGTGAGCCACTTCAATCTTGGAAAGGCATTAAAATCGCTGGTACATAATTGGATTTGTTTTGCTATTAGGTGCAGCTCTCTAACTTGTTCCCCTGTATGCCACGTTCATGAATAGGAGAGTCTCATCTTGATGGAAATGCTATCAGTGATGTGACTCCTGGGATCACCTGAAGGGTACAGAAGGAGAATCAGGGGAGGCAGCCCCTTCTGTTCCCTCAAATTCTCCTGCGTGCTTGTTTTTTCACCAGATTCTGGGTCAATGGACAATACTTATCACTATTGTGTGTTGGCTTCATCATCTCTAAGTTGTTTATTCTTAACAGTAACCATGATCTTGGATTAGAAGGCTCTAACTTGTTAAATGACTTAATTTGAAATGAAAATCATATGTTACTTACTTTTCATTCATTGGAAGAAGATTATTTTAATGTATTTAATCGGAAAAAATACATTTAATATGGTATGCTATTCTGAAAATATGTTGCAAATGGTTATATGTGGCAGTTTTAAAAAGAAATTATTGTTTCTTCAGCTACCAGTGGTAGAAAGCAGTTCTCTTTTCCTAGTAACAATGGAAAGAAACAGAGGGAGTTGGGAACCTTTCCAAGTGACTGTATGAAGAAAAAATCAGAAATATCTGGAAAAAGTTGATGTTACACTGGAGGGATCCTTTTAGAGACAAACTTGGGTCCCATCAAAACTTTGGGACACATACAAATCTGAGGACAAATTGAACAACCAAAATGGATTTAGGAAAGAGAGAATCCAGAGACCTGAGAGGGAAATTAGAGTTTTGAGGTCAGCTCTGAGTAGATTTAGAGGGAAGGAGTGATTATAAGTTTAAAAGGAAACCTCTCAAGTTCAAGTTCTGGTTCTCCAAATGAGGGAGCACAATTTAATTAGTGGAAATATAGTTCAATCTGGGGATAGTCAAGAGGACACAGCCTGTCCTGTTTGCTAATAGAATAGCTTATCTCTTTCAGAATAGCTGAGAGAACAGATATCAGATAGATTAGGTGAAGAACGGATCACTGCAGCTAGACACTGATAGACCGGAAACTTGTCAGTGTAACTTCTGAGCCTTTTGCTTCAGGATAAGAAAGGAGCTTTTACAGAGCGCTCATTGAAGAGTATGAGTTGAGTCAGTAAGATGGAGTTAACATGCATGGCATGAGTTGTTTAAAAAGGGGGCATGTAAAAGGGACCTAAGGAAGTTAAAGAAAAGATTGTTTTACAAGAAAGGCAAATGCATGCCAGAGGCAAGAATATTATATGATAAGCAGGGATGACCTAGATGCACTCAAAATCTGTAATCTCAGATAAGAGAGGTGGTTCTGGAATCAAGACTGAGAGGTCACAGATGGGCCTAGGAGACCAAGATACTTATGATAAATGTGAGCAAAATAGCAAAAATGTGGAGACGTGTGTCTGTTAGTGGAATACTGATAGGCATACTTCAACACAACTTGCAGAATCTTCAGGGAAAAGCAAAGACTGAATGCACAATTGGTTAAGAATAAAGCATACCTTGAATACTCTGCTTGGACATTACTGGAATCGCATTCTCTTCTGCCCTTTATATTCATTTAGAGCACCTTATTCAGTAGAGCGATGTTTTTTCTCTTGGTTTCTGCCTGACTGTAGGAGGGATCCAGTTATCATCTTCAATTTGATTGACTCCCTCCTTTCTAATTAATGTAATTTTACCAAACCCAAATTAACAATTTCTACCACTTACTACTTAAATAAGAGGACATTATCTTTTTAGCCAAAGAGAGAAATTGTACCAACAGGAATACTGTCTTTATATGGGTTCTGTAGACTGCCAGCAGGTCTGAACCATCCTTTACCTCTTGCTGCTACCTACCTCAGACCAAAGGATGCTTCAAGATAGGAAAAAAAAAGAGGCCTGGCCTATTGGAGAAGAGACTTCCAGATTACTTGTTCCTAGCCCAACCCTTCCAAAGTCTTGTTTCTATAGTATTTATGGTTTCTTAACAAATAGCTTCTGGCCCACTTAGTCTTTGGTAAGTCTGAGAATGTAAAACAAAGTTTTCTCTGATCACTAGAAGGCAAGGAGGCTGGGTGGTAAAGTCAACTATTAAATAAACCCTAGAATTGATGGTAGTTCCTGCCTCTTTCAGTGGTATTCTATTGCACAAACTGACCAAAACCAAGGAAGGTCTAGGGCAACAATCTTTGTTCTTTATCTTTGCTTCTGTCCTTTCTTTATTACCACTTAGGATTGTGCCACCATACTAGAAGAGAAAGAGCAGGGTGGGCATGGTATCCTATGGATCATAAAGAGGTTATGGATATCTTAGTGAATGGATTTAGTAAGATCAATAGTCATAGAGCATGGGAATGAGTGGTAAAAAGGCAGTTACAGGGCTAGAACTTTGAAAAGAATGAAAAGAATAGAATTACAAGGAAGATGTGACAAAGTCGTCCCCACTCTTTTTTTTTTTTTTTAAAGGTGTGAGATCCTTCATGTGTTTCAGAATAGAGTAGTCAGTACATAGGGTATGTATAAAGGCATTAGTGTGAAAGGGGAAAGGTAAGTCCCGACTGCTAGTCATTAGCACCGTGATGAAAAGAAAGGCACTACTCTTACATAATTTTATTTTTAATTTTTATAATAAATTGGTTGTTAGTTTAGGTCGGGGGTTCTCCACCATTGGTAAGCATCAGAATCCCTTGGGGGCTCTTTCCTAAGTACTCTGAAGGTTGAGGTTGGTACATGTATATAAATACCAAGCTTCCTGGATGATACGGATGTATAGTTTCTCTGGCTTAAAAATCAAAACACAGTTTAGCTGAGTCACTTCTAAGACTTAAGTCAAGGGGCCAATTGGTGGGATCTCATTTGAGGTTTGATTGGGGAAGGATTTGCTTCCAAGCTTACATGACATTGACAGCATTGAATTTTTTGTGGCTTACTGGCTTGAGGACCTCAGTTTATTGCTAACCATTGATTAGGAGCTGCCCTCAGTTTCTTGCTATGTAGGTCTACCCCATATGATTTCTTACTTCCTTAAAACAACCAAGAAAGGGGGAGTCTTCTCACAAGGTGGACATTACAATATTATGTAATATAGTTATATACTCGTAAACAAATATATCCCATTACCTTTGCTGTATCCACTTGGTTAGATGTAAGTCACAGATTCCACTTATATAAAGGAAGATAGGAATCATGGTCCCAGCTTAGACTAATATTTCCATCACACTGGTTATCTAAAATCTTGTCAATGCCTACAATTGTAATTTCTATAAATGCATGAAGGTTTTTTTTTTTTTAACTTTTTCATTTGACAAATACTTACTATGTCAGTTACTATGCCTTGGATACAGCTCTTGATTTCAGTCACAGATACAGGAAAAACTAAATAAAATATAGTGAGAAAAAAACGTAAGAAATGTAGGGAGAGCCTAGGTATGTATGACTAAATGTTGATAGGGGTAGATTTTTATCATCAAATTTGAATATGACTCTAGGACTCTATTATTCAAGGGATAACTTGGTGCACTTGAATGGAAAACAACATTTGTTGAAAACCATCAGAATGTTAGTGGGTCCAAGTCAGGCCCTCATTTGCTTTTTTCACAGGAGAAGTTATCATGATAATATGGTAAGCTTTGGACCAGAATGTTTAGAAAGTTCTTGCCCTGCCCATTTGGAAATAGTTTAGAAATATGGACTGGAACCCAGTACAACTAAAGAAATTAATTGCTTTTGGAAGAAATACGCTCAGAGGAAATAATCAGCACTGTTCAACCTCTTAACTCATGTTACTGTCTGGGGGATGATCCCTGTTGTCATTACCCTGAGCTCCTTCTGAGTCTGGCTCCTCTTGAGCATTTTCATCAATGATGTGAATGAATACAGAGATGGCACAGAAGCAGAGAGGAGCAGTGACTACAAATGATGACAGGAACAAAAACCAAAATGGTGTTGTAATAACAGGAGATCTACTCTAATATGATAGATATTTTTAGTAATAAATGGTACATTCTTTTCTTAGGACCAAAGTTGGCAGCAAGTATATATTTGTGGAAAGTTGTTTTTTCATTTAGGAATTTAAGAGTACTTAGGTTAAATGTGAGCTATTTATGTGATATGGATACCATAAAGAGCACTGCAAATAAAATATTAAAATACATTCATTGAAGCATAGCATCTAGATTGAAAGAAACAAGCTTTGATCTCCCAGGTGCTGAGCTTTCATATGAAGAATTTCATCTGTTCTAAGGGTGCCTTTTAGGAGCAGATACAGATAAACTGTAATGTGTTCAGATAGCAAGAACAGAGCTGGTGAAATGGATTGGGAATGTTGCCATATAGGGAAAGGTTAAGGGAATGAAGACGTTGAGCCTGGAAACAGGTGTTTCAGAAGGGAATGTACTTGAAAAATTTGAAAGGCCATCTTAGGTGAAATGAATCAGGCTGATTTTAAATAGCTTCATTGGAAAGACAAGGAACCAATTTCTGAAAATAGTAATAAGACTAATTTTGGAGGAATTTCCTGGACCCTAAATTCTCTAAAGTTGGGCAAGATTTCTTTGGAAAGTGTGTTCACTGTCATTGAGAAAGATCAATAATATGTTGGACAACTTGATAGGGTGTTGTTGATTAGTTAAGAATTAGATGACAGCTGGTGGCTCAGTGGTTGAGTGTCTGCCTTTGGCTCAGAGCATGATCCTAGAGTCCCACATTGAGCTCCCTCCAGGGAGCCTACTTCTCCTTCTGCTTAGGTCTCTGGTTCTCTCTCTGTGTCTCTCATGAATAAATAAATAAAATCTTAAAAAAATTAGATATATAATTAGGTATATAAAGTCCCTTCACAAACCACAATTACAGTTTCCTGTAATCATTGTATCATTTGTAGAGTTTTATAAAGGGTATACACATCTGTGTTCTACTCCAGCCATATATATTTTTTAAAGATTTTACTTATTTATTCATGAGGGACATAGAGAGAGGCAGAGACACAGGCAGAGGAAGAAGCGAGCTCCCCATGTGGAGCCTGATGCAGGACTCGATCCCGGGGATCATGACCTGAGCCTAAAAGGCAGATGCTCAACCACTGAGCCACTCAGGTGCCCTACTCCAGCCATATTGTATAATCAGAATTATTCTATATCTTATTTCTATAGAATTATTTCTTATAGTTTGAAGAAGTTCCACAGGTAAATTTGTAGGGCAATCAGAATTGGCTGGAGAAGGATACAAAGGAGCACTAACCAAGTGTTTCACACTTTTTTTTTTCTCATACCATAATTCTGAAATACACACACCATTAACTATTTTATACCTTTTCTCCCCTCACTTTGGGGGTAAACATTATGTAATCATGTGTTGACTACAGTTCTCTCCAATAGAAGAGGATAATGACATAGGCATCTAAACAAAGAGATTTGGATTGGAAAATATCAGCTACTGAAATTGTCTAAGAGGAATGAAAAAGGAATTCGGAAGCTATAGATGATGAAGGTATCTTGAGGACAAACTTCTTTTCCCTATAAAGCATTTCCCCAGAAAACACTTATTAGAACAATGTGCTTAAGTAAAATAAAGCTGTGCTGATTTTCTGAGTTCTACAATTAATCAACTAAAACTACTGTTCTTTTCAGCTGGCTTCTCTATGCCATTGGGGCACAGAAATGATAATGTGCTTTATTTTCTCTAATTTATATCTTCTTTCTGCTTTCCCCTTCTGTAAAGATGACTTACTTAATGAAAGTATTGATATGTGAAAGACTAAAGGAAACAAAATTGTTAAAATAACCCGTAAAGAATCAAAGCACTTTAAGAAATTTGAAAAATTAATAGAAACAGCTTTTATGCAATAAGGAGGACTTATTGCAAAATTATAAATTATAATAATTATAGCAAAACTTCTGACATTTAGAACTTTTACAAAATTGGAAAACTTTACAAGCTATCAAGTTATCATATTTAGAGTTAAAAGGAAATCTAGAAATCATCTCCAGTAATTATTTTGCTGCTTTTTTCCTTCTAGAAGACTTCCTTGATGAAGTAAAGGTGCAGGTGCACCTTTATGGTGCAGGTTCCTTACCTCCCAGTGTATTGGTGGAAACAAGTCATGACCAACTACTTTGACGATAGCAATGAGCTAGTCAGTATATTTTGCTTTATAAATGAGAAAAAAACTAACTGAAATAAGTCCTAATTTCCTCCAAATAAGTCTTTATTCAAGTATCTAGCACCTACATAAAATCTAACTAGACCATTCATTATCCAAGGGTTTTTTGGGGGTGGATGTGGGGTATTGTTTCCTATTTCTGCTATTGAAGAAAAAAGATTGACATGTTCATGAATGAGAAAGCTTAAAATTGTAAAGATGTTAGGTCTTCCCAAGCTAATTTATAGGCATAGTGAAACTCTATTTAAAATTCCTATGTGGTATTTTTTAGACTTGAATAAAGTAATACTAAAATTTATGGAGGATTCAACATCAGTTGATAGGTAAGACCCTTCCTACCCACAGAAGTAAAGAGAGACGACTTACCTGACCAAAAAATAAGATATTATTTTACCAGATAGGTCAGATTGTATGTGTATGTGTGTGTATACATATCTATCAAACACTTATATGTATATTTACACGTACACAGTAGTGGTGAATTCACAACCAAGTAGAAAAATGATTATTTAACAAACGTTATTGGAAAATAGACTTCACCCTTGCACCTATAAAAATTTTATTTATTTTATTTTTTTTATTTATGATAGTCACAGAGAGAGAGAGAGAGAGAGAGGCAGAGACACAGGCGGAGGGAGAAGCAGGCTCCATGCACCGGGAGCCCGACGTGGGATTCGATCCCGGGTCTCCAGGATCGCGCCCTGGGCCAAAGGCAGGCGCCAAACCGCTGTGCCACCCAGGGATCCCGCACCTATAAAAAATTAATGTTGAAACTGATTAAAGGCCTATGCATAAGTGGAAATATTATACAACCATTAGAACAAAATTTAGAATATCATTATGATCTTGAGTGGGAGAGATTTTTAATTTTTTATTATTTATTTATTTAGTTTTTGGGGGGAGAGATTTAAAAAAAAACAAATGGATTAATCACAAATAGAGGAAGAGTAATAGATTCGATACAGTAACATTAAAGTCTTCTATTTAACAATGGGTGTTGAATATAATCGTTAAAGAACAACTAGATAATATGTGAATGAAAGAGAATTAATAGCTTAAAGTATAAAGCACCTGCAAATCAGGAAGAAACTGTCAGGCAACCCAGTGTAAAAGTGAACCAAAGGTATGAATAGATAATTCTCACGAGAAAAATCTTGAATGGCTAATATTTATAATAGATGTATAGTACAGTACCATTTTGGGAAGTTTAATACTCAAGTTCAGGAGCTTAAGAGTGGGGAAAGAAGCAGATGGGATATGCTGGGGAGATGAAAGAAACGAAAACATAAGAAAAGCATTCATTGATTACTGAAAATTGCATGACACAAATTGATATTTTGTAAATCTGAAGCCTGAGAGAACAATGCAAAAATTCTTGTAGGGCCTACTCTTTACAAAAATTTTGCAGACCCTAGACCTCATTTTATAAAAGAGTTCTTTTTTTTGTCCATAACCCCCATGACCATGTGAAAATACCCATGGTTTCAAAGCTCACAGTTGTTTTGAATCAAGGAAAAAGAAGAATCACATCCTAGAGATGGTCTTGGTGGACTTTATCTTGGTGAAAGGGTATGTAGATGGAGGGTTTAGAATGTTTCCACAGGGAATCCCTGGATGGCTCAGCGGTTTAGTGCCTGTCTTCGGCTCAGGGCGTGGTCCTGGAGTCCCGGGATTGAGTCCCACATTGGGCTCAATGCATGGAGCCTGCATGTGGCCTGCTTCTCTCTCTGCCTGTGTCTCTGCCTCTCTCTCTCTCTGTAACTATCATAAATGAAAAAAAAAAAAAAAAAGAAGAAGTCGTTATAAAATTGAACCTAAATACTTAAGGTAAGGTGGGCATGGGTGGAGATGTTTAGGAGGTGAAATAAAGATGGTAAAAATCAAGGAAGTGACAAGGAAGAACAGGGGATAGGCTGGATTATAAAGGGGATAGTTGTAAGAGTTGAAAGGAGAGAGAAATATATGGAGAGGTCAAAGGAGATGAATTGGGATGGAAGGGAGAAGCATTATTAAAAATATGGAAACTCTAAATCTAAAATATCTTTTGTAAACCTAAACTCAAGTTAGTTTGAGTGCGGCTTCCCCTTTTTCTACCTGGCTTGTTGGTTTTGGAGACTCCAATAAGATAGTTACTTCTAAGAAACCTGGTGGCTGGGGTGCCTGGGTGGCTCAGTGGTTGAGCATCGTGGGGTCCTGGGATTGAGTCCCATGTCCAGCTGGTGGTGGTGATCCTGGGGTCCTGGGATCGAGTCCTGTGTCCAGCTCCCTGCAAGGAGCCTGTGTCTCCCTCTGCCTGTGTCTCTGCCTCTCTCTCTCTGAGTCTCTCACGAATAAATAAATAAAATCTTAAAAAAAAATCTGGTAGCCTCTAAACAGAGGGTGGCCTACTAAAAGGATCACTGCCTCCACTTGACAAAGACTTTCCCCTTGACCAAACATTTGGCAGGCTCTCATGAGCTGTCTATCTATCTATCTATCTATCTATCTATCTATCTATCTATCTATCATCTATCTATCATCATCATCATCATCATCTATCTATCTATTTATTTATAATGGACCTCATTCTTGGGCCCTGTCTTCAATCTGATGAGTTCACTTTTAGGATGAATCCCATTAAGTCAGGGAAAACCTGTGACCCTTGATCTCTGATTACCCTGGCCTGCCCTCAGAAACTATCCAGTTATGTTGGTTTAGTAAGAATCTCCCTAACCTCAATGTCTCTTAGTAATTTTCCATCCGCTGACACTCCCATTGGCTATAAATCTCCAGCTGTTGTGGTGTACTCAGAATTAAGCCTCTCTCCCCTACTATGAGAGTCTTGACACCTCTTGCAATAGTCTTGAATAAAGTCTTCCTAACCATTGTAACAGGTGTCAGCACAATTTTTTCTTTAACATCCTGAGCCAAGAAGTTTTAATGATAAATAGTGATCACAGGAGGTGAGGGTAGGATGGCTTGGGAATGTAGGGGATACGGTTCTACTGTTTACCGTGTGCTGGAGATCCAACAAACTCCAGGGAAATGCCCCTCTTTAAGGGGCATTAATCCCCAGTATTAAGACATACAAGCAACAACTCTAAGGAAATGGAAATCACACCAAACACAGGTTTAGTTGTATCCCTTTTGACCTCTGAAGGAAAACATACAGGCACAGTGATTGGTGATAGAAACCATGGTTTCCTCACTCCTTGTGCATCAGAACCATGTGCTGTCAGAGGCTAGTCTCTGATCACCATGATTTTGTTTCCATATGTACAATGACAGTAGCCTCTTAAAAGGTAGCAGCTTTTGAGGCCTTTAGGAAGAAGCCTGCCACTTCGGTAATCTCCAGAGGCATTCTTTGACTTTTCCTGTAGTGCTGTGGCATGGTGACAGAGAGTCTGCAAACAGATGACAGTGAAAGATTCTCCCTCTTATCATCACCGTCTCTGTTTCAGAATGTTTTGCCTCTCTGGGAGTTCCTTATTTTGAGCTCTACCATGGAGCACAGGACTTTGGCTCTCCACAAAGTCTGTGAACCCTCTGGCCAGATGTAAGCGCCTGTCTGTATTGCCCTCCTTCTGGAGGTGAAGAGGAAGGTAAGCACTTCTGCCTACTGAGTCTGGTTTATGTGATTGATGCTGGGACTTCTAATTTCGAGGACAAACGATCCATTAGTGGAAATGGGCACACCGGAAACCTCAGTGCCAATAAGTTAAGTGCCCATCACTGTACTCAGTGAACAGTCTGCTGATCTCAATTGTAGGCAATTAGCAGTGATTAGCAAGTGCGTGCTTGGTGGGTGGCACAATGAGATTCTTCTTACTGATGAGACAGACTCACAAACAACTCAGAGAGATATTGCCATGAAAATGCAACAGAAGAGCTCAATCACTGTGCAAGGGGGTCTGACCAAAGGAGGACTCTTGTGAGTGTTTTAATTTCTCCTCTTAAACCACTCATTAACTCTCAAACAATCCAGTAATATGCGGGGAGGGCCAGATATTCATTTAGAATCAGATAACCCTTTATGCATCCTGAGTTAGAGAATTTAGAATGAGAAGAAAATAAATCCCCACAAAATTGTGCAACCCTGGGGAGCAGAGCTATTTCTTACTTATCTTGGTATTTCCTTCCAAACTAGCACAGTGCCGTGCACCTAGGGGAGCTCAGTAAATGTTGGTTATAGTGAATTAAAATCAGGTCTCCTTGTCCTAGTGACTTATAACTATGTTAGCCTTTTCTTGACTCTTCCATTATTTTATTTTTTGCTTTTTAACTTAATTTTTTGCTACCCTTTCTTTCTCTTTTCTTTTTTTTATCATTAAGACCATATTTGCAATGTGTTTTTGTATTAGATACATATTTGAGATTTGCAAAGTAGAAATTAAATATAAATTTTAATTTTCCTATTGAATTTTATTATAATTTCATTGTAGTAGTCTCATCGATATTTGGGCATGGTGAAAACCAGCAAATATCTATTTCAAATAACTTTCTGCTATTGGCAATACACAATCAGTGGGCAATTATTCTCCCATATAGCAGGAAAACAATCAAGTAGACAATTAATTTACATGTCCTTTAAGCACCCACATATTAAATCACATTATACAATTTCCATTTCCTTGGGATTTCTCACAGACTTTATGAGACTTGCATATCTAACTAACCACATGAGCTATACCAGCTATTAAGAGAAATTCACTAATTGGAAGAAACTCCTAGAGATACTGTTTTAAAAAATGCAGTCTATATTATTCCACTCTTAAGTGCAGGATGCTCTATGAAGGCAAGGTCTACTTCTACATATTTACTGTAAAATCCCCAGTAGTGCTTGGCATGTACTATGAGTCAAAAGAATAAAATTATTTAATTACTCAGCACCAAGGTAAAACAAAGATATCACGTCATGAAAATCAAAATACATCCATTTTTGTTATCCTTCTTAAAACTTAAGCAATTACTACTTGGAAGTCTTAATAAGCCTATATATAGATACATAGTATAAAACAATACATTATACCACTGAAATCATTGATCATGCCTAAAGATGGAGAACTTTATCGCTTAAAATATACCATTGCTCAATGTGCAATTTGAATATATGATGATATAACCTGCAAGTAAACTATACATCTTAATATCTAAAGCCAAAGTAAGAAAGTGCGCTCACTAATATTAACAGGAATCAATGCCTAATGAATGCATGTAACCTGACTTTTGTTACAATTTGGGTCAAATTATCCTACTTTAGTGAAACACAGCCTTGCTTGCATTCTAACTATATTTTCACAAAGCAGTCATCTGATTATGAATTCAGGTTTCTTCTTCTATTTTACTTATTTAATTTCATTTATTTAATTTTTAAAGCACTTTATTGAGACATGATTGATGTATAAAAAGGTGTAGATTTTGAATGTACACAACTTGATATGTTTGGAGATAAGTATACGCCCATGAAACTCTCATCACTATCAAGGCCATAAACTTATCTGTCAAGTTCAATGTTTCCACCCACACCCTTGGATTTTTGTTTTTTTTGGTGGTAAGAACACTTAACATAAGATCTACTTACACTCGGGATCCCTGGGTGGCGCAGCGGTTTCGCGCCTGCCTTTGGCCCAGGGCGCGATCCTGGAGGCCCGGGATCGAATCCCACGTCGGGCTCCCGGTGCATGGAGCCTGCTTCTCCCTCTGCCTGTGTCTCTGCCTCTCTCTCTCTCTCTCTCTCTCTGTGACTATCATAAATAAATAAAAATTAAAAAAAAAAAAAAAGATCTACTTACACTCTTGGGAAATTTTAAACTCCATACTACATTACTATTAATCATGTGCTCTATGTTGTCCAGTAGAACTCCAGAATTTATTTATTTTGCATAACTGGAACTTTGTATCTTTGGCTCAGAACCTTTCTACTCCCCTTTCCTCCCAGCCACTGCAACCACCATTCTACTTTCTGCTTCTATGTGTTTGACTATTTTATTTTTTAAGATTTTATTTATTTATTCATGAAAGACACACAGAGAGAAAGAGGCAGAGACACAGGTAGAGGGAGAAGCAGGCTCCATGTAGGGAGCCCGATGTGGGACTTGATCCCTGGTCTCCAGGATTATGCCCTGGGCCGAAGACTAAACCAGGGAGCCTGTGTTTGACTATTTTAGATTCTACATGTAAGTAGGATCATGCAGTATTTGTCTTCTGTTTCTGATTTACTTCGCAGTAGCATAATGACCATACATGTTGTTGCCAATGGCAGGATTTCCTTCTTTTATAAGACTGAATGATATTTCATTGTATGTATATAGCACTTTTCTTTCTTCATGTGTTCTTTTATGGACATTTAGGATCTTTCTACATCTTTTTTTTTATTTTTTAAAAAATTTTTATTTATTTATGATAGTCACAGAGAGAGAGAGAGAAAGAGAGAGAGAGAGAGAGGCAGAGACACAGGCAGAGGGAGAAGCAGGCTCCATGCACCGGGAGCTCGACGTGGGACTCGATCCCGGGTCTCCAGGATGGGGCCCTGGGCCAAAGGCAGGCGCCAAACTGCTGCACCACCCAGGGATCCCTGTTTCTACATCTTTATTATGAATAATGCTTCAATGAACATGGAAGTGCAGATACTTATTTGAGATTCTGATTTCAATTCAGGATATATATTCAGAAGTGGGATTGCTGGATCTGATGGTAACTCTATTATTAATTTTTTGAGGAACCTTCGTACTGTTTTCCATAGTAGTTCCCCTGAATTACATTCTCATCAATAGTATATAGGGGTTTTCTTTTCTCCATATCCTTGCTAACATTTGTTAACCTTTGTTTTTTTAGATAATAGTCATCCTAGCAGGTGTGAGATGATATCTCATTGTGGTTTTAATTTGCATTTTTTTGATGATTAGTGACTTTGAGCACCTTTTCATAGACCTATTGACTATTTGCATGTCTTTGGAGAAATGTCTATTCAGATCCTTTGCCTATTTTAAATTGGATTATTTGTGAGTTTTTTTTTTTTTTGCTATTGAGTTGTATGAAGTCTTTATATATTTTGAATACTAGCCTCTTATTATGTGTGTGTGTGTATGATCTATTTCAATTATTTTGAAAATCTTCTTATTGTAAATGTAAATCTTAGCATTATGTTTTATACATTAGCCAATTTTGAATGTGCTTAGCATTAAACCAGTTTTCTAGACATCAAATCATCCCTGAGTGAAGTGATTACAGTGCAGGTTTTTTGTTTTTGTTTTTATTTTTTTCTTTGTATGTGCAAAATGGAGGAATAAATATTCAAAGACACAACTAATTTATTATTCTTTCCCCAAATTATCCAGAATAGACTATCTTGCCTTTTGAAAATCATCCGTCCTAACCATACTCAGTAACCCTTGATCATCATTTAATGTAAAACCATTCATGCTTAGACTATGTAAAAATCCAGATTTTCCCTGACTTCCACAAAGCTCTGATTTTGAATAATCTGAGGCCAGATTAATGAGGATTAATTGTATGCCTTCCCTGATGTTCTTTTGACCTTTTCATGTGAATGAATTACCTTAGCCTTCAGCCCTTCTGACTGCTATTTATAGAAGTCTGCAAATATCTAGTAATGAGGTGCTTGAAATTGAACACAGAGTGTTCCAGAGCTCTTCTTGTTGGGGATAATTAATATCGCCTATCATTATCGCCTTAATAACATTTAAATATGAGACCAAAGATTTTTTTTAAGTATTTTATTTATTTATCCATGAGAGACACACAGAGAGAGGCAGAGAGGCAGAGTCACAGGCAGAGGGAGAAGCAGGCTCCATGCAGGGAGCCAGACTTGGGACTGGATCCCGGGTCTCCAGGATCACGCCCTGGGCTGAAGGCGGCGCTAAACCCCTGGGCCACCCGGGCTGCCCTTTTTCCGTGCTTTAGAGCTGCCTATTTGATCGGTGGGCTTAATACAAAAGGTTAAGGATAACAAAATGCTCCAAACAGACTTTACATGAGGATGCAATAACAAAACTAGTGAAAACAAAATAAAACAAAACAAACAGAACTTCATTATCTTCAGAGATAGGTGTTTTCCTTTCTTTTCTTTTCTTTCTTTCTTTCTTTCTTTCTTTTTTTTTTTTAAATTTGAGATTTAAAATGAGCACTTTGAATAGCTTCTGCTGATGTTTCATAATAGAGGAAACTGTTGGGTCTGTTCTTCAGCCAGGGAGTCAACACTTGTCTGAAGAGGTCTGAGAAGTCTAGTTTGATACTAACTTAAACTACAGAAGATCCTGGGGAAATGGGTCGATTCAAGGGCTTCCTGATAGATTACTTTTTTAAACTAAGGAAAGTTTTTTTTCAGATCAAACTGTCAACTAATGAATCTAATCTGCAACTGAGTTTTTGGCTTTGCTGTGATTTATTTCTGATGTTTCTGAAGTTGTTGCTGCCTATAAACAGCAACATTTTCAGCAACATGAATATGAATACCTATTAGGGAAGTGGATTTGTTTGGCCAATGTCTCTTGAATGTCATGGCTGGGAAAAACTAATTAAAACAGTCTCATTGATTTTTGCTTGCTCAAGCAAAAGAAGAGTATTGTGAAATTCATACTTTCATTTATATTGAGTGCTTATCATATGCAACTTACCATGTACTCTGGGGGATATAGAGCACAAGTACTTTTCCCAAAAACTCACAACCTATTGTATTATTGTATTATTCTTCATTGTATCATTTGTGTTCGCCAGGAAATAACATTAAAAAAAAACCTCATGAATTATGCTTGATTTTGAAATATTTTCAATATTTTTCAGGGGTTGAATATAAAGAGAATATTGAGAACTTAAAGCATTAAGCTTCATTAAAAAAAAGATGAACAGCTTCTATTAAGTATCAATTTTTTGTTTTATTTTAATAAATCCAGAAATTTAAGTATAAATTTCATTATGAAGCAGGATTTTTACTTATGATGAAATTTTAAAGAGGTGGAAAGTGGCCAATGAGTACTAATTGTTAAGTTATTGTAATGAAATGAAGACAAATTGTTCTGACACTTTAAAATAATTATAAAGCTGACTCATTGCTGTACTGAAAAAGCTGAGCCTAAGTATTGCTCCATCTTTTTGTTCTAATTAGATTTTATTTATTTCCAATATCTTTCAAGGAGACTGAGAATGGATCACAAAAAATGGTCCATTATGCAGCTACAGCATTTAAACTTTTTAAAGACAAAGTAATTCTTGATATGGCAGCAATCCATATGACGCACAGGCTTTCCTCAGTAAATTCATAAACAAATGGCAGCAATAACATCTTTAAATCACTTTCTCAAGTGTTTCTCAGCTGTGGCTCCGACAAATACACGTTACACCACTGAATGTGTAATAACTGGGAAAAGTATTTCTCAGAGAAAGAACAGGCTCATCAAAATTCAATTCAGAAAAATGCAAAACAAAACAAAACAAAAAATAAAACCCACAAGCTCCAAAACAATTTATGAGAGTCACGCAAAAACTTTTAGGAAAGACTCTTTGTTGATTTTTATTGTTGAGTATGCTATAAACAAATATGACCAACATTCTGCATGTACTCTTTCTGGCCCTTGGTTTATTTATTTATTTTTTTTTTAAATTTTTATTTTATTTTATTTATTTATGATAGTCATACAGAGAGAAAGAGAGAGAGGCAGAGACACAGGCAGAGGGAGAAGCAGGCTCCATGCACCGGGAGCCCGATGTGGGATTCGATCCCGGGTCTCCAGGATCGCGCCCTGGGCCAAAGGCAGGCGCCAAACCGCTGCACCACCCAGGGATCCCTCTGGCCCTTGGTTTAGAATAGTAAATTGGCTTAGTGTCCATTGTTGCCTAAAATATTAACTGAAAATCCTTAATCAAGATCCTTATTTGAAAGTGCTGGGTATTTACACGCTTAAATAAAGCCTTGGATTGGAGAATAGTGAGATGGGTGAGTGTCAATATATTCAGTAGCCATATGGCAGGAAGGACCATATTCAATCAGAACATGAACATGGCAGTACTGGTACATACCAGCTGGAAGCCAGCTCTCATCGTCTGGTGTTTGTGAGATTTTGTCCAAGGTGGCATTTACTCAGGAGAAATAGAAGAGATTAGATTAATGGGAAGCAAATCAAACTGTCCCTTTACACACAGAGAAGCAGTATGTCAAAGGCTCTGGTGATTGCATCTTTGCATATATATATAAAGGAACAGCTTAGAAATCATTTTATTTGTTTAGCAACCACCTATTAAATATCTGTATCTATATAGATATATATCTATATAGATATATATCTATATCTATATCGTATTAACCCGGGAGTCCATTAAATTTTTCCTATTACATACTCCATTTTATTTAAAATAAATGATGGACATTTGAACACCAATAAAAATTAATTTAAAAAAATAAAATAAAATAAATGATGGAGATGGAAAGAAATTTGAAGGTCATCTAATAAAGCCCTTTATTTTACAAATGAAGAAACAGGCCCAGACTGATTAAATAACAGATATTTATTGGGCATCTGCTATGTTCTCAGTACTTTTTTTAGGTACTGGAGATGGAGTGGTGAATATATGAAACACAAGAAGAACCCTCTTCTCATGGAACATACATTTAAGAGTGGGGGCGGGGGGAAGAAAGCAAGATTTTAGATAGTGATGAGAGCCAAGAAGATGAAGAAATAGTGGAATCTGATAGAGGGACTATGGTTGGGGATCAACCACTTGAGAGTTGGTGTTTAAGGAATTCTACTTGAGGAGGTGACAAATTGAGACCTGAATGAAAAGGAGAAGCCAGGCTTACAAAGATATATGAGGCAGACAGTATTTAAACAGTGGAACAGCAAGTGTGAAGACTGAAGTTCGCCATGCAGGAGAAACAGAAATAAGGCCTGTGTCTCTGGCAAGGAGTAAGCAACCAGATGAAGTTGAAGAGGTGAGAAGGGCCAGATCACGGAGGCCTTTTGGGGTTTGGTGAATGGTTTGTTTTTTATTGGGGAAATATATTTATATCTACACATATATTTATTGCATATTTTACAGGGCAAGTATATATACACATATACATGGCATGAGAATAAGAGCTGATGTGTATTTCTGAAATATCATTCTGGCAGAGGGAGATCACTAATAGCTTATTGCAAATGACCCTTGAACAAAATAGGTTTGAACTATGTGAGTCCATTTATAAATATTTTTTTAAAAATAAATACAGTACAATACTGTAAATGTAATTTTCCTCCCTTATGATTTTCTTAACTTTTTTTTTTTTTTTTTTTGCTCTGGCTTAGTTTACTGTAAGAGTACCTACAACAAACTAAATATGTGCTGGTCAACTATTTATGTTCTTGGGAAGACTTCCAGTCAATAGTAGGCTATTGGTAGCTATATCTAGGGAGAGTTGAAAGTTATACATGGCTTTTCAACTGTGTGGGGGGCTGGTGCCTCTAACTTCTCTGTTGGTCAACTGTATCATCAAGTGAAAGGTTGGTTATGATTTATTTTGAATCTCAAGGTGAGGCAAAGAGGAACGAGGTTGCCTCCTAGGTTTCACTTATGATCTAGGCTGTTGGGGATGCTGGAAAGCTGAGATGGGTACAGTGAAGAAAGAATAAATGGATTGAGAAAAAAATTAAGAATTCTGTTGTGGACACATAACTAGGAGATGCCTGTAAGGTATCTCCATAGGGATTTTCATGGGCTATTGGGCTGTTGGAGTCTAAGTGTGGTGCTGAATGAGGACGTCAGCACTACAGAAAGAAATTTGGGAATCATCTGCATACCTAGGGTATTGGAAGCCCTGGGACAAGATAGGATCTCTTAGGGAGGGAGAGCAGATAGAAAAGAGATCTGCAAGCCAAGTCCTGGGCCCCTCCAAAATTCAGATTTGGGGCTGAGGGAATAGCCAAGAGTAAAGGCTGAGGAATAGCAGACATTGAGGTAGAAAGAAAACCAAGTGAAATAACATCAGGGTGGTCCACAGGTAGACATTAAGTCCTAGGTTTAACTTTTAGACCAGTCTCATCTTTAACGCCAGGCTGCTCTTCTTTCTAATTCTTGTTTATGGCTTATATTTTACTGCAAAATAAAAAGTGAGAAGCTGAGTCAATCAGTGACTAAATCTTTAACCTACAATCTCCTGCCCAGTGTCATTGCCTGATGTGCTGTTTGATCTTGTTCTGGTCGCACTTTGGTCGTATTTTTCTCATGTATTTGAAACTACATTTCTTGAATTCAGAATGTCTTCTGGTCTGTTCCTGATGTGCCCATTAAGGCCTGGTGATGGTCAGTCTGGTGATGTTTGGAACTTGAGTAAGGTGTTATTTTTTTTCTTGTTTCTGCCGGTCCTGCTGTAATTATCTCCTTAATAGTATTTCACAGGCAGCAGCAGCTTCGAGTTTTAGTCTTTCTGACATCCAAACCCCAAACCTCAGCAATAGCTTTATATATCTTTGCCCTTTACTTGTTGCATCGATCGCCAAATCTTGCTGCTTCACTTTCTATTTGTAGCTTTTTTTTTTTTTTCCCTGCCTCCACTGCTGCCCTAGTCTCTACCTGAATGATTCTCTTCATGGAAACACTTTGCTTGTAAGCAGTCCATCTGTTCCATTTCTGCCTACTGCCACTGTTCCAATGATTCTTTCTGAGGTTCTGGCATTTCCATTCTTACTCTTAAATCCCACAGGGGCTTCCCGTTCCCTAAAGAATCAAGTTCATGGTCCTCACCCTGTCAGGTGTTCCAGCTCTAAATGATTTCCTTTTTTCTCATCTCGTTCAACATGTCTGATGTCTTTCACTTTTCCTAGGTTTTCAGAATTCTTTTGTTCACAATTAGTTCAAGTTTCCTTTTAACCAGGCCAGTTTTTGAAGAAGAGCCGTTGAAAATACGCAAAAAACAGCAAGACTATTTTTGACATTTCTTGCTGAAGTACAAGTTAATTACTCACGATATGTGTTTAACATGTTAAATGTTTATCTGATAGAATGACCGTGCAGCACAGCTAGAATTATTTTACCTTATGGCTCCTCTTAGAACTTACCTATTTCTAGCCAAAAAAGGAACTGACAGAAAATAACCTAGTGATGCCCTTCAGGCAAGTACAAATAAAAGCCCTCGCACAAGCGCAGGGCTCTGAAATGAGCCAAGAGGATGAATGGAAAAATGTTCTGTCTCACAAAGTGCCTATTTTTACTTTATTTACTTTGACCTTGGATCCTGTTAGACAGCATTAATATATAGGCGGTAGGGTGCTCACAGTAAAAAGGGGGAACTGAGTTAGTAAGCACCAGTTGCCATGTGAGTAGAGACCTGTTTGTGTCACAGATCTTGGCAAAGATCAAACCAGAGATCAAAGACTTTGATAAAATATGACTGAGCTTAGCAGCTCGTCCCCTCTTCCCACAGCCATGGGGAGTAGTTTGTGATTGTCTGCTGCCTGAGGTGCGCCTCGAACAGGGAGTCCACATGAGAGCCGCTGGCTGGGACTGAGGTCAGCCTGGGTGGTAATGATGATGATCTGGGCTGATAGAAGAGTGGAGATGCCAGCTTCCGGCAGGAGTTAACATAACAGATACCAGGGTATTAAAGCAGCCAAGCTGACTGTGATCTCAGACAGATGTGACAGCAGCTGGAGAAAGCTATGGGGAGCAAAACAAGCAGCAGTGGCTTCAAAGAGAGCTGAAAGATTCCAGTTTTATGTCCCTTCTCCAACAGGACAGGTTTGGGCATCCAGTTTTCTATCTCTGCCATTATTTCCAAAGGGTTTAGTGTTTGCCGACTGACTATTCCTTATGCTTATACATGCCACCTAAGCCCACATCTAAAAGGTATGTGCCTGGTACAGGTAATAAATATTTGGTGTTCTCCATAAATATTTGTTGGAGGAGGGAAAGATGGAACCTGGGAGGGAAAGTTGGGTGGAGGGTAAAACTTACATGTTAATTTCCAGCTACGTAGTATTCCTAAGACCAAGACTGGCGTAGTGAGAAGGTTGCAGGCAAAATGACAGCATCTGATGAAGTGAACTCTTTCTGCATTTTCTCCACAATACCTTTCTGTGAAACATATACTGTAATGCATTTATTTCAAAGTGACATAAATCTTTTCATACTTGAAGAGTTTCTTATAAAAATGCAAATAATTCTCGTGAGGGAATGCACCTGAACTAAATGTTTAACTTACACTTTAATTGACCATTAGTTAGCTGCAGGGTCATTTTGGAAAGGGACACAGATAAGATATCTGGGTAGGTATACTTCAGATTTCAAGAGGAGAATTGATTTCAATCCACTCAATAGAGTTAGGAGCAGCTCCTTCTATTTTACAATCTGGACAGAGCTAGCAGGGACAAAGAGAATCTGGTCTCACTTGCTGTCACTGTAAAAACTGACATGTAACCTGATTTCAAATGGTACATCTGATTCATTTCCATACAAGTATTTTTATCCAAATGCAAAGTGCAACCTATACAAGCAAAGGCACATAAATGTGTAAAAATATACAGAAAATAAGTTTGTGTGTGTGTGTGTGTGTTTGTAGTTGAGGAAAAAGTTCAGAGAGGTTTCTTTGAGTTTGTTGGTCTGACCAATAATTCACGGAGCCCAGGTATAGAGAGTTTCAGGCACTATTATACTACTATAATATATTATTTACTCAGGAAATAAACCTGGAGAATCAGCACATCCAAGAGCATGATGAATTATATAGCCAATCTCATTTGTTAGTCTTCCTCTTACCTTTTAAGAGTTGTACAAACTATTTAGATTTACAAAATGGGAGACAGAATCATATTCTACTTTGAGATGCTAATGGGTCTCTAAAGCTGCATCAGGGAATCTGGTTGGATTTCACTGTCATTATTATTTTCTAAAGGCAATTTGAGAGCTTGATAAGGTGCAGAAATTAATGTACAGTGAGTATAACTTCAAGTTTCAAATAATTAGCCTCCTGTGGAGCAATTCTTCACCTTCAAAAAGTATTCCCATACTCTCTCTATTATTTTGATGAAGGCCAATTGAGCAAGGCTTTGAATTGCTTGAAAAAAATTCCTTCAGGGATGAAATGAAGAAACTGTGAAAAATGAATAATTTGTATTCATTGTTTAAATATATTTTGTGACACAATACTTTGGGAAATATTTAAACCTATGCCTAATTTGAGTTTTGGTTCCTCTGTGATCCTATCAGTTGTCTCCCTATTTTGCCATTACCATACTTGGCAGGCCCAGTTTGGGTTCTGTTTTGGAAATAAATGAGACTGAATTTTGCTTATCTTCTGCCTGAATTTTTCAATGTTTATAATTGGCTAGATGACTTAAACTGTATTCCAAAAATAAATTTCTGAGCATATTTGATTGATATTTTTATAAATCAAGGGAGGTAAGTATCCCAATCAATTATTCAATGTGGGCTCTGGTATGAGTCTGGTCTAAGTATGAATCTTGGGCTTTATCACTTACCAGCTGTGGATATTGGACAAGTCATTTAATCTTACTATACCTCATTTTCACCATATATAAAATAGGGATGATACCTCAAAAATCTGTGGTGAGCATGAAATTAGATAATGTACATAATATTCTTAGCGATTAACACTTTATAACATACTAGGTATTGGGCTAGAACAACTATGTCCAATGGAAAAAAAATGCAAGGCACAGATTTTAAATTTTCCTGTAACCTCATTAAAAAAGTGAAAAAGAAAAAGATGAAATTAATTTTTATTATATATTTTATGTATTCTACTATGTTCAAGTATGATTTTAACATGTAATTGATAAGGAAATTATTAAATAACTATTTTGCTTTTTGCCCCCTTAGTATCATCTTTAAGATCCATAGATGTTGCACATCTCAACCTGAATGCTAAATTTTCAAGACTTGAAAAGTCGTCCTGGCAAAACAATAAAGTCATGTTTAATGAGGAACTATTTTACTCTGCTTCAGTTTATACATTTAAGTGAATTAAATTTAAATATGAATTCATTAAAAATGAATTAAAAATAAATAAAATTAAATAAAATTAAAAGTTCAGAATTTTGCACTACCATGTTTCAAGTACTTAACAGCCACGTGTGTCTAGCAGGTAGTGGTATTGGACATCACAGGGCTAGGAAGTACGTGCCCAGGGCCCGTGGACTTCCTACTTAGTTTCACCTGCTTAGTTTCATTAAAAACCTTAGCAGGCCACTTGTCTCCACTCTACCCATGGAGGAGAAAAGAGAAGACAATAAATGATTGCTTCTTGACAACCATCTGTGTCAACAAAATATTGAAAGAGATGGCAAGAAAAGTTGAATTGCACGGCAAAATTTGTTGCTCGAGCCAGATTTCCTGCCTTGAGAGGTCCTCCGTATAGGGTAGAAGTAGTGCGAGCAAGCTCAATGATCACGGATAACCGTGTCATATTAACGTGTCTATAATACAGGTAGGGCTGTGAAGAGTGAAGTGAGTCCTGGAGTAAGTCTGACTCGGAATGGTACTGTGACTGATTAGTTTTTGCACTTGGAAGGCCCGGCCGAGCTGCAGTGGGTTGTGACTGTAAGGCTGGGAGCCTTGCAGTGCAAGGCAGACTTACAGCAGTATAGTGATCACAGCAGTAGTGGGGAGACTGATTCAGTTGTTTAACAGAGCTTTCTACCACCTAATGATGAAGGAAATGCAAATATGCCAAAGCCATAGTCCCTGCTGGCCTCCATTTATGGGCAGTATAGTTGGGGAGATCAGACATAGACAAGGGAAGATTTTAATTCCATATGAGATAAATGTGCACACAGCATTAAAAACAATGGTAGAAAACTAGAATAGTATTAATTACCAAGTTGATGATATCAATAGGAAAGGATGTTGGAGTTCCCATGAGAGGAGATCATTATGGACAGGGTTTATCTGAGAGGGCAGACAAACCTTGAGTTGAGTCTTAAAGGATTTTTTTTCTCTGAAGTCAGAGTGAGCAAAAGCACTAGATGAAGCACTTTGCTAGGATGAAGAATTCAGAAGTTGGAGCTAAAAATGTAGCTAGTTCTGTTCACGATGATTTTTCTTCTCTAGACAATGGAGAGTCCTTGAATGTACGAAAATGTATGAAGTATGAGTGATAGTATCAAAGAAAATTGATTTTAAAGGAATATAACTGTTAGAATAAAGTACTGGTACAGGATTTTGTGTTTTCTGAGTTATTGAATATATTATTTAACAAAGTCCTCATTAATAACTGTGTAAGAAAGACAAGCAGGTGTAATTATCTCCATTTTTAAGAAAGAAATACTGAGGATCAAGAGGCTAAGCCTGTTGTCTGAGGCCACATGACTAGTGAGTGGTCACTAAGGACTAGAACCAGGTATCCTCATGTTTAGTCTAGGACTATATCCATTATTTTTCAGTATGTCTGTTAGGGGTAGAGCCTTAAAAACGATGAAATATTCCTGGATGATTCCTGTACTCTTTGATCTATTGAGTATGGCCATCAAAAGCAATTATTTGACTATCCTTGGACAATATTATTAGTGTGAAAAATTGGCCACTAGTCTTCTTTTAGTTTTTCGACCTCTCTCTATCCCTACACTGAGCCCAAACTCCTAGTGTCTTCATAGTGTAACCAGAATGGTTAAGATTGGGACACTTGGGTGGCTCAGTGGTTTGGCACCTGCCTTTGGCCCAGGGCATGATCCTGGAGTCCTAGGATCAGGTCCCGCGTCGGGCTCCCCACAGGGAGCCTGCATCTCCCTTTGCCTGTGTCTCTGCCTCTCTGTGTGTCTCTCATGAATAAATATATATATATATATATATATATATATATATATATATATATATATATATATATTTAAAAAAGAGTGGTTAAGATCTTCTATTCCTGGAGGAAAAACCTTGCCTCTTGACCATCTTGCCCACTTAAAATGTATCTGTCTCTTGTCTTATTTTTTCTGGGAGTGCCCAGCGGTTTGTAGCTGAGGGTAGTTAACAGGTAATTTGTATTAACCTCTGTTAACATTTTAATCAGCTAATCTGTTGCTTTCTCTTATAATAGTGCTTAGACGTTTTTATGCCTATGATTAGGACTTTATCATTTCAGGTCTTGAGTCAGAAGAAATACTTTTATCCCTCTCTCCTTTTTCAGGATGGTCTCCTTTCTTTTTTTGTGAGTCCTGTCTTACACCACTTACTGAATCTTAGCCAAGTGCTAGCCTGTTCAAGCTCCATTCAAGGAGCTTTATCCACATTTGTTTCTAACCCTCTGATACCCCGTGAGTTAGCTATGATCAGCTGGTATTTACCTGGGTTCCAAGCCCAGGCTTTCCTCCTGTTAGAGTGCTTAATGAAGTCTCCAAATGACAACTGCTCCAGGATCTTCTTGGCCTGATTGTTTTAACTCAAAAGGTAACAACCCAATTGTCAATTTCTACTACTAATTTCTAGGGCCATATTCAAAGCTGTCAAATCTTCATGTGATTTGATTGATCTACTCTTGAAACTTTTTCCCTTCTCATGGGCAATGTCCTTTAAGGATAAATATGAAAAGTATTTCAACTCCCCAAATTACTGCTCCAGGGTTCATTATGCTCCAGTCTTATTAGTGCTGGACTGATACTGTCTTTTTTTAGCTAAGTTTGTTGATATTGATGCTGGGTGACTAGTAGTGTTGTCTACCCACTGAGGTCTAATCAGTGGTTTTGCTTTTTACCCCGGGTTTAACATAAGGGATGCTTCTTGCCAAGCCCCCTTTCCTTTTCCCTTCATTCCATCAGTGTGCATCAAGTAGATTTGAAAGGTTCTTGCTTTAGGCTTATAATTCTACAGAGCTAATCAAGAACAGATTGACATTTAGAAGAACAAATTCTTTTGATTCAGAAAAATCCTGTTCCAGACATATTTTTGTTGACTCACAAGGCATTATGTATTCATTTAAAAAATTAATCTGAAATTACAGACATTAGAGAAATTCACCTAATACTATACGTTTTTTTTTTTTTTTCTTGAAAAATTGGTATGTTTGGCCACATTGGGCTCACATT
The DNA here is from genome assembly GCF_048418805.1 of Vulpes vulpes. Taxonomy (NCBI): domain Eukaryota; kingdom Metazoa; phylum Chordata; class Mammalia; order Carnivora; family Canidae; genus Vulpes; species Vulpes vulpes. Next base: position 66,581,354 of record NC_132781.1, read on the forward strand.
TCTAAATGATAGCACTTGGGTGGAACTGAATATTAACTGTACCCTTTCTTTGATTTATCAGAGCTTTCATTACTCATTCAATATATGCATTACAAATGATGTGCAGTCTGCTTCACTCATTATTTCCGTGACTTTCTTAGTATGTGACATTGTAACCTTTTCTCTAGACCATTATTTATGCACCCCAAAGAATATTTTGGAGTTAGATAGATAGGTATCCAAAGCTAAGTCTTGCTCTTTGCTCTTTATTAGCAGGGTCCCTAATACAATGGCTGGCACAGAGAAAGTATTTATTACCTGATAAGTGGTTTTGCTACCTCTACTACTACAACTACCACTACCACTACTGTCACCATCACTAGTACTGTTGGAGTCACATTTTCTAGATCCTCAACAGAGGAGTGCTACCCTGATAATCCTCAGTGTTCTGAGGGAAAGGACCAGGTTAGTGACTCTTACTGAGTGCAGCAGAGGTGTTAGCCTGGTTGTCCTCAAATTTGTAGTTTGATCTTTAAATGCTTGTCCTGAGAAATAAAGGTGGCACTTGCCACTTTCCATCCATGTTCTTTCACGTGATCATGTTAGGATATGGTGAGAAGTTATTTTTCAACTTTGAGATCTTTCATTACCAACCTCATTTTCTTTTTTTTTTATTAATAAATTTATTTTTTATTGGTGTTCAATTTGTCAACATACAGAATAATGATGAGCACCCAGTGCTCATCCCGTCAAGTGCCCACCTCAGTACCCGCCACCCAGTCACCCCCAACCCCCGCCCACCTCCCCTTCCACCACCCCTAGTTCATTTCCCAGAGTTAGGAGTCTTTCATGTTCTGTCTCCCTTTCTGATATTTTCACTCATTTTCTCTCCTTTCCCCTTTATTCCCTTTCACTATTTTTATATTCCCCAAATGAATGAGACCATATAATGTTTGTCCTTCTCCAATTGACTTATTTCACTCAGCATAATACCCTCCAGTTCCATCCACGTCGAAGCAAATGGTGGGTATTTGTCGTTTCTAATGGCTGAGGAATATTCCATTGTATACATAGACCACATCTGCTTTATCCATTCATCTTTCGATGGACACCGAGGCTCCTTCCACAGTTTGGCTATTGTGGACATTGCTGCTAGAAACATCGGGGTGCAGGTGTCCCGGCGTTTCATTGCATCTGTATCTTTGGGGTAAATCCCCAACAGTGCAATTGCTGGGTCATAGGGCAGGTCTATTTTTAACTTTTTGAGGAACCTCCTCACAGTTTTCCAGAGTGGCTGCACCCGTTCACATTCCCACCAACAGTGCAGGAGGGTTCCCCTTTTTCCACATCCTCTCCAACATTTGTGGTTTCCTGCCTTGTTAATTTTCCCCATTCTCAGTGGTGTGAGGTGGTATCTCATTGTGCCAACCTCATTTTCTATGAAGAAATTGCTTCTTGCTTGAAAAATCAGAACTTTTGTTATCCAAAATAAGAAGCTACCATGGTTTAATAGGGTTTTAGTTTTAGTTCCTTAATAAAAAGAGAGAGTATTAGACTTAAAAATGTCTTTCTTAATAGGATGTAATGAGCAACTTGGACTTTGTTAGCAAAATTTCATTAACATAGTATTAGTTTTGTGAGAAGGGAATACTCTTACTTATTTGAGTAATATCAGGGTTTTATTTCCTGGAAATTTTAGGCTTTATTATAAATGGCATTATTTGAAATAATTATCCATGCAAACAATGTTGCCAATGAGAATTTGGTTCCAAGAGAAACTTACTTTTGTTGTATCATAAAATGAAAATTTACTTTCTCATTCACTGTGATAATTACATCACATTTATTCTTTCTTCAAACCTCCAATTCCATTCTCTCTCACTTTACTCAGAACCACTCCATACTCCCCAACAAATTTCCAAAATATACCTACCTATGAACTCACACCTTGGTTTTCCTTAGATTCAGGGAATTCTCTTTGCTATTGCATGGGCCAATCTCTCTGCTTCGTCACAGGATTTCATCTCTATTGTCTACTTACAGCGTCTGCTCTGGTAGTTATTCCCCCTTTTTCTCTCCTGCCTTAATCACTTTCTCCTTTCCTGAATAATTCTCATCAGCACACAGACTTGCTATTATCTTCCACTAAAGAAATTCTTCCTTGACCCATTGTCTTTCTTCAGTGGCTGCCACATTCTCTAATCTCTTTTAAAGCAAAAGTCCTGAAGGAATTGTCTCTACTTGCTTTCTTCAGTTCCTAATTTCTAATTGTTTCTCTACCCCATTCCAATTAGTCTTTTGTCTTCACTAAAATCCCACTAAAACTGGACATAGCTATTGATCTCCATCTTGTCAAGTCCAGTGACCCATTCTCTGTCCTCTTCCTACTTAAGCTCTCAGCAGAATATAACATGGAATATAAATACAGTTCTACTGAAGGAATGGAACCACACTTTCCGAATTTTCTCTCTACAGTTCTACTAGCCTTTCCTCAGCGTCTTTGATAACTTCTCCCCCTGAAACAAGTCTCTAGATGTGTAGTGCCAGAATTCAGCTATAGATCTCTTCCTGGACTCTCTCTTAGGCTGTCTCATTCAATTCTGTTGCCTTAAATACCATGTCTCTGCCAATGACTTCCGCATTATATGTCCATCCCCAGCCTTTCCTTTGGCTTTCTCCATATCTAACCTTTTCTTGAATGTCTAATAGGCATATCAAATGTTATAGGTTAAGCTGAACTCTTAATTTTCACCTTATCATTTCTTTCCATGTCTAATCAATTTTGGTAAATGGTATCACCGTTCATGTAGTTGTGAAGTAAAAACTTAAAAGTCTTTATTTCCCTCTCTTCTTCTCTATTTTTTCATTTTACTTTAGGTACCTAATCAGCAAGTCCTGTTGGCTCTACTTTCAAACTTTGTACTAAGTGCCAACCACCTCTTCACATTTCCACCGCTCTTAGATTAAAACCACTATTTCTCACTTAGAATTTTCCGAGAGCCTCCAGTCCAGGTTGTTTTCATTTTTGTCCCTTCAGCCCAATCTCCACAGAATGGAGAGAGTGATTTTCTTTTAAACATAAATTAGATCAGGTAAGTATCTCCCAAAGCCCTTCTATATCTTTACATTATATTCAGAATAATCTCTCAATTCCTTATTTGCTTTAGTTATGTCTTACATAATCTTCTGTCTGTCTCTCCAACCTCATTTCTACCACTCTCTCACTGGTTCATTCTATTTTAGCTATCTTGGCCTTCTTATTTCTCAAACACTCCAAGTTGGTTCTTGCTTTAACGCATACACACTTATTATGTCCTCCATCTGGAATATTTTCGCCTCACCTGACATTCACACATTGCTATCATTCTGGTCTCAGATATGGACTGAATTGTGTCCCCTTCAAATTCAGATGTTAAAGCTCTAATCCTCAGTGTGGTGGTATAAGGAGATGGAACTTTTGGAAGATAATTTGGTTTAGATAAAGTCATGAAGGTGGAGACCCTTATTACAGGATTAGCATCCTTATAAGAAGAAATACCAGAGATCTTGCTCTCTCTCTATTCACCATATTAGGACACAGTGAGAAGGTGGACATCCAAAAGCTAGGAAGAGGGTTCTCACTAGAAACTGACCATGCTGGTACTTTAATTACACTCATGGCATCTAGCCTCCAAACTAAGAGAAGATAAATTTCTGTTGTTTAAATCATGTAGTTTATGGTATTTTGTTAGGATTCTGTTTAGACAATGTTTAAAAAATGCATAGGATGATAATCCACATCAAGGTCACATTAAAAATCTTATAATGACTTAGTCCTAATATTTCTGTTGGGTCTATTATCAGCACTCAGGAGTCTACTAAAACTGAAGCCTTTTTTTACCTGAGGGGTTTATACTAGACATGCTGTGGAGAGTTGAGTATGCTCTAGGGCTGCACAATTAGTTAGTTCATAGAGATTTTCAACACTGCATAAAATCCTATACTGTCAGCTCTGAACCTCACCAAAATGGACCAAGACACTGTAATGATATAAGAGCATAAATCTGATGTGTAAACAGAATTTGTTCAATTGTTAATATTTCTCTGTGAATTATAATGGCAATATTAATGGTTCTATATAGTAGTTCTATAATTATGTAAAAGCAGGTCGTCATATTTTAATTAAATATCATATTTAAGTTATCTTTTCAAGTTCAATGTGATAAATAAGCATGCACACCAAACTTTGAACATTTTATGATGAGTTTAAATATAGAACTTCCATTTTCTGCCATCCATTTTTGCCCTGGGTTTTTCAAAGACTGTTTCTGAAAGGGCTGTCCATTAATGGTGGTTTAAAATGAAGCAAAACATTAACATTGCTCATTATTGTCTCTGGTCTTCTTTTTCCTTCCTTCATTTGTAATTCTTTTCATTTATGGTAGTGACCCCTTTTATTGGCTTACCAATTTGCCAGCCTTCTCCAGAGGTCAGATGTAAGAAGCAGTTACATTTTCTGGACACTTACTGGGGATAAGAGGCATGAGGAGTTTCAGTGGTATTCTAATAGTCATGGAGATGGAACTGGGGATAAATGTCAGTATCTCTGTTCTCTTAATATCACATTTATTTATTTATTTATTTATTTATTACATTTTATTTAAATTCAAGTTGGTTAACATATAGTGTATTATTAGTTTCCAGGGTAGAATTTAGTGATTCATTAGTTACATATAACACCCAGTACTCATTACATCAAGTGCCCTTCTTAATGCTGATCACCCCGTTACCCCATCCCTCACCCAATTCCCCTCCAACAACACTCAGTTTCTTCCCTATAATTATGATAATACCACATTTATTGAACAAAAGGTCTGTTTTAAAAGGAATAGAGAAGATAGGAATTAAGCTATTAACTGAACTCCTTTTCTAGGACTTAGTTATGATTTTATGAGATTACACGTCACTTGTCTCCCATTTATATTGTTAGGGACTCTGAAATGAAACTCAGGTAGCATCCTGGAATTACCTTAAATAAATGTATTTTTAAAAAATGAGCTGCCTATTTGTGGAGACACTTGCATAATTGTGTAAAGTGCCTAAGGTAATGCCTAGCATATGAAAAGTGATATATATTTTCATGGTATTATCATTGAAAAAAGGTCAACATTTAACTAATAATTATATTTTTTAGAGTATTATCCTATGATTAAAAGTTACCTGGAAGTAGATAGCTAAGGGACTCCCAGAGTTCTGAGTACCAAAACTAAAAATAATCTCCTAACATGAATCAGCTACTGGTCCTTTGCTAGATATGACATCCTCTGTTATAAAAATATGTCTATTTTCTGTTCATTCTATATTTTATTTGCTATCTCTTTCAGGAACGGAGACCTCCAACAAAGTTAAATTGTGGGCCATCTGGCTTCTGGATTGTGAGGAAAATCCTCTTTCTGAACTTCAACTCAATTCTGCTCTTTCTGCTTATTTATGGTATTGTTAGAGGTCTTGGCTACAAAAGGGTAAGCACTGAAATCTCCTCATTGGTACAAAGGAAAGGAAAAATAGCTTCAGGAAGATATGCATAGGTTTCTTATAGTTTGCAATTGGTCAAATTTCAATTGTTTAACGGGCTGTCAGTATCACATTGAATATCCAGCTGATTAGCTCCACTGGCTACTGAATGCCCAGTTGACCCTAGATAAGAATGAGGAAAGGTTGATTCACAGAATGGAGGCTCTGAATGTTTCTGTATCTGACTTTCAGAGCTCAATCTATATGGTCACTTTTCTCTAAGTTGAAATTTAAAAAACTCTTAGACTCAGATAGGATGTGCAGATTGTTTTATTTATGATAATGTTTTGGTAATGTAGACAAAAATCATTGTTTTACTTCATACAGTTTTAAAGTGGTAGACTTTTGAGGCTTGATCAATAAACATAAAACAGGTCAGAGAATATACGGATTTCCCTTGCTGTCTGAATACAGAACTTTCATATGAAACCTTTTGTAAGCCAGAATGGCATAAAATGAAGAAGCAATTAACATTAATTTATATGACAAATCTTTTGAGCCTTCCCAGACGCCCCACCCGCCCCCCCAAAAGAAAACTCTTTTAGGCTTTTCTGATACCTTATGACGTATCTTGCTAAATGGATGCACAAAATAAATCAAGATAAAGCCCAGATGCTTACAGACACAGTTCAAAGAGATGATGGCTGGATGCTGAGATGCTGAGTGTAGTTCCTGGGGAAGGGGCTTGGTGAGTGAGCACTGCCTCTGTGAGGGGTTGCTCCAAAACAAATGATGAATACTCTTTTGCTTTCTGCCTTTTTTCATAAAAATGCAAATACTCTTCAGATTTCTTTCAGTCAGAGAAAACAGGTACTAATGTTAGGTCTTTCATAAAAGTGAAGTGGCATAATGTGAATTTTTGAAAAGCACTGGGATTACCTGTATTGGTTGGTTTACTTGTCTCTCAAATCTTTTGGAATAATGCCCCAAAGTCTCCCTAAGTTATTATTGTATTATTTCCTTTGAATTCAGTTGGAATTTAGTTCAAAAACAATGATCAACCTGCGTGGATAAAAAGGGATTTATAGATCATCTGAGGATATAATACCTCCACATTCCCCATTATCTTGTCTAATAGTTGATCCTAACTGGTTAATGTTACACAAGCAATCTCATGCAATTACCAAGTAGTAATATTTCACTGTTACATATATTGTTATTACCAGAAATCTAAAAATTGTAACAATTGTTATTTTAATCACAGGATTGCATTGAGTGATAAGAATCTTGGCTGTATTATTTTCTCCAAAGTAGTTTACTTAGTGATGCCAGGGTGGTCACTTTTACTCTGTTTTCCTTATTTGTAAACCGGGGATAATGCTACATGCCCACTCACAAGCATGTGGTGAGGATTAATTAGATAAATATCAGCAAAGCCTTCTGAGCTCCTTAGGATTGAGGTGTTTATCCATCCAAGGTATTATTATCGTTATCATTATCACGCCATTTCCCTTCCATCATAAATAAAACTCATAGCTGATAAAGACAGAGAAGATTTTGTTGGCTTGCCAAATCCCACCCTACAACCTCTTGAGCAGCAGGGCAAGCCCGAGTGAGTCCCTTGACAGAAGACATATAATGGATTAGACTGATACTTCACTTGATCATAGCCAAAAGGTTTGTGTTAATGAGCTTAATAGTATTTACTTGGTGGCTGTCCAGAACAGCTGTCCTCCTTTGTTGCAGGTGCCAGAACCAAAGCCAAAGCAGGTCTGGATTTAGCAAATCCAATTACTTTTCAGGATTTGCTCCCTTCCAAGGCAGCACTTATCATAATCACTCGTTGATAATAGACACTCTGTTATGTTGATACTGGATACCTATAACCAGATTCTGGGATCCATTTTCTTTCTTAAAAACACTATTTTAACTATGTAATAAGGCTTATCTAGACATGTTTTACATTTAGAGTGAAAGTTTGGCTTTGATTATGATAACACCAAACAACTAATTCCAGATTCTTTTGATTTGATAACACTCCTACAAGAATTGCATTTTAATTGTTTCTGAGCTCACAGATATTTCTTGATTAATTTTTTTTTGTCTGCAGGAGCAAAAAGGGAATTCAGAGGACATCCTAATTAAAAACGAAAATGGATCATCACACAAGTAGCTTATTATGAGATGTAAAACTCCATGAACAATGAATATAATCTTTGCCAAGCAGGGTAAGCAGTGTGTATGTTTTAATAATCCAGAACACCTGGATATTTCACATCCAGAGAGAAGGCAGAAATATAAGGTGAAAGTGACCTTGTAATAAGAAGAATTCGCGTATGGAAGGAGGATGCCTGGATGAGCAGGCTAAGTGGTGACTGAAATTAGAAAACCCTTCCAATCAGTGTGAGGCAGAGAAAGCACGTATTGGCAGAATGACTGAAATGACATTGACGACCACTGGCTCTCTGGCTGCTCTCACACAAGCAAGCCTGCTAGGGTGCCTTTCTTAAAGAATCTATTTTTTCTATTTGTTCATTTTTTTGCAGGGAGAAAGGGCAAGCAGAAAAGGTGTATTTGGTTGGAGAATGTGCAAACTCCATTTAAGCCTTGTCTTAGCTGGTTTACATTTTCTGTCATTAGCCATTTTTTTTCTTCTCTGGGTGACACAGCCTTGCTTTAGTGGATTAGTTAGACAAATGCTTCATCTATAAAATTATGTTAGTGTTCCTAGATAAAAATCCCTCTGCCCATTTGCGACACATGAGATATTTCAGTAATTGATTTGGTTAATTGCAGGTTTCCCAAGGTAACACATTTTCAGTGCATTAGAAGACTTTCTGTATCCAAATACTGATGTTCCAAAGCTTTTGAATTAAAATAATATCATTTTCCTAGTCAGTTTGACTCTTACATTTTCTTTCTCCTTTTGGTTCTCCCTGCCATGGACTCTAACTTTGCAATTCCCCATAGTTATAAAGATCATTTATCCCAGACTTTCGAAAACTGTCCCAATTTCTCCCTGCAGTTTCACAAATCACTGAAATGACCTAAGCATCCAAATAACATTTACTATACTGCTTCTCCCATCAGGAAGCTGTACAAAATTCCTGAGTCAGGCGTGTTCTGGTTCCATTTATAAGGAAAATATAGTCTCTGTCCCCGTGTAAGGCATGAGTTTGAAAACTTAAGTAGATCTGCCCACTCATCGGTTGTGAGTGCTTTACTTCAGCCAGTAAGTATATATTCACCAACATAAGAATATGTTTGTATAGCACTAACTTCAATTAGGTCTTCAGGGTAGGTTCTCTTTCCTTTGTTGGCCAGATTCACTTCTGAGTTCCTAGAATAAAAAGAACAAGATGTGGGCTGAATGGTCCATGTCTTAACATAGTCCTTTTAAAAATGACTTTTTCCCCCTAAAAATATTTGTAAGAATAATTTTAAGAAGAGTAAATGCCATTATGTAATTGATGAAGTCTAAATATCAAAAAGTTTGAGCCTGGAGGAAACTCTTTTAAGATGGAATTCACTGAGAGGGTAGTGGTAGAAAGTAGTGAAAGGTTGGGGACAGGGATCACCACCTTTTTTTTTTTTTAATTAATTTATGTATTTATTTACGATAGTCACACAGAGAGAGAGAGAGAGAGAGGCAGAGACACAGGCAGAGGGAGAAGCAGGCTCCATGCACCGGGAGCCCAACGTGGGACTCGATCCCGGGTCTCCAGGATCGCGCCCTGGGCCAAAGGCAGGCGCTAAACCGCTGCGCCACCCAGGGATCCCGGATCACCACCCTTTTATGTATGTCCCCCACCTGAATTTGTTCCTTATTTGGCAAACAGAATGTTATTTTTAGAAATTCAGGTAAAGGCAGGACACACTGGTAATAGACAAGAGCTTTCACCAACTTTGATCTTATGTCTTAGTAAATGTTTGTTGACCTGCATCCATATGCCAATTATTGTTTTCCTTTTTGGGAGAATTTGTGAGGAAAACTGCTTTCAAAATAATCATGTTCTAGCCATTTGATTACTGCTTTTGACATTTTTTAGTGCCTGAAAACTGAGATTGGTAAATTAATATTTTTTTTCCCCCACATGGATTCTACTCTCCTAACCTTGACTAAACTGGAACTTTAGAACAGGAATAAGTAAAAAGATTCAAGCATATAATATCTTTAAGAACATTATCTATCTATCTACCTATCTATCTATCATCTATATATCTATCTATCTATCATCATCTATCTATCATCTATCTATCTATATCTATCTATCATCTATCATCTGAGAGTACTAGCTAATTAGATAAGCCTGGATTCCTATCTATGAGATTGTCTTCCATGAAATGGAGTGATTTTTCTATGTATTATGCCACATTTCTTCCTGAATTATTTATGAAATTTATCCTAGCATGTTCTCTTGTCATTTCTCTCTCACCTGGTCTGCCATGTGCATTCATATTTCCCTGAGTATTTCTGGCTCTTTGGTGGCAATTAAAAAGTCTAGCAGTATAATTGGTGATAGTAGAAAAGAGATTTAATTCCTGATGGAGTATTTCTGGGTGCAATTAGTTCTGCTCAGGATTGCATATTATTTTCTTATTGTATTGTAACCTCATAATTTCTACCCACATCTTCATAACTACATTAAAGATGAATTACCAAGAAAATAAGCCTACCCGTTTCAGGAGCCATGTTTATTATAGTTTTATTCTTAAATCTATTTGATGGTTATGTGGTATTCAACATTCACTCTCACATTGGAGAAATTCAAAGGTGGGGTGATGCCAGTGATCAGTATAATTGCGTGATTTCTGACTTAAATCAATCCTCTTATGTGGTCTCTGTTTCTCAGATAGTCTTTATAAAGTAATAATTAATTTGTCATTCCATACTTTTATCATTAATAAAATATCAAACTGCCAATCAGAGCTTCTGATCAATATATCAATATCATAATATGATCAATATTAAAAGCCAGATTGAATAACAGTTTAATCTATTACTTTTCTGTAACATGCCAGGCACTGAGCATGTAAAGGTAAAAAGCATAGCCTTTCCCTCAAGGAGTTTATAAACTAGTGAGAAAGAGATATATCAATATACACGGAGTTCCTATAATATAATCCCAAAGTGAACTCATTTGTTTTAAGCTGTTCTACAGCCCTTTATTAGATAAATTTGATTTTCATTAAATTTTTTGAAATTAGATTAAAACTCTTCATATCTGTTTTTGGATGGGTTATTACTAGCCAAGCTGTGATGGTGAAAGATATTGAGAGTATCAGGATTAGAGTTCAGAATCATAACTCTACCATAAAGGGATTTTGTCATTGAAGTGGTTCTTATATATAGCTGAATTAGCCTTAAATGAAGTAGGATTGCATTATGAGAAAAATACTGGCAAAATAGTTTTTGTTTGTTTTTGATAGTATTTTATGCAGGGGTGATACAGTTGAAAATGTTAGATTTGCTCCCAATCTATCAAATGTTAAGATGAAGAAACAACTTTTGCAAGAGGAATTCTAGAAGCAATCTTTTTTGTGAATGCTGGTTGGCATTTTTTACCTGGGCATGGCCTCAGGGGAGATTATTCTCTGGTAAGCAATGCAGTATGGATGAACAGTGAAAGTCTGAGATTTATTACAGTCATGTAGACTATAACCCTATGTGTTCTAGACTGATTTATTCTACTGGCTAATACCAGAAGTTTGGGAGGAAGAAGGGGGAAGTCTCACTCCAAGGCCTCTGTTAGTATACATGACTTGTCTTTCTCCCTCACATAAACACACATAAACACTCATATTTAAACACACACACATTTATACACAAAGCCTCCAGTGATTTGAACAGTGCTATTTATGGAAGAGGTAGGCTCTGGTTCCTAAATCCTGCAGTAATTACTTTATTTCTTGAAGCATGAGATTTGATTACCCATATATTATTATTATGCATGCTGTGTAATGTTTTTGACTGTCACTTCATGCAGCTCTTCTTAAAAAAGGGAGTCTCACAATTTAGCTCAGGAAGACCAATATTTTGCATAGGAAGAACAAGTTAGTGGCAAGGTCTGTCAAGAAATCCATTGGGTTTTCAGAAGCCCTGAAGTAGACACTGGGCAGACCAGTGTTTTCTAAAGGGAAGCTCTTACGAAGAAGTTTGGAGATGTGAGAAGATGAGTGAATTTGAGGAGAGGAGCAGGTTAGTACTAATTAAACACCACAGGATAAAATGTAGTTCTTATGATTTAAGTGAAGGCTGTGTCCCAAACAATAAGAGTAAACATTGGCTAATTAATTTCCTTCACATATGATTCAATAACCATGGCTAGTGTCTTGGTGAAAACCATTTACCATCATGAGCTGCTATCTCTCCCCTCTGCTGTCATATCTGTTTGTATTTGGAAATATGATGCAAAATAAAATTGACCAGAAAGCCAGGGGGAGGGATGGTTTATGCATCATATTAGAAATCTGACTTTCCATATCGGAAAAAAGTAAAGCTGATCCCCATTTTACTCAATCTAACAGTAGATTAGATGGATTAAAGATTATTATGAAAGCTTAAATATCACTTCTGGAGAAAATGTAAGGAATATTCTGTAATTTAGGAGAGGAGAAAGGCTTTTTAAACGAGACTCTCAAAGCACAAATTCTAAGAGGGGAAATAGGTATATTTACACTGAAAGGAAATAGTTTTGCTCAATAAAAGATGCCATTGACTAAATGAAATGATAAATGAGTCCTCGGAAGACAACATCTGAATTTTGTAAGATCAAGAGGGGCTTAGTTTCTAAAATATGAAGTGGGGATCCCTGGGTGGCACAGCGGTTTGGCACCTGCCTTTGGCCCAGGGTGCGATCCTGGAGACCCGGGATCGAATCCCACGTCGGGCTCCTGGTGCATGGAGCCTGCTTCTCCCTCTGTCTGTGTCTCTGCCTCTCTCTCTCTCTCTCTGTGACTACCATAAATAAATAAAAAATTAAAAAAAATATGAAGTGAATTCTTTAAAAAGTAATGAGAAAAATGCAATGAGTTAAATGGGAAAAAGGTAGAAGATAGGGATTGGCAATATAGATAAGGAAAAGCCTGATCTGTCAATCAGTACATAAAGTAGTAATCCAAGAAATAGAAATTAACACACTGAGTTACTATTTTACATATATATCAGTTTAGTTGTAATTAGAAAGAAGCACATTGGGGATCCCTTGGTGGCTCAGCGGTTTAGCGCCTGTCTTAGGCCAAGGGTGTAATCCTGGAGTCCCGGGATTGAATCCCACAACAGGCTCCCTGCATGGAGCTTGCTTCTCCCTCTGCCTGTGTCTTTGCCTCTCTCTCTCTCTTTCTCTCTCTGTCTCTGTGTGTCTCTCATGAATAAATAAATAAAATCTAAAAAAAAAAAAAAAAAAAAAAAAAAGAAAGAAGCATGCTACCAAGGTTGGAGAGGATGTGAGAGACAATTATTTTTATGCTCTGCTTGAGAATGTAAATGGTACATTTTTTTTCCCCCTGGAAGCAGAGTTCCAGTCCTTGGTGAAATTAAAAGTATGCATGCCTTAAGTTGCAGAATATAAAATCAAACGCAGCAGAAATCAGTTGCATTTCTATGCACTAACAGTGACACAGAAGAAAGGCAAATCAAGGAATCGACCCTGTTTACAACTGCACCAAAAACAATAAGATACCTAGGAATAAACCTTACCAAAGAGGGAAAGGATCTGTATTCTGAAAACTATAGAACACTTATGAAAGAAATTGAGGAAGACACAAAGAAATGGAAAAACATCATGCTTATGGATTGGAAGAACAAATATTGTTAAACGTCTATGCTACCCGAAACATCTATATAGTCAATGCAATCCCTATCAAAATACCATCAACATTTTCCACAGACCTGGAACAAACAATTGTAAAATTTGCACAGAACCAGAAAAGACCCCAAATAGCCAATGGAATGTTGAAAAAGAAAACCAAAGGTGTAGCATCACAATTCTGGACTTCAAGTCGTATTACAAAGCTGTGATCATCAAGACAGTGTGGTACTGGCTCAAAAACAGACACATGGATCAACAGAACAGAATAGAGAACCTAGAAGTGGGTCCTCAACTCTATTGTCAACTAATCTTAGACAAAGCAGGAAAGAATATCAGATGGAAAAAAGTCTCTTCAACAAATGGTACTGGGAAAATTGGGCAGCCACATGCGGAAGAATGAAACTGGACAACTTTCTTATACACAAAATCAAATTCAAAATGGTTGAAAGACCTAAATGCGAGACAGGAATCCATCTAAATCCTAGAGGAGAACACAGGCAGCAACCTCTGTAACCTCAGCTGCAGCAGCTTCTTGCTAAATATGCCTCCAAAGGCAAGGGAAACAAAAGCAAAAATGAACTATTGGGACCTCATCAAGAAAAAAGCTTCTGCACAGCAAAGGAAAGAGTCAACAAAACTAAACAGTAACCTACAGGATTAGTGAGAGAAAGACAATTATCATATGGTTTCACTCATTTGTGGAATTTAAGAAGAAAAACAGATGAATGTAGGGGAAGGGAAGGAAAAATAAAATACGTTGAAAACAGAGAGGGAGGCAAGCCATAACTCTTAACTCTAGGGAACCAACGGAGGGTTGCTGGAGGGGAGATGGGTGGAGGGATGAGATAATGGGTGATGGGCATTAAGGAGGGCACATGGTTTAATGGGCACTGGGTGTTCTATGCAACTGATGAATCACTAAACTCTACCTCTGAAACTAGTAATACACTGCATGTTAACTAAATTGAATTTAAATAAAATATTTTTTAAAAAGGAAGGACATCTGAATAAATTATTAATACTTATAAAAAAGAATATGCATGCTTTATGATCCCTTCACCCCCATACATAAATGACAGAAAGATCTCTAAGTTATAACCAGTTGATCAGAAGTGCAGGTGACAACCTGTGACCTGTAACTGACATCTGAAATGGGAGTGGTCTTGTCAGATCCTTGTGGGATCTGATGTTAACTCCAGATAGGTAGTGTCATAACTTAATTGAATTGTAGGGCACCCACCTGATGTTAGAGGATTGGTTGAGATGGGGCAAAACCCCACACATTTCTTGGTCAGAAGTATTGTGAGTAGCAGAAGAGAAATAAGGGAGTTTTTTTTTTTTTTCCCCATACTTAATTTTGTAAGGAAATATGCTAGTTTGAGGACAAATATTGAACACAGTGGGGTAGCTGCCTGAGGGGAGGGGCTGTGGGTAGTGGGGACTGGAATGGAGAGCAAGGATGAAGGGAAAAACATATCACAGCAACAAATAAAAAGAATTCCATGTTTCTTCCTGGCATTTCTCAAACAAAGATGGATTTTCGAAGAATTGTTTCATTTTTTAAAAATTGGCATTCATCTTGGAAATAATGATGGAAGGAGCATAAGATCCAGGTTAGAAAGCACGTGTTTGTTCTGACTCTGTTATAATCAGTGGAGTCATCTCTGCTTTTGGATGCTCATATTCTTCAGCTCTAAAATAATGATCCTCCCAATGCTTCCCAATTTTGAGGCCCATTAAGTAAGTGAGTTCGAACACGTAATACTTCTTTGTAAACTGTAAAATGCTTTTCCAACGTTAACCAATTTCATTTTCCTTGTAGCAAGTTTATTCACACAGAGAAGCTTTGTGCCTTTTTAATAAACCAAGTTGGAAATTGAAAACCGAGCCTCCCTTTTACTCTCATGTGGTTCTCGATTCATCCTGGAGCAAGTATTGATCAGCATTGTTTGTCCTGCAAGGGACAGTTTAGTGTAGTCGTTTAGAGCTGGCCTCAGGAGTCAGACTGTCTGGATTAGTGTTGAACTCCCGCTTGATCTGAGTGACCTGGGCAAGTGACAAAATTTTTACCTCTCAGTTCTCTCATCTCTAAGGAGAGGGTAGTCACCCTGACTTCAGGGCTGCGCTGGGAGGATTAAATTAGCTGAAGAACAGTGTTTAGAATAGTCCCTGTCATCTAGTCAGTGTTCAGCAAATGTCAGTTGCTGTTATTATTACTTAATTAGGATAAACCTCAGGGACTGACTTTGGCAACTTTCTTATATTTTTTTGCTATAAATAATCCAAATTGTTTGTAGGAAATATCAAAGAAAACTCCCACCAAAAGATAAAATTAATGAGGAAATGGTCCAAAGTATAAAAGCATCTAGGGCATTTATGTTTTATTTACCAAAATGGCTAACATTCACACGTTTTTGAGGTTGGATTATAGTCTACTCGGTTGTTTCTAACAGTGGAAAACATTTAGTCTAGTGCGCTCTCTCCCTTTCTTGTTTCTTGAAATTCTGCTTTTCTTTGTCTTCAGAGATAATTTGGATCTGTGATCGCATCATAGCACCCTTCAGGTATTTCATTTTTAATATCCATATTTTTTTACACTTTAAATAAATATAGCATTCCTTAGATTATTCTTATTTAAAGAGTGATATGTTTATAGTGGGAAATTTGGAAAATAATGTTACAGAATTTCTTTTCCTTCAGTACCCGTGGTTCTTTGCCAGGCTGCTTTGAGGAATGAAAAGGTAGAGGAGATGAAGAGTGGCGGGCAGCAAAGCAGTTTGTTGAGTGATAGTGAAGTTATTGAGCAATAGTACAAAGCTCCCAAAGAGAGAGGGGACCCAAGAGGGTTGCCACCAGTTTCTAAATCTAGGGGTTTTTATGGGCTTTTTGGTGGACTGTTTTAATCTGGTTAACCCTCCCTGTGCTTGTCACCCAGTCAGATTTTTGTCATCTACCTATCACGTGGGAAAGGGTGGAGGACTCCTTCCAGGTTGGTGTTAAATCCTTTTAAGCTTGGTTTCCCCTTAGGGCAAGAGTCCCTTGTCCCTGCCTTCCTTTCTTCTAACTATCCTTCATCAAAAAAAGAAAAAAAAAAAGGATAAATTTGAAATCATTCATATTTATGTAAAGAATGATAGTTGACATTTTAAAACAAAAACATTAAGTTTAACTTTAATTTGAAAGAATAAAAAAGATACTAAAATGTAACTGAAGGGGATACTAAACTTTAGTTACTTGAAAAAATGTGTATTGTCAGTTGCCAGAAGTTCCACCCAAGTTAAAATAACAGATTAAGAAAAAATATTAAAATATTTTAGATAATGTTTTATTGTTGTGGTGGTGGTTATTATTATTGTGACTTGGAACTACACATTTCTTAGTGTAGACTAAAGTTTCCAGATAATAATACTTAATGTACTGTTAATTATTTATAAAAATTGGTTCACCTTTCAGTAATTTAAAATCAAGTTTAAAATTCAAGACTACTTTTAGAATCACTCTTCAGGAGGAATTAATATAAAAAGACAGATCCGGGGATGCCTGGGTTGCTCAGTGGTTAAGCATCAGCCTTCAGCTCAGGTCGTGATCCCAGTGTCCTGGGATCAAGTCGAGCATTGGGCTGCCTGAGGGAAGCCTGCTTCTCTCTCTGCCTATTTCTCTGCCTCTCTCTCTCTGTCTTTCACGAATGAATAAATAATTTTTTTTAAAAAAGAGAATACAGACTTGTAAGCAAAATGTATGGTAAAATGACAAATCACTTTTAGGAAACACAACTATAAATTCAGAGCACTAGTTTGATCCTATTGATCTTTTCTGAGTTACCTAAGTGTTTTGGCTTCATTATTTCAGAAAGTGTTATTTCTTATATTCTTCTCAGCTGCTCAAAATCATACCACATATTACTTTGGATTATAACTTTTTATTTTTATTTGCTGATAATTAAAAACTTTCTTTTCATGTTAAATAAGAAGACTTTCTCATTAAGAGCCTGTTATAATTTATACATTCTTACTAAAAAATTTGCACAGTAGTGTCTAGTCTAATTTTGAAGGTGGTTTTTCAAAGTTCTCAGACTTCCTGCTCTGATGTGAACCATGTTTTGCATTGACACAGTGTTCATACAGAGGTGGTTTTTTTTTTTTTTTATTGCAAATCTTAGGTGCTATGGACTGAATTGTGTCCCTACCCCTCCAATCATATATTGCAACCCTAATTCCCATTGTGACTGTGTGGATATAGGACCTTAGGAGGTAATTAAGGTTAAATGATGTCTTAAGGGTGGAGCATTAATCAGACAGGATTAGTGTCATTATCAGAAGAGACAATAGAAAGCTCATTCTCTTTGTGGTACTCAGTGAAATTATAGGAGTGGTGGCCATCTGCAAGGTAGGAAAAGAGTTCTCACCAGAGACTCACCATGCTGGCACCCTGACCTCAGGTCTCCAGCCTCCAGAACTGTGAGAAAATAAAATTCTATTGTTTAAGCCACCCAGTCTATAGTATTTTGTTATGGCAGCCCCAGCTGACTGATGCATGAAGTGATTTCACCATTTCTTGGATCCCATTTTTGTCTTTTGGATTGAATTTTTACTTTACTGTGTTGTACCCAAGATTGCAAATCCGAGAAACCACCAAGGAGCCAACACCGACGCAAGCGCAGGAGGGTTTATTTGCAAGCTCCAGCTTGGGTCCAAGTTTACCCGACACAGCAGAGCAGGGACTTGGACCCCGAAGTGGGTTACAGCTGGTTTTTTTATGGGCTGGTCTAGGGGACCTCCAGAAGGGGGGGAGGAATTTCTCAAGCTCTGTTTACATTCTCATATGGGGCTTTCAAGGGCATTGAGCTCTGTTCTCATTCTAATATGGGGCTTCCTGCCACTGGCTTGGGCTCTGTTTTCTTTCTGATATGGGATTCTCTGCCGAGGACATTCTGCAGTTTTTCCTGTAAAGTTGAGCTCTTATTCACAGGCCTAAGATGGCTGTACTTGTGCTGATGCTAAACTTGAGGTGGAATGGCCTTAATTTTTCTCGGCCTCCACAACTACAGTTTGTCCAATAATCAAGTTTTTTAGAAGGAGGACATGGATGGTGAACTTTCTGGGTCCTTGACTATCTGAAAATAGCATTTTGAACTAAGATATAATGTACTATATTTATCCATTTGTTTTTTTTTCTTTCTATATAAGGTCAAATTCTTTCACATTTTAAAATTCTAGAAATCAGCATGCAAAATTTAATCATTAACAAAACCTCATAAATTACCAAACAGAAGGCAGAAGAGTGAGTTATGATATATAGCCAAGTTGATGTAGACCTTAGCTATGTGTTGAAGTTATTTATTGGATCATCGCCTCTGTTATTTTTATGTAATAGTGTCATCACATATTTAAATAATAACATAAATTTGTGTAAAAAAATTGTCATCTAGAGTCATTGCTTCTGCATTAATCCTTGAACTGCCTACTTGAAGACTTCTTGTGTGAGAGAACTAAATGTCTTTATCACTTAGCCTATTGTTAGCTGGGATTTTGTTACTTGCACCTAAGTGAAGACTAAATGATACATCATAGATTTAGCTGCATAATTTCAAACTATATTCTTCTTCTACCATCACAATGAAAGAATGAGCCATTGGCGGTTATGCCAGCATGATGACCCAGAGTTTCTTCTTAGCTCATGATTGCAATCTTGATTCTTATAACATGATTAAAATTGTATAATGTTCAAGGTTGGTGACCTCAAGGTTTTCTATTTGGTTAAACTTGTAGTTTTAATTTTTTCTTAATTGAATTGCACATCACAATTACCTAAGAAGCTTCTCTTAAGAATCAACCAGTGAGTCTTGTTAAATAGATGTAACAGTAATAGTTTTTCATTTCATATGAACTAATCACAGCCAAATTTCTTATTCACTAGAAATTCTTTCACATATTCTGAGTTATGGTACATGACCGACATCTTATATGTCCCATATATTCTAAAATAAAATTACTTTTAATTTCAATGCTTTAGAAAATTTTGTACAATGTCGTCCCATTTTATAAAACAGAAAATGACAAACTTCTCTTTTATAAGTATGTGAATATATATGTTTGTGTGTGTTTAATATACATTTATACTAGGAAATAAAGGCTCTATCAACTTTACTTATTTATAGAGTAAATAAATAAGTAAATTTATTTTCTTTTGTATTTGTATTTTCTTTTGTATTTGTCCAGGGCCAAATTGCAGTTCACAGTTCCACCCATTTTCCATACTGGAGAAGTGGGACTACTAGTTCAAAATTTCCACTGGTATTATTATTAATTACCCACAATTTGCTACCACCTTCTATACTTGCTGACTCTATGAGAAGTTAATCTAGAATTTTGTAGGAAAGAATGGCTCTTAGGTTTCTCAGATCTTTTCTGTTTTTGGCCTACAGATTTCCAGGCTCTTTTTTTTATCCATTTAGCTGATGTCAGGTACTCTTTCTCTTCCAAAAAGTTCTCCTAATTTCTGCCTGGTTAATTGTTTTGGAAAGACCATATGAATTAATTTTGGTTATGTTTTCTGTCATTTCAATGAGATTTTCAAAAGGAAAGGAAGGAAACACATTTGCTCTTTACTCTTTCTTGAACTAGATGTCTTTCTTTCTTACATGATTCCCCCCTTTACTTAATTGACAACTTAAGGGCTCCACCAAGCCAATCATATTTTTCTTGTTCTTCAGAACAAACAACCTCAAAATTACCATCCATGAGGTCATCAATTTTCCTATCACCTTTATAGCGTCTTAGTGGGAAAAAAATGTGTTTACTGCTCATAGATTATATTTTTCACCTCTGGCATTATAGAAAATTTGTTATTTGTTTATTTTTTTTGAACTTTAAAAAAAAGTTGTTTCAATTAAGAAAAACACTCTAATTCAGGTCCGAAGTATCCCAAATATATTTTTCAGAAGTAAACTTTACTTCTATTCTGCTATGACCTCTTTCAGAGATTTTGAATCAAAATGCCAATGTTAAATATGCAAGGCAGACTCACTGTGCAAACCCTTGAGACCATGGCTATAGAGTTTTCCAAGAGAAGTGCAGTAACACTGGTGATTTATGGCTGGCTGCAATAATGCTGTTACTGTCATGAGCCACTCTGGACAATCCCAGGAGACTAAAGCTTCCCTTTTTCCATCAATCATTACTGCAGTATTGAATGGGTGGCTAATGATGTTGTTGGCCTGTGGATATATTCATGTCTCTTTTTTTAGAGAACAATAATCTTCACACTTCTGCTTGTGGCCCTGGGCAGAGCTGGAAATGAGAATAAAATTTTCTATTTCCCGTCCAAAGGATGGAAATACTGCCAGAGTCTGCCTATGCTGAAAGCTGAAACTACTGTTCATTCTCAAATGATGCTCACCTCCTCACCAATGAATCCATAATTTCCAAACTCCTGGTGGAAAGTTGAGAAATACTGTCACATGGTATTATCCATTCTAAGTTTGGATCACAACAATTAGATGATTATTTGAATAATTATTGCTGGCACTGATAATGTAATTGTCACTGCCCAAAAAAGTCACCATTGTGACCTCACAGCTGTGGATCATGATAAAAGAATAGCGGTGCTCTCTAAGAAAAGACCCTCCTGATCCAGGCCTTGTGCTGAAAGAGTGCTCAACTGATGACAGGTTGAGTATGAGCCAGGCATCCCAGTGAAATCAAACCATTTATGTTAGAGATAGAAAAAAACAGGTCACCTAGTGTAGATGTGTTATTGCTGTGCTTTATAGTCTTCAACTTCTACAGTGGCTCATCTTCTGTCCCTATCCAATATCATATTTTTCCACAGTTTTCATATCATTTAGTATATCCACTTCCATAAATACCATGTATTCTCTTTTTGTTTTTGTTTAAGTAGAATATGAGTTGATTCTTCTGATCCTATCCTTATATGTATCTAAATTTCCTGGAACTTCGGGTATTTCGACTCTCATTTTCATTCCCTTTATTAATGGTGGGATATTGGGCAAATCATTTAATTTCTCTGAGTGTGATGGATACTTAGCATGTGAGGTGATTTGAACATTCTAAACATTAAATTAGAATTCTACAGATTCAATTAAAAAGATATCTTTTCTGTCTCTTCTATCAACTTCTAGCACAATATCTTATGCACAAGAAACATTATGAGTTGAGGAGATTAACTAAATTAAGACACAGCCCTTGCCCTCAATAAATAAAATGATTGTTATAAATGTGAAATGTCAGTTGGGAGCTTCTATAGCCAACCTTGTGTTATATAGATAAGAATGACAACTTAAATTCTTCATTCCATGGTCTGTGGAAGTCCAGAGCCTCTATCAATATTTTTGTCTATTCTTTGTGTAAAGAGGGTAATAAAAAACTTAGATAGGCTGGTATTATTTAGTTTTCCCCCTTATTTGTTTCTGTCCTGTGGTTTATCACTCCAGGTGAAAACTGGTTCTTTAATTGATTTTCAGTGCCAAATATCACTCAAGCAAGCATTTATGAATTTAATAGACTATATTTCTTCCTTAAATTAAAAAAAATTTTTCCAATAAAACTTCCCACTCACATCTCCTTTCCTTGTGTATCTATATTGTATGTCCTTATTTTTATATAAATATATCATAAATATATAGTAATGTAATATATTTTGTGTGTAATATTTAATATATATTTATGTAGTATATATGTAGTATGTAATATATTTGATGTTTGTATATTTAATATACATGTTTTGTATTTAAAGCATTTATACTAGTAGCATTTTGGTGTACTTCTCATTCTACTTTCTGATACTTTTCATAAAACTTTAGTATCTAAGATCTATGTTGATATATGTAATTTTAGCAATCATACCTAATTTAACACTTTTTTACCTTAGATATTTAAAGAAGCTTCCATTTAAGAAGCAAAAGAGACATGCAAAGGGAAGAGAGACAGACAAACCAAGAAAGAGTCTCTGAACTATAGAGAACAAACTGATGGTTACCAGGGAGAAGGTCACGGGGAGATGAATTAAAAAGGTGATGGGGATTAAGGAGTATAATTTGTGATGAGCACTGGGTATTATACAGACATGTGAATCACAACATTGTTCACCTAAAACTAATTTTACACTGTATATTAACTAACCGGAATTGAAATAAAAACTTAAAAAAAAGATGCTAATGCTTCAAAGAGCATGTGTATAAAATTCTGTCTTTGAATTCACATATAAAACTTTCTCTGGTGGTTTACAGCCGAAAGTGGAGTAGGGCACAGGGTATGCATATATTTGGTTTCACTAGTCTACCAAATTGTACCCTAAAATGATTCCAAAAATTCATAATCCCACAGTCCTTTATAATATTTCAGATTGTCTATATTTTTATATTTGTTAGTCACATTGGTATAAAGTGGATATATACATCAATCTCTATACATATGTGGATATGTTTCTAAGTCTGGCTTTCTTTTTTTATTATTAGAACACTGCCTTAATTACTATAGACTTGTAAAATATGTTAATATCTTGTTGAGTTAAGCTCCCTTATTTGCTCTATTTTTTTGAAATAATGCAGTTATTTTTAGAATTTCATTTTTAATTAATTTTAAAATTTGCAAATTATGTCTGCCACATTATACAAGTTCCAAAGGTCGCCATTCATGTAGAATACAAACTGCAATGATATGGTCCTGTAGTAAATTCCTTTAAATTTTTTAAATATTTTTTTGCCACTGCATTTGCCATTGAATGTGCAGGCTAATTTGGCAGTAGTAGACATATTTATTTCATTATAGGCTTCATGTAATTATATACTTATAGGTACTCTGTAAGGATACAAATTTTCCTATGTGTTTTTACTGCTGCAACCTAGATGAGAGTCTGATACAGCAGGAACTCAAAAAATAATTTCTGAATGAACAGATAAAGTTTTCTACCCACCTATTCATTCATTCATTCATTCATTCATTCATTCATTCATTCATGTGTATGAAATATCTCTCCATCTATTGTAGTATATCCGGACGTCTTTTAAATGTCATTTAATGCCATTTACCTGTTTTCCAGAATGATTTTGTAAAGGTTTGCTAGGTTAAGTCCTACTCTTACAGATTTTGTTGTTATTTTGACTAGCATATTACTCTCTAAATGATAATTACTGGCATAAAAAAACAACTTTTTTTTTGATATGAGGTTCATGTATTTTATAGTTACATTGTCATTAATCATGGAAGTTTGTCTATTGATTTTCCCTTTTTTAAGGAAAAAAGGAAATTCATGATCATATCTTTTTCAAATGACATTTTGGCTCTTTATTTAAATATTTAAGTCTTTTTTTTATCTTGTGTGATTGTATTGGCCAGGACCTCCATGAAGTATGCATGATGTTTGTGGTATGTTTTGCTATTCACCTGTTATACAGTTAAATAAAATTACCTCTTTGTCTACTTTGCTAAGGTTTTTAAAAAATAGGTGAAATTTACATTTTATTGAATGTTTCTATTTTTTCATAATTTGAAATGACATATTCCCTTTTAGTCACTTAACATAATTTAATAAATTATCTAATTTTGAAGTATCTTTCAATTTGTAAAATTAATATAATTTGTAAAAACAATTGAACTTATGGTGTGTTTCTACGAAATATTGTTGGACTCATTTATGTGATCCTTACGTAGACTTTTTGTGAATATATTCACAAATGGAGATGATCTAGAATCCTAATTTTTTGAATGTCTATCTAATTTTGTAATATATGTTATACTGGCCTTATAAAAATTACAGGCTGTTTGCCTTATTTCTGTACTCTAGGAATGTTATACTGGCCTTATAAAAATTACAGGCTGAAAAAAATAAAAATTACAGGCTGTTTGCCTTATTTCTGTACTTAGGAAACATTATAGAAGCTGTAGGTTATTATGTGTTACTTGGATGGTTAGTAAAAACTGCCAGGATAAACTATCTGGGTGGTGATTTTTGGAGAGATGTTTGATCTATCATTCCTATTTTAATGATTTTTGAGATAGTCCAGTCCTTTTTCATAGGAAATATTTCCTGGCCAATCTTTAATTTATAATTTAAAAATATCTCTGCTATGGAGATCTCTGGGTGGCTCAGCGGTTTGGTGCCTGCCTTTGGCCCAGGGCATGATCCTGGAGTCCCGGGATCGAGTCCCACGTCGGGCACCCGGCATGGAGCCTGCTTCTCCCTCCTCGTGTGTCTCATTCTCTCTCTTTCTCTCTCTGTGTCTATCATAAATAATGAATAAATAAATCTTTAAAAAAAATCTCTGCTTTATAAGTAGGGAATTTCCTTCTTTCATTCTGAATCTTGCTTAATTATCAGTGTTTTCTCTCTTCGGAATCTTACTAGAGAATTGCCTATATTTGTCTTTTAAAAATAGATTTAGTTTTGTTAATCTTTTCTTTTCTTTTTCTGTTTCATTGATTTTTACTCTTAATTATTGCCCTCTTATATGGTTTTAAAAAGTATTCTTGCAAAAAAGTATTCCATTGTTTAGTTTCTAATTTTTGAGTTGAATGTTTAACTAGTTTTAGACATTTTATTCCCTATTAGATGCTTTAACATCTGTAAATTTGACTTTATATACATAACTTTGCTTTCAGAATTATGGTGTGAAGTGATTTCATGATCTTTTAACCATAAGTATTTCATAATTTGAGCATTTACTCTTTGATTGATTTGGGGATGTAGCATAATGGGTTTTCAATTATATGGTTCTTTCTTTCTTTCTTTCCCTGATGACATATGATGTGGAGGGTCTTTTCATATATTCATTGTCATCTATATATCTTCTTTGGTGAGATGTCTAGTAAGGTCTTTGACTCATTTTTAATTGTTTTTTTTTTTCTTGTTGAGTTTTATGAGTTCTTTGTATGTTTTGGATAACAGTCCTCTTTATCAGATGTGCTCTTTGCAAGTATTTTCTGCCAAACTATGGCTTGTCTTTTCATTCTTTTAATACTGTCTTTCATTCTTTTAATTCTGCCTTTCAAAGAGCAGAAGTTTTTAATTTTAATGAAGTCCAGTTTGTTTCAAGGATTATGCTTTTGCTGATGTATCTAAAAGGCGTTGCTATACCAATGGACATTGAGGTTTCTCCTATGTTGTCTTTTAAAGTTTTATAGTTTTGTATTTTATATTGGGCCTGTGATCTATTTTTGAGTTAATTTTTGGAAGACTGTAGGATCTGTGTCTATATTTCATTTTTTCTTTAATGTGAATGTCTGGTTGTTCCAACCTCATTTGTTTAAAAGCCATTTTTTTTCATTGCATTGCTTTTGTTTCTTTGCCAAAGATCAGTATTTATGTGAGTCTATTTCTCAGCTCTCTATTATGTTCCATTGATCTCCTTGTCTGTTCCTTCGCCAACATCACACTGTCCTGATTACTGTAGCTTCACTGTAAGTGTTGATGTCGGGTAGCCTCAGCTCTCTAACTTTTTCTCCTTTTTCTTCTTTCAACATTGTGTTGACTATTCTGGGTTTTTGCCTCTCCATATCCACTTTAGACTGAGTTTGTCAATATTCACAAAATAACTTGCTGAGAATTTGATTAGGATTTTGTTGAATCCAAAGATGAAGTTGGGAAGAATGGACATCCTGATAATATTGAATCTTTCTATTTGTGAACATGGGATAGCTCACCATTTATTTAGTTCTTTGATTTTGTTCATCAGTTTTGTAGTTTTCCTCAGATAGTGTACATGTTGGTAGATTTTTACCTAAGTATTTCATTTTTGTGAGTGCTAATGTAAATGGTACTGTGTTTTTAATTTCAAATCCATTTGTCATTGCTGGTAAATGGGAAAGTGACTGACTTTGTTTATTAACCTTGTATCTTTTGTTCTTGCTAAATCACTTATTAGTTTCAATAGATTTATTGTTGATTCCTTCACAATTTTTACACATATGATAATGTCTACAAAGGCAGTTTTGTTTCTTCCTTGCCAACTTTTATTTCTTCAATTTCCTTTTGTTTTATTGCATTAGAACTTCTGGTATGGTGTTGAAAAGGAGTGGTGAGAGAGGACATTTTTGCCTTGTTCCTGATCTAGTGGGGAAGTTCTGATTTTCTCACCACTAAGTATGATGTTAGCTATCAGTTTTAGTAGATATTCTTTATCAGGTTGAGGATTTCCCCTCTATTGCTAGTTTATGGAGAATTTTTGTCAGAAGTGGGTATTAGTTTTGTCAAATACTTTTTTTTTTTTTTTGCATCTACTGATATGATCATATTTCTTTTTTAGCCTATTGATGTGATGGATTATAATAATTATATTTTGATTGTTGAACCAGCCATGTATACCTGGGATAAATCCCATTTGCTCATGCTGTATAATCCTTTTATACATGTTGGATTCAATTTGCTAATATTTTGTTGAGGGTTTCTGCATCTCTATTCATGAAAGATATTGGTCTGTAGTTTTTCTTGTAGTGTCTTTGTCTGGTTTTGGTATTAGGTAATGCTTACTTCACCACATTATCTTTATAACCTGATTCATGATGGATTTTTGGTGTATTCTGTGTATGTGAAAAGAATGTAATTCTAAATTTACTGCATTATATTTTTGCTATATTCAGTAGGTCAAAGTTAAAGATATAATTCTAATACCTACAGCTAATATAACATTGTGTGTCAACTAACTTCAATAAAAAAATCATAAAAGTATAATTTTCTTCTTCTATGTCCTTTTTTTCTTTGACTTATTAGTTTTTAGATGGAATGTGTTTGAATCTTTACTGAAACTAAAGATTGTTTTTATTTCCTGGTATTTCATTTTTGCTTTGTGTGATTTGAGACCCAATCATTGGAAGTATATATTTATGATTTTACATGTTATTAGCACTTTGTTTATTTTTCTAGTATGAAATGATCATCTTTATCTTTTATGGGATTTTTTATCTTAATTTATATTTTGGCTTGTACATATTGCTTAACATATTTTAATCCTTTTGTTTTTCATCTTTTTGTCTTTGTTGTTTAGCCTTCTAGAATAACATATTTTTGGATTTATTTGGAAAAAATGTATTTTTACAGTTTATGTTTCATAAAAAGTGAATTTAACTATTTTTTATAATTAATATAAATAAGGACTTTTGATTTTGCATTCATGCTTACCATGCTTTATTTCTTTCCCACTTTTGATTGGAGATAGAATTTTCTTTGTTCAGATTTTATTTATTTCCTAGCTCCTTGGTTGGAAGGAATGCATCCTCTTTTATTTGTTAATTCATTACCACTATAAGACCCATAGTTGTACCTATTTTTTCCACCAATAAAAAGCAAAAGCCTCAACTCCCTGTCAGTTTTAGTTCTACTCTCCCCTCCACACTGCCCCAACTATGCTCTATCTTCATTCTGATTCTTCATCAAGTGGTTTGGGTGCAAAGGAAGGGATCAGTGACAGTGCACTTAGTATTCATCCTAGGGTGGACAATCAAATTGATTTTGGCGAAGTTATTTTGAGAAGTGAGATTTTAGGAATGGGTAACAACTCATAATCCGTAGACTGTTGTCACTAGCCTGGTTTCATTCCCCCTTTCTCCCTCTCCCTTTTCCCTTCTTAGTCTTTCAGTCCTAGATATTCTCCAGAAGCTCTAGAGACTTCTCTTTCTATTGTGCAGAGATGTATCCCCTTACTGTTGAACTTTTACTTCAACTAATTATACTCAGTCTCTTGTGGAAGACTTTCTATTCTTATTACAAATCGATGAATTTTTCCTAAAAAAATTTTTCCTTTAAGAGGATATGTGGTACCACCTGGGAAAATAACAGAATAGTGTTATTTTTTTTTTATAGAAGATAATTCTGGTATAATTAGGAGGAGAAAAACTGGAAAAGTCTATTTGAATATTTGTTTCATGGATCAATGAAAAATGTGGAAGGAGCAGAGTTCTTACAAACAAATTGCTGATGGTTTTTAGGACTTTTTTTTTTTTTTTTTTTTTTTTTAACAGTGAGAAATTCTTCTCCATGCAATTTGCTTTAACTAAAATGTATTCTATAGTAGGAGAGATGATACATATTTGGTGTGTACTGTTAATGCCTTGGCAGATGAAAGACTCTTTAGGAGGTGAGTTGGTTTTTTCGTTTTTTTTTTGTTTTTGTTTTTCCCCCTTCAAATCTCTGGCAGATTGTAATGAGCAATTTTTGGAAAGAAAAGAGTGGTTTAAAGCAGAGGGAAGCAAAGCAACAATGGGTTTCTTATTGATGAATGTGGCACCCAAGTAAGTAACTTAAACTCTATATTTCTACATTATAGAATTTGGAGGCTCCTGCTGAACTTGAGCCTCAAGGTTTCCAACTTTTCAACTATTAGTAGGACATGGTAGGATAATTACTTGCTGGTAAAGTGCCTTGAGATCCTTAAATAAAAGCTTTCAGTGTGTGAGTTTAGAGCTTTCCTTTAAAGGGAGGGAGAACCTTTGGTGGTAGCTTTATCCATTTTTTTTCTGTATTATAATTTTTTTTTTCAGACACATCAGGGTTCTTTTGTGAATTGCTTCTGTCTTTATGGAATTCTGGCTTTTAACTAGCACCCAGGCAGCTTTTGGAAACAAAATGATAACAAAAGCAACATGCAGTCACTTCTTTGTTGTGTGGGTTTTTCCCCACTTTATTCTTTTATCTTTACATGTTCCTTTTTGTCTGACATTTCTGCGTTCATCACCCCATGTCTAGTTGCAATAAGGCTATTATAAGATGGATGGATGAGGAGATGACAGGAACACAGACAATTCACGTTTTTCATTTCCTTTGTAGCTAGAGTTTTAATAGTTTTCTAATCTGTATTTATCTTCTTATCAAAACCTTCTTTTAAAAGCAGGTAGATGGTAGTCTTTCTTCCTATCTCATTCCCAAAATGTTTTCCATGATTCCTATTCTTGCAATATTAATGAGGCTATTGTGAAGATAAGGAGATAGAGGTTCACTTATGATTCAGCGAACTCACAACTTAGTATGTGCTCAAAGGCCTCAGAACCTTTTTCTCTAGAAGTTAAGGTAATTGTCCTCCCAGGCTTCCTATTTCTAACTCAGTGAGCAGGAGCCTGTGGAACAGGTATTCAAAAGAGGGCTTTCTGATGGGTGGTCTTGTCATTTCCAAAATGTGTGATTTTACCATAGAGTTGGAAATGGAACTTGAATGAGAATCTTTAAATGAGTGAGACAGTTTCCTAGAAAGTCACTGTCAATTAGATGAGAATGACCTTTGATAGGTTATACATTTATTTTAAAAAACAATCCCGTTGTTCACTCTGATTTCACTCAATTAATATAAAGAAGTAATGTTATAGCACAAAGACACTATAAAATAATTGAAAATGAATTTCCATGAGTAGATGGTAAATCAATTTTATTCCTTCCTAGGTGGCCTGTTTTTCATCTTTGAGGGAGGCACTTACAAATTATTTGAGTGTAACACAGTGTGTTTAAGAGAGTCACAGTTATGCAGCATGTATTCAGCAGTTATTTTACAATAGCACCAACATGTCTAGACCAACAGTGAAGGTTCAATCCATCATTGATTGGTTGGCTATTGGTCAACTTTACGTCACATATATTTAGAAACATTTGACTTGAACTATTGCACATTTCAAGTTTATTCTATATGTTTGTTCAGATAGAATAAATATCTGGATAGCTAAAAATCTCACTGAAATACAGTTGGTATGGTTTTACCTTGTCATATACCTCTGCTTTCCTTAGGCTTTGTTTTGGGCCTGCAGATAGTGTTGACAATTCCCTACACCACTGATGGCAGTCACTATTTTAGGAAGCTCATGGCCAGCCATAGGTGGAGGCTCTTAATCATAATACTGTTATAGACCTGGTGTTTATAGTGCTTTGATCCTGGGCCCCTTATAGTCTCTGATAGGCAAGCTTTTGTAAATCCCATTATATTTTCCAAATTTACGTGGCTAGGTTTATGCTTTGATTTTGTTTTTTGTTTTTTGTTTTTTTTTTCCTTCACTTCTCCTTGTGGGACTTCACTACTCTAGGTTAGGGCTGTGACTCTGTATAGCTATCCTTTGTCAACATTTCTTCTTTTCCATGGTGTCTGGGTCCTATTATCACTTGCTTAACTCTAATATTTTCATTTCTTGAGAATTTCCTGTTTCTCCCCCACTGTATTGGATGTCCAAGATCATAGACCTATGCAGATACTGAACTTGAGTTCACCATACAGTTTGGACACTATTTTGGATCTCTTCTGATATTTAGTCTTCCATGCATATCATTTGTTTTATATTGATGCCAGTCATTTGTATATTCTTTCCTTTTTTCTACCATCTTGCTGCTGGTATTCTGGTATTTTAGAGTTGAAGCAAGTCAAGTTAGGGCATGTTTATTTAATTCCTGGGTCTCAAACTGTTCCAAGGAATGGTTTAGCAAGGCAAAAAAGTATGGAGCTGAAGGTAGGTGTAATTAGCATGTGATCCATCAGCCTCAGATCCCACTTTAGTATTTATTTCTTGGAAATTGAAGGTCTCAGGCAAATATATACTGTTCACAGTTATACAATTGTATTATATGCAGTGAAACATTGTTTTTAGCCACACTGACTTCTAAATGTAAAATGGTTGCTTGTGTCCCACAAAAGTTGAACATGTCATATTCCCTCTAGGCCATACCTACTTAATTTCTCTCTTCTAAATATTGTATTTTGTCTCTCATTTCCATACCTTTGCACTTAACAATTTTCTCTACCTGGAACATCCTTCTTCAACTTTTCAGGACAAACTCTTCAGTTTAATATTTAATGCCAGGCCACATTAGGTGCTCTCCTTAGTGTTTTCAAAGACCTCTGTGCTGCTGCTACTTACCATTCAGAGACATAATTGTTTCTGTAGTGGTCTCTGAGCTCAGGGAGGGCTACTTTGAATCTCCTTATGTAATATACTCAATAAATGTTACTGAATGCAAGAACAGATTTTCTTCTTTTGTGGTAGATGTTAGAGGTTAGATGTTTCAACACAAGATGTTTCTTTCACTTTTATCTAGTTCAGGATCTTTTTAAAAATATCACACCTAGTTTATATATAGTTTTCCTTAACAAGAACTATAAATAAATGAATTGGAAATACTCTTCTGATGATTGTAGGAGTGCTGACAGTACTGACTCCGTCTTTGGCCCTCTATCTTCTTCATGTTTGCGTGATGACTTCTCTTGGGGCTATGTGTTCCAGGGCCCTTGAAGATGAATATATATGCCTTCCAAGGGACAAAGGAGGCTTTTTTTGGCCTCCCATGAATCTGTTAAAGATAATGTAGTCTTTCCCCTTCCTGATGCACAGGTGGTGCCACAAGATCTAATTAAAGGTTAGCTGTCACTTAGGTATATGCAAGACCTTTGAGTGCATGTGGACCCCTTGATCTCACTACAATGTTCTTCTACATGTCGCTTCACTCTATAAAATCTATGGACTAATGTCTGGACTTTGTGAAGAATGCAGTTGCTGTGGATCATCCTCTGTCTGATTGCCCCCGCATCAGGTACCCTGAAAAAAACACATGTAGTGTTAACTGTTTAGAGAGGCCTTCTTCATTTTCTGGTCTCAAACTGCCTTCTCAGTTTTTACTGTCCCTCCTCCACCTTCTAACAATATTATTTTTGGTGTTCCTTATATCATTTTACCTTGATTTTTTTTGTCTATCATCCTAATGGTATTCACACTTGAACATTTTTTTCCCCAGCTTTATTGAGGTATCACCGACAAATAAAATTGTAAGATATTTAAAATGTACAATGGTGACCTGAATTGTGATATACTGTGAAAGGATTCCAACTATCTATTTATCTATTTAATTAACATATCCATCACCTCATTATTTGTTTGTTTGTTCATTCATTCATTCATTTATTTATTTATTATTTTTGGTGAGAATATTTAAGTTCTACTCTCAGAAAATTTCAAGTATAATACAGTGTTATCAATTATAGTCACCATGTTTTATATTAGGTCCTTAGATCTTATTTATCTGAGAGCTGAAAATTTGTACCTTTTACTAACTTCTATTTTCTTCAGGTCCCAGTCTCTGGCAACTACTGTTTCTAAGAGTTTGACATTTGTTGTTTTTTAAGATTCTACATATAAGTGATACGAGGCAGTATTTATCTTTTCCTGTCTGGCTTATTTCATTTAGTATAATGCCTCCAAGATCTATCCATGTTGTCACAAATGGCAAGATTTCTTTTTTTTTCTCATGGCTGAATGATATTTCATTTTGTGTGTGTGTGCATAAAAGATATGATGTCTACATATATATTTTTATCCATTGATAGGTACATAGATTGCTTCTATATCTTGTCTATTATAAATAATGCAGCAAATACAGAGGTATAGATATGTCTTTGATATCTTATTTTTGTATCTTTTGAATATATATCCAGAAGTGGAATTGCTGGATCATATAGTAGTTCTAATTTCAATTTTTTGATGAATCTCCATACTGGTTTCCATAATGACTGCACTAATTATGTCTCCCCCACAGCCCCGGCCGCCCCACCGTGGTCCACAAGTATTCTCTCTTCTCTACATCCTCACCAATACTTGTTTTGTCTTATTGACAATAACCTTTCTAACAAATGTGAAGAGATAACTCACTGTGGTCTTGATTTGTATTTCCCTGTTTAGTGATGTTGACCACCTTTTATATACCTGGCCATTTTTATGTCTTCTTTTGAAAAATGTCTATTCAGTTCCTCTGCTCATATTTTACACACCTGAACATTTTAATAAAGTTTTAATAAAGAGACAGAGACCTTGAAGTAAAGATATCAGATCCCAGGTAAATTGTGATTTCCTTACAAATGTTTCTGTCTTTTAATATATTTATAAATTGATTATATTTTAAAATTCCATGTGTATATAAAAGTCTGATATATAATACAGTTGTCAGTAGGTGAAGGACAGATTGTTTGATGGATGGTGTAGGGAAAACCTTCTCAACAAATGTAGAGAAATAAAGCTAAATGCCTACTTGGCACCATAAATATAATCTTCCAGTTCGATTAAAGATCTAAATGTAGAAGTAAAAATTATGATTCTATTTCTAAACTTTATTTTGTACCATTGTTTGTTTTGCTTGCTCTTGAGTAAGCATCATAAGCATCATAATATTATGGCATTTGTTGTATGCCTTGATATTTGGTAAAATGTTTCATCTCTGTATTTTTCTTTTTTAAGTTTTTTTCTTTCTCTCAGTTGACTTAATCATTCAATGGTGTTTATCCTTCCATTTAAATTTGAGAATAGGTTTTTCAAGTTCTTCAAAAGATCTGACTATAATACAGATCTAAATTGCATTGAATATGTGAGTTAATCTGTGATTATTGACTTAATAAGCGTTAAATCATTCTCTCCATGTATGTGTATCTTTAATGTTTCAAATCTTCCTTTATGCTTTTTTAAAACAAACAAAATATAGTGTAATTTAATGCATTTGAATAGAGTTGTAACTGATTTAAAAGGTTATTGGGCAATTATTAGATTATTTAAATTTTGTGTTGCTATTTTGGATGATATTTCAGATTGCACAAGATTTTCCAGTTAGCTGCTACTGGCATAGAGGAATAGTATTCATTTTTTAAATTGGACTTGCATCTTGCAGTATTATTAAGTATTCATATTAGTTTTAAGAGGCTGTACATTCAGTGTCTATGTAAATGATGATAATATCTGCAAAAAATGGAAGTTTAATTTATTCTCTTTTAGTTCATAAAACTGTTTTACCCTTTTATTACAACAAAAAATTGGCTAGGTCCTCCAATATTATATTTAAATAGTAATGGTATTTATGGACATATGATATTTTCCTTATCTTAAAGGAAAGGCATCTAAAATTTTATATTAAGAATGCAAGTTGTTCTGATAAGAAAACATTTAAAAGCTACAACAACAAAAAGAAAACTACAGATCAATATCTCTTTTGAATATAGATGAAAAGTCCTCAACAAAATGCCAGCAAAAGAGTCTGGAAATATAGAAAAACTAATTACACACCAAGACCAAGTGGGATTTATCCCAAGAAAGCAAAGTTGGTTTAGCATCTGAATGTAATACATCATATCAGCAGATAAAGAATAAAAAACTACGTGATAAGTTTAATATATCCAGAAAAAAAACATTTCTCAATACCATTTCATAAGAATCTTCAACAAACTAGGAATATAAGGGAACTTCCTTAACCTGATAAAGGCTATCTATGAAAAACTACAGCTAATATCATACATAATGGTAAAAGACTGATACTTTCCCCTTAGATAAGGAATAAAACAAAGATATATGCTCTTGACACTTCTATTCAATATTGTACTTGAGATTTTAGCAGAGAAATTTTAGACAATAAAATGAAATGATAGGCACTCAAATTGGAAAGGGAGAAGTAAAATTATCCCTACTCAAAGATGACATGATCTTGCATTTAATCCATTAAAACTTTTAGCAGCAATAAATGAGTCCAGCAAGGTTATAAAATTCAAGATCAATATAGAAAAGTCAACTGTATTTCTGTACACCAGCAATCAATGATCCAAAAATGAAATTAATAACACAATTTTACTTAAAATAACATATAATTTTCAGAGTACAGGTCTTTTACTTCTTCAGTTAAGTTTATTGCTAGGTATTTTATCCTAGTGGATGCAATTGTAAATGGAATTGTTTTCTTAATTTCTCTTTATGCTACTTCATTACAAGTGTATAGAAACACTACCAATTGTTGGGTATTAATTTTGTATCATGAAACTTTACTGATTTCATTTGTTACTTTTAATAGCATTTTGGTGGAGTCTTTACTGTTTTTTTTAAGTTTAGTATCATGTCATCTGCAAATAGTGATAGTTTAACTTCTTCATTACTAGTATGGATGCCTCTTATTTATTTTTCTTATCTGATTGCAGTGGCTAGGACATCCAGTTCTATGTTGAATAGAAGTTGTGAGAATGGACATCCTTGCTTTGTTCTTGATCTTAGAGGAAATGCTTTCAGTTTTTCACCATTGAGTATGATATTAGCTATGAGTTATCCATATATGGCCTTTATTATGTTTCCTCTAAGCACACTTTGTTGAGAATTTTTAACGTGAATGGATGTTGAATTTTGTTAAATGCTTTTTCTGCATGTATTGAGGTGATCATATGATTTTTATCCTTTGTTTTGTTGATGTGGCATACTACATTGATTTGTGAATATTAAACCATCCTTGCATCTCTGGAATAAATCACACCTAATCTTGGTGAATGATCCTTTATTTTTTTATTTTTAAGATTTTGTTTATTTATTCATGAGTGACACACAGAGAGAAGCAGAGACATAGGAAGAGGGAGAAACAGGTTCCCTGCAGGGAGCCTGATGTAAGACTCAATCCCAAGATTCCAGGATCACACCCTGAGGCAAAGGCAGATATTCAACTACTGAACCATCCAGGTGTCCCAGTGATCCTTTTAGTGCATCATTTAATGCAGCAAGCTAATATTTTGTTGAGGATTTTTGCAACAATGTTCATCAGGGATATTGGCTTATAGTTTTATTTTTTTGTGATATCTTTGTCTGGTTTTGGTGTCAGAGTAATGCTGGCCGAATAGAATTTATTTGGAAACTTTTCTTTCTCTTCTATTTTTTGGAATAGTTTGAGGAAAATAGGTATTAACAGCATAGGGAATGTGGTCATAACTATTGTAGTAGCATTATATGGTGACAAATGATAGCCACACTTGTGGTGAGCTTAGCATAACATAGAGAAGTTGAAATACTTATGAATAAATTTAAAAGAGGAAATTTTATACTCTGAAAATTATAAAACATTGCTGAAAGAAATTAAAGAACATCTAAAGTAAATGGAAATACATCTCATGTTTATAAAGGATTAATATTCTTATGATGAAAATACTCTCTAAATTGATCTACAGATTCAATGCAATTTCAGTCAGAATCTCAACTTTATTTTTTGTTTCTACAAAACTCATTTTGAAGTTCAAGGATCCAGAGATAAAATGATCTTGGAAAATAGGAGCAAAT
The DNA here is from genome assembly GCF_048418805.1 of Vulpes vulpes. Lineage (NCBI taxonomy): Eukaryota > Metazoa > Chordata > Mammalia > Carnivora > Canidae > Vulpes > Vulpes vulpes. The sequence continues at coordinate 66,617,673 of NC_132781.1, forward strand.
TTAGTGGACTTATATTACTGATTCCAAAACTTACTACAAAACAACAGTAAACAATACAGTGTGGTAGGGGTGCCTGAGTGGCTCAGTGATTGAGTTTCTGCCTTTGGCTCAGGTTGTGATCCTGGGGTCCTGGGATTGAGCCCCACATCAGGCTCTCTCCAGGGAGCCTGCCTCTTCCTCTGCCTTTGTCTCTGTCTCTCTCTATGTCATAAATAAATAAATAAATAAATAAATAAATAAATAAATAAATAACAAAAAAAATACAGTGTGGTAGTAGCATAAGGTTAGACATGCATATTAGTGGAATAGAATTTAGAGTCTAAAAACAAATGCTTATGTTTAAGGTCAATTAAATTTCAAGTATGGTGCCTAAACAATTCAGAAGGGGATGAATAGTCTTTTCAATAAATAGTCCTGGGATAAATGGCTATCCATATGCAAAAGAATGAAATTAGACTTCTACTTCATATTAAATGCAAAAATTGATTTAAATTGGATTATAGACTTAAATGGAAGAATTAAAATTATAAAATTCTTAGAAGAAAAATATAGGTGTAAATCTTTATGACTTTATATTTGGCAATGGCTTTTAGATATGACAGCAAAAATACAAGCCATAAAAGAAAAATAGATAAATTGAACTTTATTAAAATTAAAATTTTATGTGAGGGGATCCATGAACATGAAAAGACGCCTTATAGAATGGGGGGAGATATTTGAAAATATTGTAACTGATAAAGACTTATCTCCAAAATGTATAAAGAACTCTTAGAACTCAGTAAAGACAAATGCTACATTTAAAAAAAACCCAAAACATTTGTTTAGAAATTTCTTGAAGAAGATATATGTGACCAATAAATACATAAAAAGATGGTGAGTATCATTAATTATCAGGGAATTGGAAATTAAAACCATAGTGAGATATCACCTCAAACCCGCTAGGATGGTTATAATTGAAAAAGAGAGTATCAAGTATTGATCAGGATGTGGAGAAATTGAAACCATCATATCATGACTGGTAGGAATGTAAAATGGTGCTGTCACTTGGAAAAACATGTGAGTTCCTCAAAAAGTTAAACATAGAGTTTCCATTTGACTTAGAAATTCAACTTTGTGGCATATATCCAAGCAAAGGGAAACCTATATCCACACAAAAACTTGAATATAATTGTCTATAGCAGCATTTATAATATAATAAATAATATGTAATTATAGTGCCCTAATAAATGATATGTAATTATGGTGTCCTTTTATTATTTATAATATCCAAAATGTGGAAACAACCCAATGTCCATCAACTAATGAATGGATAAACAAAATATGGTGTGTATCTATACAGTGGAATGTTATTTGGCCATGCAAAGAAATAAAATACTGAGCTATACTAAAACATGGGTGGACCTCGAAAATATTTTGCTAAGTGAAAAAAGCAAGTCAGTAGAGATTGAGACAACTCTATAGACATAAAATTTAAATAATAGTTTAATTGGAATATAAAATTTTATGTTGAAATTTATTTTCTTTCAGAACTTTAACATATTGCTCAAGTCTTATATTTACCATTATTCTTGAAACATTTAATGATCTCATAATTATCTTTTAGGAGTGATCTTTATTTCTCTAAAAGCTTTTCAATTTCTTTCACTTTAGTATTGTTTTTTTGTTGTTGTTGTTTGAAAATTTGTTTGATAATCTCTCCTGTTTGGCACTCCATGTTTCTTTTTAAATTTGATGTTTCACATCTTTCTTTAGTTCATAGTCATTATTATTTATTCAAATATCTTCTTCCTTTCAGTTATTTTGTCTTTACCCTTGGGACATCTGTATGTAAATGTTGAAAATTCTTCCATCCTCCATACCTCTCAACATTTCTTTTCTATTTGTGTCACTTTCTTTCTTCTCAGTGTATTCTGAAGAGTTCCTCAATCTGATCTGTAAGCCACTAATTTTTTTTTTTTTGGTTTTTATTGGTTATCTTTTTATCCTCATTGTTGAATTTATGGTTCATGTATTTTATATATATGTAATATATATGTAATATATATACATATATGTATATATTTTATATATATTTTATACATAAAAATATTTCCTTTTGAAACATACCAGACATGAACAAATGTAGGCAAAATAGAAAAATAGACCACCAAGAATTTATCACTGGCTTAAAAATTTATCAACTTGGGGCACCTGGGTGGCTCAGTGGTTGAGCGTCTGCCTTTGGCCCAGGGCATAATCCCAGGGTCCTGGGATCAAGTCCTGGATTGGGCTCCCCACAGGGAATAATAAATAAATACAATCTTAAAAAAAAAAGATCAACTCATGACCAATCTTATTTTTATACTTACCTACTTCTCTTTCCCTTCAAATTATTTTGAAGTAAACTAATACTCTCATGACATTTCATCTGTAAATATTTTTGCATGTGTCACTAGAGATCGGAATTATTCAATTCCAAGCAAAAGCATAAAGCATCACCTTTTCTGAAAACTTAACATTAATTCCTCAACATTAATAAATATCTGATCAATACTTAAAATACTTAAAAATTGGCATTTACATCTAGTAATTTATTTAATTTCTTATAGTTTAATCTTTTAAATAATAATTTAGTGATCATTTAGTCTTTTATTTATTATCTTTTATAGTTTATTTGGTAAAATTAGTATTGAAATCTGGAGTATATGTTGCAATTGCTTGAGTTTCTCTTCCATATCTTAAATCTATAGGTCTTCCTTAATGTATTTATTGGAAAAATCAGTTATTTGTTTTTTATAGTTTCGTAGAGTCTGAATTTTGTTGATTGCATCCCTGTGGTGTTCTTTAAAATTGTTTCTATGATGCCTGTATTTGCTGCAAATTAGTAGCAAGAAACAGTTTAGAATTTTGGATAAAATTTCTCAATGGTTGGATACTTTTATCAGTACCATAATGGCCTCTTTAGTTTTTAGATGATGCTAGTCATTAATCATCATTGTTTAGGTTCATTGTTTCATTAAAAGTTGCAGAATGATGATATTTTATTTTCTCATTTATTCTCATCTATTTGCTGGAATACTCTATGTTATGGGTCGAATTGTATCCCTCAAAACACATATTGAGTCCTTATACCTGTACCTGTAAATGTGATCTTATTTGGAAGTAGCATCTTTGCATATGTAGTCAAGTTAAGATGACTTTGTTAGGGTTGGCCCTTAATCTGATATGGCATGTTTCTTTAAGACGAGGAAAATTTAGACATAGGCACAGACACTGATGGAGGTCTATGTGAAGAAGAAACAGATTGGAGTTATGGTGCTACAAGTCAAGGAATACCTGGGGCTACCAGAATCTGGTAGAGACAAGGATCTGCCTTTAGAGGTTCTAGAAGGAAACGTAGCTTTACAGATATCTTGACTTTGATTTTCTGGCCTCCAGAACTTTTGTAGAGTAAGTTTCTTATGTTTTTACACTACTCTGTTATAATTTTTTATGGCAAGCCTCAGAAATTAAAGGTCTACAGGTAAAAATTTTCCCTGATCAACTCTTAGTCAACATTGGAAAGGAAGACTATCTGCTTGATTCTTTTCATTTGTTTACCACTTTTCTAAGCAATGATTTCAAAACCTGGCATCTTCCTAAAGTCATGAATGAGCTTGTTTTCATTTTGTTTTGTTTTGTTTTGTTCTAAATATCATTATATACACATGTATTTAAAAATAGTTGATGTCTTTAAATACATTGCATTTTTTCTGGAAGTTCATATTGCTCTATATTTGCCCAGGGGGAGCCTTTCAATTGGCTGCTAAGTCTTTTTGGCTTACTCTTGGAAGTCTTTGATAACTTCCTTGTTTAGTGACTGATATGATATTTCAGCTTCATTTTATCCAATTCCTAGTCCAGACCTCAAATTATGTATTTCTTTAAGAAGTTGTAGTTCTTTTTAGTGAAAAATGATATTTAGAGATCATTTGGTTCAGTAATGAGATGGGCACCAAGGGAGCTTGCTGCTACTAGGTTGGTCTTTATTATACCTAGGAAAAACATATATTTTTAGATAAATACATTATGAATTAATATTTATTTTTCCAACTTAAATTAAGGACTATAGAGTTTCTAGTTAAGCTCATCCATTTACATTGATTTTCTCCTTTTCCCATGCTTCTAGTATCTTTACATTAATAAAATTTATTTGCTTTATTTTCAATATTACTACAAATATTGATTATCAATACTACCATGTAAAGTATGACTACTGAAAATTATTTTCAGTCCTTTTGTTTTTATGATATATTGCTCCTAGAATGTATAATAAAATTTCTTTGTTTTAGTGTCATTAAGAAGGGCTCCTCTCATTCTGATTATGTCATGAAGTGGATATATGTTTAGGTACATTTGTGTAATTTTGCCTTAAAATTTCTAGATTGCATTTTTATTATTTAGGGTTTTTTTTTTAGTATAATTGTGTACATCATGTCAAAACCAAGTAGGTACAGCAAGGTATACTTAGGTCCACCTTCTGTCTCTGATCATTTCACCATATTTCTTCCGTCTATAGGTAACCCTTTTCCTGCCTGTAATTCCAGTTTCTTTTGTTTTTATAACAATTTCCTGCTACTTCAGGCTGATCTTATTCTTCCTTAAATCTTTTATAGTATGTTTATTCTCACTTTATATTTTTAATATTTGTGTTAAATTTAGTTTAGATTGCTTAGTTTGTTTTCTGTCATTGTGCCTATCCCTCTCATGTGACATCCATACCCCATCTGCTCCAGACTTCATTTTCCTCTCCACACTTTGTCACGATAACCTTCTGTCTCTCCAGGGATGCCTCAGGATCTTTCGTTTTTCAGATCTTCATGGTTTTCTTTTACACATATAGCTTATCCAGGGATAAGTCTAGAGGAGGGAAGTGGTAACCCAGTGGGTCTAACACCAAAGGAGACTCACTTAGTTATAATGAATATTTTTGAATACAAGGACCACTGACAAAGACCATTTGAATATTATCAAACTCTTAATAGGGAATAGATTTTATTTATTTAGAACTAAATGACAGAAATTGCTTCCGATTATCTAACTTTAGTACACATCAATTGGAAAACCAATTACATTTCTATTGAATTGTTGGCTTTATTATTTTGTTACTATTTTATATAAAGAACATATTTCCTTTCATCTTAATATTTTCTTGTGTAATACATTATCTTGCATTTTAAAGTACACTGTAAATTTTAATTATCAGTATATACATTGGTTTTGGAGTGTAATGGACTTGAATTAAATTCCAACTCTGTACTAACGAGTTCAGTGACTCTGGGTCAGTTGCAATAATAATGATCCCTAACATATAGGGATTTTATAATCATCGTGCTTGGTGCTTACAAAATGCTAGGTAAACATTGGCTTTTATGATGATGATGACAATCATTGATGCCTATGATGATAAATATGACAAGGAATATGACAAGGATGATGTGAGGCTACACTTCTTTTTTTTCATATACCTTCAATTGTAATGAAAGGTAAGAAGTGAAGATGACTAAATAATGAATATATATATACATACATATATATATATATATATATGTATAAAGTATCTTAAATATCTCTGTTCAATGAAATTAGATAAATGTTACAGGTATATATGTTTTTATCTGAAATAAGAGCCTGAAGTGAACAGTTTAATTCTAATAGTATCATAATTTAAAGTAGCCATTGTCTTATAATTTTTACTAATTTAGATTTTAAGGAAAGCAATAATAGGTTACATAAGAAAAAGTATTCTCTTTTCATTTTGACTTAGTAGATAACTATTTAAAATATTAGCTGTGTTTCAGTCTTAGTTTTGAATTCTTTGTGAATTTTCTGTCTGCATAATTGCTCATTTATATCTTGCTAACATTTATCATTGTATACTGCAGAGACCGGGAAGAAATTAAGTACCTTGAATTTTACTGAAAACGAAATCCCTCTCACCTTATTAAAAGTCTTTTAAATGTTCTTTAACATAATTCACACTTTCTGGGATTTGGAATTTTCTAAATCCCCATTCTACTAAGTTCTCTACGTTTTTCAACCTGTGTCAAGAATTAGTGTTCATTTGTCTCCATTCATTTAAAGTGTGGGAAGGCAGAGTAGGACAAACTGAAGGAAAGACGGGTAATGATGAAGATGAAGGTCTGGTCTGAGTGCAGTTCACCAGGTCCACATGAGGTCTGGGGGTATGGCCCCTGCTTCCTTGGCTAGCAGTGTATGGAGATGAATTACTGGAAGGAGAAAATAAAAATGTGATTTTGGGGCATGCCTGGGCGGCTCAGTCAGTAAGTGTCGGACTTTGGCTCAGATCATGGTCTCAGGGGCTTGGGATCTAGCCCTGTGTAGGCCTCTGTACTCAATGGGGAGTCCACTTGTCCCTCTGCTCTCCCCCTACTCATGCTTTCTCTCTCCCTTTCCAAATACATAATACATATATAAATAAATAAAATAATAATAAATAAAATAATAATAAATAAATAAAATAATAAAATCTTTACAAAATGTGATTTTGATTCAGATTTAAAAAGTCCGTTAGCAAAAACTGACTTACCCTGCTTTTCAAGGGGATAAATCCTGCTGTGGAAAGAATATTATACTTCTCTTTAAGACTAAGTGATCTTGGGATGCCTGGGTGGCTCAGTGGTTGAGTGTCTGTCTGCTTTTGGCTCAGGTCATGATCCTGGGATCCTGGGATTGAGACTTACATCGGGCTCCTCACAGGGAACCTGCTTCTCCCTCTGAATGTGTCTCTGCTTCTCTCCCTCTGTGTCTCATGACTAAATAAAAAAACAAAAAACAAAAAACTAAGGGCCTTAAAAATAGTTCCAAATATCTACATTTAATACCATATACTTCAGTTGTGCTATATTTATATGATAGGCATGTTTATTTTTATTTATTTTTTAAAAAAATTTTATTTATTTATTCATGAGAGACAGAGAGAGAGAGAGAGGCAGAGGGAGAAGCAGGCTCCATGCAGGGAGCCCGACATGGGACTCGATCCCAGAACTCCAGGATCACACCCTGGACTGAAGGCGGCACTAGACCACTGAGCCACCGGGGCTGGCCAATAGGTATGTTTAAACAAAACATGTCTCCTTTTTTTTTTTTTTCTCCATGATTTCGAATAGAGCTGCCAAATTCTTTTTCTCATTTACTCAACACACATTTATTAAATCCTTGTTATGTGTGGATATTTTCACTTGAAAATCAGAATTCAGTTAAGATGCTTTAAAATCAATGTTTCAGGATCTCAAATGGATTCAGTACTTTTTATTTAGTATAATAAGGTACTTTATTCTACACAAAACCCAAAGCTGCTGTTTATGGCAGAGCAGTTACTTAGCATTGTATTTTTTTTTTTTTCTCCTAGAGGTAACTACAGTTTTGAGCTGTTTGAGCCATACTATTTATGAATAGCAATGGGACCTTCCCTGGGTAGGTATAGAGGTGCAATTCATGGCTATGGAATGGAACAAAGGCAGTTAATACTCCGTAGGACTGATATTGTGTTCTAATCAACTGAGCTAAACAATCTCAGACTTTGAAGATATTTTTTGATTAGGAGAAAAGCAAACTCAACAGATTTCACAAATTTCAACAGACTCCACAGATTTCAGCAACTGAGAATTTAAAGGTCAACCATGGAACAATTGTGTCTTACAGCTGAGTCGGCACTTGGGAGACAATTTCACTTTTAACTTTTTTGGGTTTTTACCTATTTTCTTTCCCAGAGCAAACATGCTAGGAGTTGGACGTGAACCATCATCAATGCTGATAAATATATTCCCAGATATGAGCTGGCTGTACAAATAAAGTCTGCTTTCCATGGTGACCAGGAGCAGCAATGTCTATGAAAGGTGGCTAGCCACATCCACAGACAGTACAATCTAATTCCTTTTGCCACAAATGTTGATTAAGCTAAAAGAGGATCCTCTGCAAAGTTAATTCAATAGCACTGTCTCCTCTCCCGAAAGGATAGAGGATGATCTCACTATCATATGAGGCCATTAGCTTTCCCTGCAGCAAAACTCACCATCTGGCCATCTGGCCTCGACTCTGCTGATTGGATGGGAGCTTTTCTAGCACCCTCACTCAGTCTCTTGGTGGTGAGTGTGAGAGTAGAAACTGGAAGTGGGCAGCTGGACAACATATGACTGCTGTTATCTCTGTGGGGAGCCAGGTGAGCTCTAAGTGCCGCCTGATAGTAGCAGGACCTGCCTGGCACTGATTGTCTGTTGTCCAGCATTAGCCTCAGATGACTTGGTCATTTATGATCAACATGACATGGTGGTGGATAGATTAAAAAAAAACATAAATAACAACTCTTCTTTATAACCTTACATTCTTGATTTTTAATCCTGTCATTAGACAGCTGATCAAGGAAAGTCATTGAAGCATTGCTTTTATTAGCAATGGATGGAGCATTTTTGAAATAGCAACCAGCTCTAAGCCTTGAATCAAATCTAAGTTTGCTCTGTTAATGTTCTCTATGTCAGTTCTGATGGTTGTCCCTGTTTTAGCATCTCTTGGCATTACAGAATTAGAATTCTGATTGGATTGTTGGGAATAGAGGGCAAAATTGAGTATTGTGTTGTCTTTGTTGAATTCTATTCAGGGTTAATTGCTGCTAATTATGCAGCTGCTTTCTGGTACATTTCTATCCAGTTCTACATCTGAACACAGGGGAAGAAAGAAGATATAGGGAGGCTCCCGAAAAAGTAAGACTTCAAGAAAACAGCTGAGCATAGCTCACATATGAGACTGAAAATCTGTTCTTCCTTTTATATATTTTTAAAGATTTTGGTTCAAATACAGAACAGAATCAGTAACAACATTGTCAACATGTAAGAGATGGTGGTATGGTCACTGCTGGGTGGAATGTTTAAGTGTTATTCCTGAAGCAAATAAAAACGTGAGTCTAATCACTGAAGACATGAAATAAAAAAGTGGGATTGAGGTGCTTGGATGGCTCAATGGTGGAACATCTGGCTTTGGCTCAGGGTGTGATCCCAGGGGTCCTGGGATTGAGTCCTGCATCAGGCTATTATAGGGAGCCTGCTTTTCCCTCTGCCTATGTCTCTGCCTTTCTCTTCATGTCTTTCATGAATAAATAAAAATAAAATCTTAAAAAAAGAGGGGATAGTGGGCTGAAAAAGGGCTCCTCAGCTGGTTCTCATTGATATTAAATGGCTACGTTGATGAATCAAGGACTTGGTATCATGTGTTCAGCTATTTAAATTTCAAATGCCACTTGGTAGCTTAGCTTAATTATCTGACAGAAGTAGTAAGTCTTACTTGTTTGGCAAAATAATAAATGTTCCCACTCTTTTGGATTGTATATTTATTTACTTGGCTTTGCATATTAAGTACATGAGAAAGTTGATGCAAAATTAAGTGCCCTTAATTAGTGAATTTACTATAATTGAATCAGTGTTCAGCGTAATGTGCCTAAAAGGCACCATGGATTTTTAAAACATGAATTACAACAAAAGGAGGGAAAAAGAACATATGACAGAGCTATAAACATGCTATTCATAGATTGGGGGGAATCTAAATTGACAAAATCCTTTTAGTTTCTTTATTCTTTCCTCATTCTAGCCTTACACCAACATGGCTCAAGTTCTAAACTCAGCTCACAGGAGAGAGGTCTATGATGAGATAGAACCAATTCAGTTTTTTTTTTTTTAAAGTAAGCTCCACACCCAGCATGGAGCCCAATGTGGGGCTTGAACTCATGACCCCGAGATCAAGACCTGAGCTGAGATCAAGAGTTGAATGTTAAGCCACCCAGGCCTCCCATAGTCTTGTTTTTCCCTTAACCAAGCTAAGAAATGCAAAACTTTCACATGTAAAAGTTGACACTATTAACAGCAATTCATTTAGGTCCTCCTGTTTATGATTCCAAAATAGGTAAAGGTCAGTTACAGTCAACAGGATGTCAGCATTGCTGTGGCACAGATGGAACACATGCAAATGGCAGAACGTGGTAGAGAGCTCTGAGTACTTCATAGGCAGTGGGGCTAGTTTTAGAAAAGGAATAATTTTGAAATAACATTTCATAGGATTGTTGGCAGTCCTAAGTAGGAAAAAAAGGTTTTCTTATAAATGAATGGATAATAAGTATCTGTTGAGTGACAACTATAAGTGAAGCATTATGAGTTTTCCTATTCATAAACTCTTTTCATCTTTGCAATTGTTTTGTCATATATGAACTACCAGCCTCATTTTATAGAGGAAGAAATTGAGACTCAGGTATATAGTCTAGGTTAGAGAGCTGGAGAGGGATGAAAATTGGAGTCCACCTTTTGGCCCTGGTAACCCAGTCCCTCTTCCACTTCCATTGCATCACAGTGGCCTAGCGTCATAACATCCAAACAGAAATAGTGCCAACACTGGAAAATGGAAAGCTAAGGCCTTTTTCCTGACCCAGAGCACGCAGTGCTTTCCATAGTGCTTGCTGTCATCATTGCCATTGCCTGCCAACTACTCTACCTCTTCTGGTCAGAGGAAGCCATGGAAAGTGGTTCTTATATCTGTGAGTTCCCTGTACAGGCACTGACAGATCTTGGTGAATTGATTCATGTTCTATAGTTCTCAGCAGCCCTCTTCCTCTCAGTTTTCGCCTTCAACATCTTGCACAGCATGCATGTGGCTGTGCTGCTAATCTGCTGTCAGACAAAGAGGGAGAAAAAAGCAAGACCCTGACACAATACTCATATTAGGTAAATCTTTCCCCAGTCAGTACTTTCTATCTTGGGATTATTTTGTGAACACAGATTTTGTTAAAAAGCGACTGATCTGAACATCTGGGGGCTCATGCACTGACATTAGCTTCTTCTAATTGCTGTAATGTGGTTCCATTCTGATTTCATGCAAGCAGTGCAATCTTCATGCATAAACTATTGATTAATTGCACATTTAAGGCTTTTGAGAGTATTGGCCTAGTGTATTTGTGGTTCCCTAGGATTTTTTTCTTTATTTTCCCTGTTTGAACTTTCATGTTCCTTTACCTCTCCACCACCTACTGCCATTCTAATTAGTCTCTAAAGCATTCACTTTATAAATAGAAAATCAGAATTGTGCTTTCCCATTTATTTGTTAATTCACATTGGGATTTGGGAGAGTGGCTGATGTGAATGATGACTCATAAGAACATTATTTTTTCTTCTCTACTGAATAGTCTCATTGAAACACATTTGGATATAAGGATGGTATTTATAAATACCCACGGCTGGTGGGTTAGCAGATTGTTTACACGTGGGTACATGTGTGTGGTGTGTTACTGCAGGGCTGTACATTCCTTCAGGAGAGGTTCTATGGTTATGTGTGTTATGAAATTTCAAATAAGGGAGGAACAACAGCCATAATGCGTCCTATCCAATGATGGCAAAAGGTGAATAAAATTACTCCCTCTGGGAAGCAAAATGCTCATTTAGTGGAGGGAAATTATCATTTCCAAGTAGAACATTTGGCTTCCTAAGAGTGAAAGTGGCTGCACAGCTTGATAATAACACCTTGGGCTGTAATAGTACCCTTTCCCTTTTGAGAGCTGGGCTCTTTGCTCTTAAATTTATCTTTACAACATTCTTGCAAAGTGGGCAGGCTCAGGTGTTACTGGCACTCTTTTACAGATGGAGCAACTGAGAGGCTGAAAAATTCAGTAATTTTTCCTTGGAAGCTCAGAAATTAATCTTTAGGCCTGGATTTCTCAATGTTGGTGTTATTAACATTTTGTCCAGATAATTCTTTGTTGTAGTGACTTTCCTGTGCACTATAAAATTTTAGTAGCATCTCTGGTCTCTGTGCCATAGATACCAGAAGCACCTCCCAGTTGTGACAACCAAAAATGTCTCCAGATATTGTCAAATGTCCCCTGCAGCAGAATCACATCCAGTTGAGAACCCCTGATCTAGGTCGGTCAGCTTGGATAATCTCCTGTAGTTTGTAGAAAATCTTAGACAGACAAATTTGAAATAATTAAAATTTGCTTTGACATTCATAGTTTCTCCTGTCTGTAATGATAGTTCTTATGTAGGATTTACCATTATAAGGACTTGATATATATTAATTTACTTCATTCTCACAAAAATCCTATTTTAATCTCATTTTACGCACAAGAAAACAGAACCATAGGTAGGGTAGTTGCCCAAGTTTATATAGCTAGGCAGCAGGACTGGCTTCATGGGCAGGTCAGCTATGTAGTTTTACAGGCACCATGTTTAGAAGGGCCTGATGCTTGATTTAATGGTCTGCTTTTGCTGTATTGAAATTCTTAATCAATTTTGAACAAAGGGTCCCAGATTTCCATTTTGCCCTGGGGTCCACAAATTATGTAGCTGGTCCTGCTAGGAAGTGAAAGAACGAGGACTTGAATCCAGATCATCTAAAGACTATATGCTTAACCTTTTTACCATATTGTCTCTCTTTCTTTTACTTGTTCATTTGCTCATTACTGAATGATCAGTAAATTATACCAAGAATTTCTTGTGAGCCAGGAATTAGGCCTCGCAGTGAGCGAACAATAGAGACACAACAGATGCTGTCCTTTCTCTCATGAAGCTAACAGTCTCCCGGGGGGATATAGATATAGATCTCGGGGGTCCTGGGATGGAGCCTGGCATTAGGATTTGCAGTCAGCAGGGAGTCTTCTTGAATATTCTCTCTTTCCCTCTCCTTCTGTCCCTCCCCACTCTTTCTCTCTCCCTTTCTCTCTCTCTCAAATAAATAAATCTTAAAAAAATAGTTTAGCAAGGATGGAATGTTGAGTTAGCTTTCACTGTTATGGTGCAGTAACAACTCCACTATCTCAGTTGATTATTACTACCAAGGCTTATTTCTCATGCATATTGCAGGTGATCTGCTATTGAGTTATGGTGCTCCTCGCTGAGTCTCCATTTTAGGGCCAAGGCTGGAGGCACAATTCCTAATTGGGACATGACATTCTCATGACAGAGGGAAGAGATAGAAATGATTGAATTACAATCCCATTGGCTCATATTCCACTGGTTAGGCAGGCATGTAGCCAAGGTAGTCATTATAGAGGAGGGAAGTATTCTCCTCATGGCACTATAAGTCCCATGGCAACAGGCAAGGATGTTATATTCTTCTTAAAGGAAAGGCATAGATTAATTGAGAACAATAATATACATTCTGCCAAGTAAGGGTGAAAGGAGAGGAGTAGCAAGAGTTAAAGTTTTTGAAATTAGCAGGAGCTGTGGTGTAGAGTCTTATAGATCATATCAAAGTGTTTAGGCTCAATTTATTACTCCTCCCTCTACTGTCTACTGTATCTTAAGAATCTTACCCAAAAGCTGTTTTCAGATTCAACATAAATTAAGAACAACAATAATAGCAATAAAGAATCAAACAACCCAAATATAATAAACTCATTATACATGAAAGTACAAGTGATTCATAGAGGGTACTTGTATTTTTTTAGAAACAAAGGAAAGAATTACTAATTGTGGAATGTCATAGTGATAATAATGTACTGGTGAAGGGTGAATTTTTTAAAAATTAATGAAGTATGGGTGACATACAGTGTTATAATTAATTTTGGATGTACAACATTATAATTCTACAATTCTATATTATACCCAGTGTTCACCACAATAAGTGGTGTACATCTGTCACTGTGCAAAATTATTATAGACTATATTTTCTATGCTGTACTTTTTCATGTCCATGACTTATTTTATAATTGGAAGTTTGTACCTCCTAATCTCCTTCACCTATTTTACCCATTCCCACACCCAGCTCCCCTCTGGTAATCACTAGTTTATTCTCTGTATTTAAAAGTTTGTTTTTGTCTGTCTTGTTTTTAGATTCCACATATAAATGCAATTGTATGGTGTTTGTTTTTTCTCTAACTTATTTAGTGAAGTGTGAATTCTTTTCTTAAAGATTTATTTAATTTAGGGGTAGCCCGGGTGGCCCAGCGGTTTAGCGCCACCTTCAGCCCAGGGTGTGATCCTGGAGACCCGGGATCGAGTCCCATGTCAGGTTCCCTGCATGGAGCCTCCTTCTCCCTCTGCCTGTGTCTGTGCCTCTCTCCATCTCTCATGAATAAATAAATAAATAAATAAATAAATAAATAAATAAATAAACAAATAAATAATCTGAAAAAAAAAAAGATTTGTTTCTTTTAGAGAGAGAGAGAGCAAATGAGAGGAGGGGCAAATGAGAGAGAATCTCAAGAAGACTCCCCACTGAGCAAAACTAAGAGTTGGCTGCTCAGCCAACTGAGCCACCCAGGCACCCTGGTGAAGTGTGAATTTTTATTTTATCTGTGGAGGAAGGAGTTTTTTGAGGTCTCAGAAATCATGCCTGCTTATTGCTGACTTCTAAGTGTGGTTCTACTTATTAAGACCTATCCACAAACATTTGTTGAGTTCATTCTATACTTTAAGAACTGTAGTGATTCCTGAGTTTACATCTTTAAAATGAAGTTGAGGAGTACCTGGGTGACTCAGTCGGTTAAGCATCTTCCTTCAGCTCAGGTCATGATCCCAGGGTCCTTGGGATCCAGCCCTGCATGGGGCTCCCTGCTCGGTGGGGAGTATGTTTCTTCCTCTCCCTTTGTACAACCCCCCTCCACTCATGCTGTCTCACTCATTCTCTTGCTCTGTTAGATAAATAAATGATTTAAAAAAATATAGTTGAGACTGATGAAAGGCTGGCTGATAGAGTGAAAGAGTGAGCTTCTTGACCTCTGACAGACCTACATTTGTCTCCTGACTCATTCTGTAAATATATATATAAATTTGGGTGTGTTATCTAACATCTTTGAGCCTTGGTCTTCTCATCTGTACCATGAGATGTTAATAACTTCCCCTCAACCACAAATCTAACAACAATAATAATGAAGTATTATTGAGTACTTCTTATGTTCCAAGCACAAGGCTAGGAAGTTTACATTACGATATTTAAAGTTTGTCACAACCCTATGAAGTGAATACTATGATTCTACAGAGGAGGAAATGGAGAATTAAAGAGTTGGTTAAACAACTTGCCCAAGGTCAACCATTTAGTATGGAATGGAATCTGAAAATCATCCCATTTACATGATGGCCAAAGCTTAACTCTTTAGGTAATAAATACATACATAATACAAATAATGATGAAAATAATAATGGTAACCAGCCACCCTTCCAAGATCTTTAAAAAAAACTTAACTCCTATTCTCACAAAAACCCTTTCAAAGGATGCAAGTGATATAGAAGCTCAGATTTAACATTATATACATGTACTCTATATACCTATCTATATATATCTTTTCAGTAACTAAACACCTTTCTGTTCTTGGTCAGTTATTATAAGTGTACCTTATAATGTACCTACATTAGGCTGTGTAATATCTTAGACCTTAATATATTTTCAGTGGAAAAATTCTAATCTGCAAGTTTGAGAATGCCTGATAAGCTTATTAACGTTGTTCCTAAAATAAGAATAAATAAATGTTGATGCAGATGTAAGGTTCTCACTCTCACATACAGGGTATAAGTGATACCAAGTAGATTTTATCAGGTCTTTTGACTTCTCAGAGGTATCTTTTTACTTTTTCTGGGTTCCTGGCTATATTTTGGATATTTAAAGTGTTAGACTAATTGGCCTTTGGATAAATGAATTATTAATGTAAACTATTTTCATAACATTTTCCTGGCTCTATTTCTATGATTTTCTTTCAGGATTCAAGTGTGGTCTCTTTATTAGATTATCATGCACAATAGATGATCATTGGCTTTATTTGTTCTACTCCCAGACTCATCTAACAAACAGGAGTGTCCTGTATTTTAGCTGGCATTATTCGAGGTAGTCTATGTATGGTTTTTATACATGTCTTTTATGCCCTGAAATAAAATTAAAACACATTGCAAGTTGAAAACAATCAGTCTGGGTAAGCTATTTATCCTTCAGCATAATATCTGACTGTCATTTTCTAATTAAAACAAGTTTTCCGAAACCATCATCTGATGCATTCAGCTCAATGGCTCTTGTGAGCTTCTTTTATAATATCTTAATAAAATCTGAGGTTGAATAACTAATAATTTTAAGATTTAGTTACGAGGCCAAATGAAGTATTTATTCTACCCTCAAGCAGTCCTGCTGTCTTTAAAAAACAGCACATTTTCTTTTTTTTTTTTAAAGACTTTATTTATTTATTTATTCATGATAGACACAGAGAGAGAGAGAGAGAGAGAGAGAGAGAGAGAGAGAGAGGCAGAGACACAGGCAGAGGGAGAAACAGGCCCCATGTAGGGAACCCGATGTGGGACTCGATCCCAGGATTCAGGATCATGCCCTGGGATGAAGGCAGGCACTTAAACCGCTGAGCCACCCAGGGTGCCCAACACCATATTTTCTAATCCACAATAGTGAATTGCACATCATTGGCTTCTTTTACCCATGCTAACAAAACAATTGTGTGGGTATTTACTAAGCACAGACAATATTTCAGTCCCAAATCTTAGGATCTTGTAGTATGCACCTTTGATAAATTCCTCATGAGATTCTTCTGCATACTAATATTTGAGGCCCATAATTACTGAGATTAAAAAAAAGATAAAAGTTATTTTGTCAACATAGATTTATCAGCCATTATGATACTTGGACATTTTCTCAGAGATTTTAGTTTAAAAATATAAACCTTAGATTCTCATTGAAAATAATTTTACTATTTGTTGTTTGGAGTCAAAAAGGAGTCTGAGATCTGAGTAATTAATGTTTAGATTAGGTTAATCTGGAGAATTAAGCAAACCAGTGACCTAGGACAAAGAGTGATGGTCATCTTGTGAAATGTGAAAAAAGCCTACTGTGAATTTCCTAACAATTCAAAGTGTGGTCCATGGGCGAGTAGTATCAATATCAGCTCAGAGCTTGTTAGAAATGTAGAATCTCAGGTCTCACCTTCAATTTACTGAATTAGAACCTGCATTTTAATAAGAAGCCCAGGACATTCATGTGCACATTAAGTTTCTGAAGCATTGCTCTAAGAACCTTGTAATTTTTAGAAAGCGTGGCTTAAATATAGGTTCAGAACTGTTTGTTTACACAGGAGGATTCCTATTGTAGATAAAATATTAAAAAGCATAGTTACCAGAAGTGATTGGTCCTTGCAATAACTAAGGGACAAATGGTGAGCCCTTGAATATTAAGAGGTTTGATGATTGAGGACTGCAGTATTCACTGTCAGCATTAAGTAGGTATGTGAGCAGAGCTGATGGTGTTGTCATAGAATCATAGAGACAGTCATTTGAATTATTACTTTTTAAATTTTTAAATGAGCTTTCTTATCTAGTGTGAACTATACAGAATATAATGCTTATTAAATATGGAAAAATCACAGATGACAGGTGTGTCTGTGTGGTTAAAAACTTGATAAAGAGGATAGAGTACATGCATAATAGAATCAATGTATTTGTGTTGTTAAAGGAGAGCTACATTTTTTTTATAGCTTATTTTTTGCCTGATATAGTAAAGAGAAGACTTAACAAATGAAGTGTCCAAGTTCCCCAGGGGAAGTAGGAGAACCCCTTGGAATTATTCAGCTATGAACTGGAAGATCGGTGGTTTTGGATATCTGGGGTGAACTACATGTGTCCTGATAGGGAAATTTTATTCCATTTCTAAACCACTCAGTTTGCATAACTGGCAATGTTACTGGTCACCATGCAGTCAAATGATCTGGATAAGGCTTCAACTGAAATATGAATTAATCTTCCCTCTCTTTGCCAGAAATGCCTATGTGAGGAGTGAAATATGAGCTTTATAAATCAGGTTTGTAATCACTAAGCCAAACAACTTCATGGTCATCCGTCCTTGACCTAATTTTATGACTGAATAAATAGGGCTAGTATATTGGCTATTGTGAAAAATTCAATAATAAGGATGTTTATAATTTGGTTTCATTTACAGGTAATTTTTCCTTTTAGTGAATGTTTCTTCTTAAGGATATGCCATTTTAATAGGGGCCATTAAGAAGACAAATGTTTTAAAGCATTGGAAAGGGAGTCCCTAGACTAGTCATGAATAGGTAAAACAAAGTGTGTATTTCAAAACAGCAAAAAATATTAGAACCTATTTAATTAGCCATTGTCACTTTTTCTTGGAAAATATTTACCTTGAAAGAATTGATATAATGGCACTACAAAGGATAATATTCATCAAATAGTAGCAGTCTATAGTCCTTTAAATACCGGTTCATTGTCTACTCACTTAGTAATACAACACACATATTTTGGCACTACTGATGCTTGTTCATTTTTTATGATTTGATCATGGCAGGAGGGGACAATTTTAAAGATAGGATAGAGAATAAAGAGATAATCTCCCCTCTCCCCTGCCCATTCCATCCCTTTTCCAATGAACAAAAACCATCTTTTCAGAATATGTATTTAATGGTATGGTAAATAATGTGCTCCCAAAATGGCAAAATAGATGCATTAGGGAGAGGATCAGTGATTCTGGGAAGTCTTTAGACCAGGAAAATAACTTCCTATTCTCCCCTGTATGAAGATACATCAACTTTCCTTATCCCATGAAATGTCCTCTCTTTTACCTCTCTCCTACTTCCTCTTCCATCTTCAATAGGAAGAAGAAAAACCCCCACAAAATCTCCTGAATTGTTTTTAGAAAAATAAATTGTCTTTCTTGGGACATGAGATGAATAAGAGTTGGCATTTTTTGTTGTCACTTTAGGTACAGGGGTTAAAGGTCATTATCTAACAGGCATCCAAATGGAATCAATCTCTCCTTCATAGATCCTGTCAGACGCACCTGAGCCTCCTGGGGGTTGTGCAGAGCAGTTCATGGTCAAAGGCAGGAATGGATATCGGCACTCCAGGGGAGGCTATATTTTTCTGTCAATAGACAGAAGATTGCAGTGTCCTAGACAGGTAATCAGTTATCAAGCACCACAATCAGTTCACGTTTAAACATTAAACAGGTGGGGCAGGAGACAAGTAAAATTTGTCATGTTTACCAGGTTTGCCAACAATAACCAAAGAACTGCTTTATCCTTTTAAATCAGTTCTAATCTGTGCTATCAGTTTTTTTTGAAGAAATTGAGTTTATTTTTTCTTTTTCTCTCTGGCAAGTGTTAGGTGGATTCTCAGAGTGTCAAAAAGCTATGAGTTAAATTATAGATATATTTTTTAATAGTTCCCCCATCTTCTCATTACCTTTGGTTAACTGAATTCTAATGCATTTATGAGTGAGTCCCAGTGACACTCAGCTTCTTTGTTTGGTGAATGATAAGAGAATGAAAAAGGAAGAGCCTAAAGCAAAGTTTCTTCTATGATTAAACACTATCTCATTTGTTAAGGCTTCTTTCCATCCCACCATTAAAAGTAAAGAAGAATACCTTTTCTTTTTTCTCCCTGATTAGAGGTCTTCACTGGTTTTGTGGCAAATAAATTGACAAGTTAGGGCACTGATGACAAGAGAGTGATAATTGATGGTGGCAGGTGGGGGCCTGGTGTACTGGCATGTCCTGTGGAGGGTGAGCCAAGGACATCTATCAATCAAATTGGTGACAGCAGCCAGGGAGACTTAATTGGAGATTCATTGAACCTTTAATGATGTGACAGAGAAAAATAAGGATGCTTAAAAGGCTCCTGGGCTACTTCTTTTCCTTCATTCCAATAATTCTCATAGAAAGAGTAGAAGAAAGTGGACATTGCTCCAGGGTTGAGCATTCATTGTTTCCATCAAAGCTAATCACATTGTTTTGAGAGGCAGAGTAGTGAAGGTATTTGCCATCAGTCCAATGTAGAATTAAATCTATGCTTGGAGATTTAGACGTTTGACTATCCATGACATCAGTATAATAAAAAATACTTAGCACGTACTGAGATACCATGCTCTAAACACTGAGTTACAACTATGGCGCAGAGATTCTCTTGAGGTATGGGCTCCAAATATAAGGAGGAAAGTCCTTTATCTAATTTAATGATTTTTTAAAACCTCATTCTTCTGACGAGTTCTCTGCACTAGACAGAGGTAAATATTTTCTTTTCTTTTCTTTTTGCCAGAAGTTTCAAAATAATTCTGTTTTATATGAGAAAGGAAAGGCCCTACAGATGTATTTGTCCTTTAGAAGCAAGGATTTTTCTTAATGTTAGAGGTGCAGGAAAGAAATCTCTCAGTTTCAAGGCACAGTGCATGAATATAATATGTGAAACTATATGTAGTGTGGTTTCCACCATCCACGATCTTTTTTTTTTTTTGTATATATGAGTTTGTAAATGTATTTATTTTTTTCTGATTTACAATTTTGGACACCTACTATGCACAGTGTGTTTTCCCAGATCAATGAGGCATGGAGGAATTTATAGTCTAGTGAGAGAAGAAAGATATGTACATTACAATGTTACAAAAATATAGGTGAGAATTAAAGAAGGTGGTGCAGTGCTGCCCAAGATAGAGACACTGTAGATAAAAGGTCTTGAATTGAATAACAATTTAGTTTCTCTTAAAAATTCACTGCATTCATTGGAATATTTGCTATAAAAAGTTGGGGAAGAAAGAAAAAAATCCTGGACTTGCTATAGCACAGATTTTATACTTAATGGTGTCCGTATTTAGCAAAACCTAAATAATCTTACATGTTAGAAAGATTTTCCTACCCTTTCCCCACAGTTTAAATTCAGCATTTTGTCTCATTTTTTTTCCCCTCCATAAGTCAATGACTACAAACATGACCCATTAATGACTCAATGGAGAAATAGGAACTAATTGTTTAAAGTTCCCAGAAGGTCAGCATCTTGTTCAACCTAGCAAGAACTTGCTTTTCCCTGTGCAGCCTTATTTCAACATTTATTCTCCATATTAAACACTTGAAGAGTTATGACTATTTAGAGGTCCTCTTGGTGGCTGAATTGTAAGTGGGTTGCACCCTACTCTATTTTCCCTCTTAGTCTTTTAGAGAGAGTTGTGTTTATTTCACTATATCCATGGATGCTTTTATTTTTATTTTATTTTTAATTAAAATCATTAATTAACACATAGTATATTATTAGTTTCAGAGGTAGAGTTTAGTGATTCATCAGTTACATAGAACACTGCTCATTAAATCTGTGCCCTCCTTAATGCCCATCACCCTATCATCCTATTCCCATCCTATTCCCTATTCCCTGGGACTCAATCCCTGGGCCTCAAGGATCACGCCCTGGGCCGAAGGCGGCGCTAAATCGCTGAGCCACCTGGGGTGTTGAGTTTGATGGATTTTTAATAGATTTTGGATACTAGCCCTTCATCTGATAAGACATTTGCAAATATCTTTTCCCATCCTGTAGGCTGCTGTTTAGTTTTGTTGACTCTTTGCTGTGCAGAAGTTTTTTTATCTTGATGAGGTCCCAATAGTTCATTTTTGCTTTTGTTTCCCTTGCCTTTGGAGGCATATCTAGCAAGAAGCTGCTGCAGTTGAGGTTACAGAGGTTGCTGCTTCCTGTGTTCTCCTCTAGGATTTTGATAGATTCCTGTCTCACATTTAGGTCTTTCATCCGTTTTGAGTTTGTTTTTGTGTATGGTGTATGAAAGTGGTCCAGTTTTCCTCTTCTGCACACGGGTGTCTAATTTTCCCAGCACCATTTGTGGAAGAGACTGTGATTTTTCCTTCGCATATTCTTTCCTCCTTTGTCAAAGATTTGTTGACTATAGAGTTGAGGGCCCATTTCTGGGTTCTCTATTCTGTTCTGTTGATCAATGTGTCTGTTTTGTGCCAGTACCACACTGTCTTGATGATTATAGCTTTGTAGTACAACTTGAAGTCTGGAATTGTGATGCCACATCTTTGGTTTTCTTTTTGAACTTTCCTTTGGCTAGTTGGGATATTTTCTGGTTCCATACAAATTATACTAGTATTTGTTCCAGCCCTGTGAAAAATGCTGATGGCATTTTGATAAAGATTGTATTGAATGTGTGGACTGCTTTGAGTAAGATAGACATTTTAACAATATTTGTTTTACCCGTCTGGGAGTGTGGAATGTTTTTCCATTTCTTTGTGCCTTCCTCAACCTCTTTGATAAGTGTTCTATGGTTTTTGGAGTACAGGTTTCTTGTTGTTTTTTTTGTTTTTTGTTTTTACCTCTTTGGTAAGGTTTATCCCCAGGTATCTTATTATTTTTGGTGCAATTGTAAATGAGATTGACTCCTTGATTTCTCTGTCTTCTGTCTCATTGTTAGTGCATAGAAATGCAACCAACTTCTCTGCATTGATTTTATATCCTGACACTTTGCTGGTTTTCTGTATGAGTTCTAGCAATTTGGGGGTGGAGTCTTTTGGGTTTTCCACATAGAGTATCATGTCATCTGCAAAGAGTGAGAGTTTGACTTCTTTGCTGATTTGGATGCCTTTTATTTCTTTTTGTTGTCTGATTGCTGAGGTTAGGACTTCTAGTACTATTTTGAACAACAGTGGTAAGAGTGGACATCTCTGTCATGTTCCTGACCTTAGGGGAGAAGCACTGAATTTTTCCCCATTGAGGATGATATTCTCTGTGGGTTTCTCCTATAGGGGTTTTATGATATTGAGTTATGTTTCCTCTATCCTCATGCTGCAGGGAGTTTTAATCAAAAAAAGATGCTGTATTTTGTCAAATGCTTTTTCTGCATCAATTGAGAGGATCATATGATTCTTGTCCTTTCTTTTCTTTATGTGGTGTATCACATCAGTTGATTTGTAGATATTGAACCACCCTTGCAGCCCAGGAATAAATCCCAATTGGTTGAGGTAAATAATCCTTTTAATGTACTGTTGGATCCTATTAGCTGGTATCTTTTTTTTTTTTTTTTAAAGATTTTATTTATTTATTCATGAGAGACACAGAGAGAGAAAGAGAGGCAGAGACACAGGCAGAGGGAGAAGCAGGCCCCATGCAGGGAGCCTGATGTGGGGCTTGATCCCGGGACTCCAGGATCACACCCTGGGCCAAAGGCAGGCGCTAAACTGCTGGGCCACCCAGGGATCCCCTATTAGCTGGTATTTTGGTAAGAATTTTTGCATCCATGTTCTTCAGGGATATTGGTCTGTAATTCTCTTTTTTTGGTGGGATCTATGTCTAATTTTGAGATCAAGGTAATGCTAAACTCATAGGACAAGTCTGGAAGTTTTCCTTCCATTTCTGTTTTTTGAAACAGCTTCAGAAGAATAAGTGTTAAATCTTTTTAAGATATTCGGTATGATTTCCCTGGGAGACTATCTGGTCCTGGACTCTTGTTTGTTGGGAGATTTTTTATTACTGCTTCAATTTCTTTGCTGGTTATGGCTCTGATCAGGTTTTCTATTTCTTCCTATTTCAGTTTTGGTAGTTTATAAGTTTTCAGGAATGCATCTATTTCTTCCAGATTGCCTAATCTGTTGGCATATAGTTGCTCACAATATGTTCTTATAATTGTTTGTATTTCTTTGGTGTTGGTTGTGATCTGGCCTCTTTCATTTCTGATTTTATTTATTTGGGTCCTTTCTCCTTTCATTTTGGTAAGTCTGTCAGGGGTTTATAGATCTTATCAATTCTTTCAAAGAACCAGTTTCTAGTTTCATTGATCTGTTCTGTTCTTTTAGTTTCTATTTCATTGATTTCTGTTTCATAACTCAATAATAATCTTTATTATTTCTCTTCTCCTGCTGGATTTAGGCTTTATTTGCTGTACTTTCTCCAGTTCCTTAGGTGAAAGGTTAGGTTGTGTATTTGAGACTTTTCTTATTTCTTGAGAAAGGCTTGTATTGCTATATACCTCCCTCTTAGGAACGCCTTGGCTACATCATGGATGCCTGTAAAGGATAACTCACAGAGACAAAAAGTACACTGATTAGGAAACTATACCACAGCAAAGAACTTCTCTTATCAGTAATGAGAACAGCTGATACTAGTCAAACGTACAATCTACTTTCCAGAAAACAAAGTGGTTAAAATATTTTGGGGAGGTTCTATAGAGGAACAAAAACATATTGATTATAAGATTTAGAGGATATATTTTGAAAAGGATGACTATAGATTAAAAATTTATGTAGTTCTGTTGTGCTATTTTCACTGAATTTTTTTTAATTGAAATATAATTAACATACAATGCTAGATTAGTTTTAGGTGCCCAGTATAATGATTTTATAATTTTGTGTAGTACATAGTGCTTATCTTGACAAGTGTGCCCTTAGTTCCCTTTACCTATTTCAGTTGCCAGGTGGAACTAGCAACTATCAGTTTGTTCTTTGTATTTATGGGTCTGTTTTGGAGTTGTCTTTTTTTTTTTTTTTTGTCTCTTCTTGTCTTTGTTCATTTGTTTTGTTTCTTAAATTCCACATATGAGTGAAATCATATGGTATTTGTCTTTTTTGTGTGATTTATTTCATTTAGCATTACACAATCTAGACCTATGTTGCTGCAAATGACAAGATCTCATCTTTTATGACTGAGTAATATTCCTCTGTGTGTGTATATATATACCACATTTTCTTTATCCATTTACCTATTGATGGACACTTTTGTTGCTTCCATATGTTGGCTGTTATAAATGATGCTGCAATAAACATGGTGTGCATATATCTTTTTCATTTTCTTTGGATAAATACCCAGTGATGAAATTACTGGATCATATAGTAAATCTGCTTTTAAATCCTTGAGGCAACTCCATACTGTTTTCCACAGTGATTGCACCAATTTGCATTCCCACTAACCCTGAAGAAGGATTCCTTTATCTCCACATCCTTGCCAGCACTTACTATTTCTTGTCTTTTTTATTTTAGCCATTATGACAGGAGTAAGATGATAGGTCATTGTGGCTTTGATTTGCATTTCTGTGATGATTAGTGATGTTGAGCATCTTAGGTCTGTGGTTCCTTTGAATGTCTTCTTTGAAAAAAAAGTCTATTCAAGTCCTTTTTCCATTTTTAATCAGATTTTTCTTTGGTATTGAGTTATATAAATTCTTCATGTATTTTGGACATTAATCCCTTATCACATATATTATTTGCAAGTATCTTCTCCCATTCACCAGGCTGTTTTCTTGTTTTGTTGACAGTTTACTTCACTGTGCAAAATCTTTTTATTTTGGTGTAGTCCCAATAGTTTATTTTTGCTTGTGTTTCCCTTGCCTGAGGAGACATGTACAGAAAAATGTTTCTGTGGCCAAAATCAAAGAAATTACTGCCCATGTTTCCTTCTAGGGATTTTATGGTTTCAGGTTTCACATTTAGGTCTTTAATCCAGTTTGAGTTTATTTTTCTGTGTGCTATAAGAATGTGGTCCAATTTCATTCTTTTGCATGTAGCTCTCCAGTTTTCCCAGCACCATTTGTTGAAGATACTGTCTCTTCTTAATTGTATATTCTTGCCTCTTTTTTTTTTTTTTTGTGAGATTGATTGATCAGATAAACATGGGTTTATTTTGGGCTTTCTATTCTGTTCCATTGATCTCTGTGTCTTTTTTTTTTTTTTTTTTGTGCCAGTACCATACTGTTTTGATGTTAGAATTCTCTCATCTATAATCCTTTTTTTCATGCTGATCCAAGAAAGATCCTGGGCTAGAAAATTATCTGAGGAACATGCTGTTCATAAACCATCAGCATGGACAATGAACCATCTCAAGGTCTTTTTAGAAATGGAAATATAGACTGCCAAAGTAATAATGATTCTTTGTCAGTATTTTGGTCAAATCATCACTAGGGTACTTGAATCTCCCTGATGACATTCCCATCAAATGGTCTCCATTCCAAGTTGTATTCCAAGTTGCAGAAAGGGACACTTCATTTCCTAAGTCAGCTCATTCTATCTTTCAGTGGTTCTGTCTGTTAAATACATTTCCTTATGTTGGTTTCCTTGTAGTATCCAGTTTTTGGCCTGGACTCATCCTATCCTTTTGGACATTTAAACAGAACAACTGGATATGGGAGTTGTCCTACTTTTTGAAGATGATTATTCTATTCCATCCATTTCTCTTATTAAAAAAAATATTCTCATTTCCTTGAAACATCCTTACCATGCTATAGTTTTAAGTCCTTTTATCATCAAAACTGGTTTACTGTGTGTTGACCTGACTATGGATCAGTGTCTCTGGATTCTTCTTAGGGTACCTCACCAAGAATTGAACACAGTTCCTGAACAGGTCTGACAGGTTTGAGCAGAGTAGGGCACCTTTTTCTCCCCTGCTAATTCCATCTATTTTAAATTTCTTCTTGCAACTTTCAGTCCCAAATAACAGCATGTATATTTTGTCATCTTGGTTGTTCCATGTAATATATATCCTCTTTAAACTGGCTTTGTGTCATCTACAAATGTGACAGCAACAACAGAGGTATATGTATTCTCATACATGTAAGAACAATTGATTTTCTTCATTTTAATGATTATACAACTGGTTTGCTGGAAATGATTCTTTATAGAGAAACTTCTACCATTCAGTGCTAATTATACTTATCAAATGAAGGATTGAAAGCATGAACACTGTATCTCCACTCCTTCTGATGTACACAACCATCTTAGACATCCTTCAATACTCTGAATCACTGAGTACAGTCATATATATTATTGATTGAATATAATGGGATTTGGCTTATTGTAATTCTCCTTTTCAATATGCTACTTGGATAGCCATAGATTTTGATACTCCTTTTGAGGTTTTAACTATTTGTAAAACTCTGAGGTTCTCTTTCTCTTCACTGTGACCCTTCTTGATGACTTAGGAAATTTGTACTATGAACATTGAAGATATTTAGGAAATAAATTGCATAGAACTAATTTAAAAACGATGCTGATAGATGTCTAAGCTTGAGCTATAAAAAAATCACTTGAAAACGTAGTCTTTATTATAATAAGTAATAATGAAACATCTTGGATTTTTTTCTAATTCCATTAAAATTATAAATCCTAAACTGATATTTATAGGCTATTAAGATTTAAAAAGTATTATAAAAAGAATATGGATTAAACAAAAAAATCTTATTTATAATAAAAGTTAGTGATACCTATTGAGAGTCTATTACATTATGACACTAGGTAGTTTACATAGGTTGATATTCATACACTTCACAAAAACTTTCTAAGCTAATACTTTTGACCTCCATTCTACATTTAAAGGGTAAGCAAACCATAGGTTGATAGGGTAATATTTCACATATTTGTCTTTTAAAGCCATATATAGTTCAGAATGTTTTCTACATTCTTAAATGTTTGGGAAAATGATATTTCTTAACTTGAAAATTACATGAGATTAAAATTTCTGTAATGTCTTTTTGGAACACAGCTACACTCATTCATTTATCTATATTTATGCCTGCTTTCACATTGCTGTGAAAGAACTGAATAGTCGCAATAGTGATCATATAGTATGTAAGGTCCAAATATTTACTGTCTGGCCCTTTACAGAAAAAAGTTTGCCAACCGCTGCTATAGATTGTGAAAGTGGGGCTTTATATTTTTAAGTGATTTCTTTGAGAAACATCAGGTTAATTAAAATAACAATTTCTCCCTTATTTATTTTATTATATATATTTTTATTTATTCATGATAGACACAGAGAGAAAAGAGAGAGAAAGAAAGAGAGAGAGAGGCAGAGACAAAGGCAGAGGGAGAAGCAGGCTCCACGCAGAGAGCCTGATGTGGGACTCGATCCCAGGACTCCAGGATCATGCCCTGGGCTAAAGGCAGGCACTAAACCGCTGAGCCACCCAGGGTTCCCCCAAAGCTTACTTTTAAAATAAATTTTAAATCTTAGGATTTACAAGTATTATGTTTATCTTTGTGTATTCAAAAAGGAAGAAGTATATGTTAACAGAAAGAGAAGCAATTGCAGATTGTAGAAAATAAAATGGTGATGGAATGGGTGGATGTGAACTCTTCAGTCTATAACCACTCACTAAGGTTTCATGGTTAGACACTCAATGCAGTAGGAAGGCTTTTTGTCCCATTCTGGATTTACATTTTCCCATATCTGAAACCTCATTGATTAAACCTCCATAGTATGGCATTGAAAATGTCATTTGAGAGAGAACTATAGAAATGCTTGGAAACAAATGGTTACTGTGTTAATGAAATGATGATCTAAATTAAATAAGATAATGCACATGAAGTGCCTGCCAGAAACCTTAGTAGAAAGTCAATAAACCACAGCCATCACCATAGTTTTAGAAGATCATGACTGGAATATCTATAATTATCAGAGTAATCCCAGTGTTAAAGTGCCTAGACTAAACCCAAGATAGAATCACTTATGTTAAGCAAGCGGAAACATCTAAATTTCTATTCTTGGCTCTCCCAGAAAAGGAAGGGCTAGGCCACCCAATTAGCACTTGCTCCCTCAGTTCAAGTTACTTAACCTAACACTATGACTTCTCTTTGCTTCATACAAGGAAAGTAGCCCTGCTTTAACCAATCAGCAGATTCCCAGTATAACTTTCTTGTTCCTGCTCAGTTTTATCTACAAATCTCTCCGCTTGGAGAGCTTGGGTGGCTCAGTCAGTTACACATCTGACTTTTCATTTCAGCTCAGATCATGGTCTCAGAGTCATGAGATTCAGCCCTGTGTTGGGCTCTGTACTGGGTATAGAGCCTGCTTGAGATTCTCTCTCTCCCTCTGCTTCTCCCTACCCCCTCTAAAACAAAATCTCTCAGCTTAAACAGCCCTTTGGAATTTCTTTCTATCCACTAGATTTGATTCAGGAATCACTGAATAAAAGCCCATTAGATCAGTAAATTGTGGAAAGTTTTAACAGCAGAAACCTAGATACTTTGGGTCAGTCTTTCAGATGGTTAACATGTCTTTTTGCATGGTTCTTTGTGCTAGCTGATGAGGATTCAAGATGATTAAAGCAAAGGAGAAAATTTTTTTTTTTATTGGAAAATACTGATTAAATATAATTTTCATTTTACAAAGGCTACCAAACAACTAAGGTAGATATAAACAGGTTTCCTCCTACTACATTTGCCCTCTGGAGCCAGGAAGACTTTAGAGTCCTTTCCCCTTTGTTGGGATTTATATAGACACCACAAGTGAGAAAGTACACTCCTTATTATCTGTAGTCAAATACCTTTACCTTAGGGAGGAGGAAACTGAGACTCACATAGGTAAGATCATCTGCCCAAAGCAGAGCCAGGCTAGCACTGGGCTCTGGATTGTCTCATTATGGCACCATGCACTGTCTTCCAGATTCAAAGGCTGGAAAATTTACTCCCTATGAAGAGTAAATCCTTTTTCTTCTTCTTTAGAGTTTCCTTCTAAAGATATTTCCTAATTTCCATGGATAAGTCATGTCAGAAGCACTAAGCCTCAGCTAGTATGCCTTGCAAATTCTTTCATACCATAATGTCTATTTCAAAGTTTTCCTGAGATATAAATCCTTGATGGTAAAGCCTGACTTTGGGGCAGTAATGGAGAGGATTTATCTGTACTGGGGAGTGCAAATTCAAAGGCCAAATAGGTGTCAGAAAATAATGACTGTTTATAAATTAGTAAAAGCTTAGGAGATGAAAGACAGTAGGGAGTAGTAGGGTATGTGCGCAACTAGAAAAGAAATGCCTGACAAAAGGGGCAGCTGTTATTCAGCTGATCTGATTGTGACCATGCAGGAATGTTATTCCAAATTTGCGAAATCCTCTGATAATTCAAAGAAGCTGGAAATCTAGACTTTTAAATGTGGAAATGTCCTGATTTTCTTATTACTGTGTAGGTCAAGCAAAACAATATGTGGCCTAGTTTTGGACCTTTAGGAAAATTATCATTGAAAAACGAGAGTTTTACATGCAATTTGGGTTATGGGGTTTACAGTTTAATATTTTTTGATTTTTCTTTTTCATTCTGGGAACAAGAGGATGCTATGATTAGCCTGTAGATTCAGTGTGATTTTGTGGGTGAAACATTAGATTGCATCAAACAGCTCTGCTTTTGTTTTCTGCTTGAAAACACTGACACTTGTTATGGTTATGCTCACTGTGTGAGCCATCCCCTGTTGACTTCTGGACAATCACTATAAATCTCTATTATTCTGCTGTTATTGTCTTGTTATACTAGTGCTGTTAAGGCATCTTCTCTAGGGAAGTGAGCCCAGGTGTGTACATACAGAACAAGAAATGCTCTCCTTTAAACACATAAATAGCTATTTTATTTGGCATGACACACATAAATGTTAGTGTAGCCAAAGGAATCTTGAACAGTTATTTGCATTGCAAATATTTCAAAAAATGGAGCAAAGGTATCAGAGCTCAATCTGCTAGCCATTTGAGTTTTGTTAGATCAGAGAGTAATCCATTTTTTATTTTTTTTCCCCAGTAATAAGAGTTGAAAGAGTTGAAACGCAGTCCCTTACAATTGGGCTCCAAGGCATAAGAATTTCTCGTAAAAAAAGAATGTATTCTTGTACCCCCATGAAATTCAGTTATATAGACCTCTTTTTATGGATACTCTTTCTTTATGGCCTTGTTCAGAGCAAATGTGCAGAGTTAGGTTCTTTTTGTGCTATACATTTCATTGTTTGGTATCAAATTGATGGAAGACTGGAACAGTGCTTTCTCAGATTTCTGGGCATGATGGCTTGAAGGTCTTGAAAGTAAAGTTATGCTAACTCCCTCAATTGCATATATGAATAGGGACTACCCTTGATTCTGGTACTTGCCAATTAATGAGGTGGCAAAAGGTTATATAAAACACTGAAAACACTGCTGATAGGATGTTGTATTTTGGAGAAATGAATGGAATTTTGACAAAGTTTAATAAAACTAGAAGCTCAGTGTCTTATTTCTGTAAGCAACAGAAAGCTAAATATATAATTCCAAAAGTAGAATAAAAAAGAAAGCAGAGATTTTTAGGTAACTAATTTTCTGTTTGTTTTATTTTTAAGCTAATGTGTAAGATTTGGTTAATGCAATCCTTTGTGAGTATCTGACTTTTTTTGCTAACTTGTATTATTTTATAAATTTACTAAAACAGAAAAGGAAATTAATGTTACAAATTTGTTTAAAACTTTTGGGGTGAAGTTATAATAAACTAAAATTCCCCCTTTATACTCCTATAGTACTATCTGAAAAATTTTTGTAGATATGAGTAAAAAATATACATCTGAGCATGCAAATATTTTTTATTCTGTGAAAAATAGGACCATACTATTTAAGTTATTCTGTTGTTATTTAACAATGTAAAAATGAACACTGTTCTAAGTCAATATGTGTAGATAGACTAAATTAATTCTGGCTTATTTATTTATTTATTTATTTACTTATTTTTAAAGATTTTATTTATTTATTCATGAGAGACATACAGAGAGAGGTAGACACACAGGCCGAGGGAGAAGCAGGCTCTGTGCAGGGAGCCTGATGTGGGACTTGATTCCCAGACTCCAGGATCACACCCTGGGCCAAAGGCAGGCACTAAACTGCTGAGCCACCCAGGGATCCCTGGCATTTATTTTTAACATAATGATGGTAAAGTGCGGAAATATGACCCAGGCAACTTGGTGCCATGTACTGATATGTATAGCTCTCAGAATCCAGTTAAAAGAAATGATAAAAATAGGTAATTCAATGGAAGACTCTTGATTTTCTCTGAGCTGTTAGGACAAAGGAACTTTGGGCTCTCTTGCCCTTTTCATAAGGAACAAAGAGAACTCACTGAGATTTTTCTACATTCACACAGGTTTAGAAAGGGAGGATGAGGGTTGCAGAAGTGGACACTTTGGCAAACATATCATCAGGATACTGTTAGTTATGACAGTTACAAAAAATATAAACAGGGTGATTTTATGGAGAGTGAAAGGGAATTCTTTTTAGATTGCTTGGAAAAGGAAGGTCCAGTGGAGAATATCTAATTGGCAAGAAGAAGCCAGACATGGGGACTGCAGATTATTCTATGCAAAGGGTAAAGCAAATGCAAATCCTAATATGAAGCAAAAATCCTACATACATTGTTAGCAATAGTACCAAAAAATATATTATTAGAATCATGGCCTATAGGGTTATTTTAGCAATGCAGTGATTTCATTAGGAAATTTTAAAATATAATTCATTACAATGATAATTCCTTAAAAGCATCAAGAGAAAAGACAACCGGATTATATACGAAAGAATGACAATTTAAATGACAGCTGATTTTCAATAACAGCAATGGAAGTCAAATGATAGTAGAATGATGGTCAAAATAAGAAAGTCAGTAGCTATTAATTTAGGATTCTATACTGGACAAAGTCTTATTTTTCAGAACAAGAGTGAAATACTTTTTCAAGCAAACAAAAACTGAGATTTTACTAACAATAGATTTTAACTAAAGGAATTTCTAAAAGATCTCCTTTAAGGAGAGGGAAAATGATCATTGTGGAAAAATCTTAAATTTATGAAATTTCAATAGGTAAAAGAATGACAAACCTATGGAAAAATCTGAAAAGTGACTTACTGTATAAAACAACAATACTGTCTAATAGTGTGGATAAAAATCTTAAGGCAGAAATTAAACCTTGTTCAATAATTTCATATAAGGAAAAAGTATAGTTATTAGAATCAAGCATTCTGAGGACATTGTACTATTCATAAGGGAAATAAAGCTAGAACTGGTGAGGTTAAAGAATATGCCAAAATTTCTGGGAAAATGACTAAAAGAGTAAAATTATTGCAATTTACTTAAAAGTAAGTAGAAATACACACATGAGGGTAAAATCAAATTAATTTAAAAGAAAGAAAAATAAGCACTACCAAAAGAGAAAAAAAGGACAAAGAATACAAAGATGTTAGCAATAAATCCAAATTTATAATCCAGATGAATGAGATGAACTTTTCACCTAAAGACTGATAAGACTGAATTAAAATCCAAAATACAATTATATTCTGTTTATAGTATATAAATCTAAAGACAATGCTTTAAAAATGAATCAGAACATGTCATTCCAGTTTTCAGAATGCTGAGATGCTTCTCCAAGTTACACAGAATTAATGTCAATATTTTACAATGGCTTACAGGTCTTACATGATCTGACCATTTAACCATGATTTTCTCTTTCCTTTGATCATTCTGCTCCAACCCCACTGACCTCATTGCTGTTTCTGAAACTCACTAGACACATGCCAGATTTCAAGTTTTTGCTCAGGTTGTTCTCTCTGCTTGGAATGTTGTACCTCCAAATGTCTGCTCATCTAACATTCTCATCTTCTTTTGATCTTCTTTGACTCAAATTTCACATTCTCAATGAGGCATTTTAAACTAGTTATTCTTGTAACTCACTCCATTCCTTCCACTTGCTACCTTCTTACCCTATTGTAACAATTATTGGCCCCATCAACTTCTAATATGCATATAATTAAACTTTTAAAATTGATTGTTTATTATTTGTTTTTCTCCCATAGAACTTAAACTCTAGGAGGAAAGAAATCTTTTTCTATTTTATTCACAGATGCCTAAAATAGCATCTAGCATATATTAGGTGCTATTTAAATATTTATGGAAAGACCAAATAAATGCTATTTGTACACCTAGTTTATAGCACAACATCTGACACTAGTGAACACTCAATAAAATTTTTTGAATAAAATAATAAATGAATAAGTACAAAGCCAATAGGAAAATTTCAGTTTCTATAATCTGTTTCATATTCTAGAATATGCTTAAGATAGGAGTATAGAAGGAAAAAAATGGAAAGGAGTGAGAGACAAATGAATCTTTCTCCCTTTCTGCTAGAAGAAATGGCTGGATTGCAGATCCCCAATCTTCTGAGCACTGATGAAGAATCCTCTTATCTCCTCTTTCAGAGATGATCCTTAAAGTCTACACTATATAGTTTCAAGACCATTAGGTATATGATAATTAACAGTTTGGAGAACTATAACCTAACTAATGATACAAGAACCATCAGTTTTCAAGTTATAACAGGAAAATTTGACATGAAGAATTAGCCTCGTGGTCTGACTTGCAGATATAGCAGTTGTCATCTGCTGTGGACTGAATTTTGTCCCTCCTTCACTCTCAATTCCATATGTTGAAGCCCTAACTCCCAGTGTGACTATATTTGGTGATAGGACTTGTGAAAAAACTGTAAAGATTAAATGAGGTCATAATGATCGTGTCCTTTTTTTTTTTTTTTTTTTAATTTTTATTTATTTATGATAGTCACAGAGAGAGAGAGAGAGAGGCAGAGACACAGGCAGAGGGAGAAGCAGGCTCCATGCACCGGGAGCCTGATGTGGGACTCGATCCTGGTCTCCAGGATCGTGCCCTGGGCCAAAGGCAGGCGCCAAACCGCTGCGCCACCCAGGGATCCCCGATCGTGTCCTGATAATGATATCATTAGTGTCCTTATGAGAAGAGAGAAGAGAGCATGCTGTCTCTCTCTCTCTCTCTGCATGTGAGAACATGGAGAAAGCAGTTATCTACAGGCTAGGAGCAGTGTGGTCACCATTAACCTTAATCAGCTGGCATCTAAATTTTGGATTTGCCAGTCTCTAGAGAAATACATTTCTGTTGTTTAAGCTACACAGTCTGTAGTATTTTGTTATAGCAGCCTGAGCTAACTAATATAGTTCCTCTGCCTTTTTTTGCCATTTTGAAGATGAAATATTTTTTGTTCTGGGGCCATATCATGTGGAATAAAACTGACAAATAATAACAAGTTATAATACACAGATATAGGAATAACTCAGATTCTGAGATAGGTTGGTTCCCTTCAAAAACCAAAAAAATATAATTAGCCCCAGAGTAATATCATTAAGAAAAAAAAAAAAAGAAAGAAAGAAAAAGAAAGACTACAGAGATAAAACTAACATTTTTTTCCATTGGTCTAAAAGCTTCCAACAAATGTGACCCAAAGTATAAGAAGTCTATTTTTGTCAAATGTGCTTTTTCAGCAAGGTGTATAATTAAAAGCTAATCAGACACTCAATGGGAATAAAAAATATAAGGGTGTATTAAGGGCTTTTCATATACTTAATTCTGAAAATATTATATATGAAGGATATTATTCTTGAGGAAAGTTCACGTGTTTCTTGAGGACATCTGAGTAAAGAGAGTGTGAGAGTATGGTAGCTTTTTGCAGAAGTGGCCTCAACAATTCATCTCTCTATGTGTGCTTTGAAGCAGTCCTTCATGCTCTTACCTTGGACTTGACAATGTGACTCACTTTGATCAATAAGATGATATCAGTTGTAACAAAAGCTGACTTCTGGGCTCAGTGGGCTTTTCTTTTCTTGCTGCTGTTGGGACCCCTATGACTATAGCATGGATATAATCTGGGCTAGTCTGCTAGGTGATGAGCTACTTGAGGCCAAATCATCTATGTCGCCTTTCCTGACA
This sequence comes from Vulpes vulpes, assembly GCF_048418805.1. Classification (NCBI taxonomy): domain Eukaryota; kingdom Metazoa; phylum Chordata; class Mammalia; order Carnivora; family Canidae; genus Vulpes; species Vulpes vulpes. Next base: position 66,652,943 of record NC_132781.1, read on the forward strand.
ACAAAACAACTACCAGATATGAAAGAGCTCATCCTACACCATCCTACTCCAGCTAAGATGGCCTAGACCGGAAGTACACACAACTGACCCATAGAATGATGAGAAATAATAAATTTTTATTATTTAAGTCACTACTTTCGGAGATAGTTTGTTATGAAGCAAATGCTAATTGATATAAAGAAGTAGAAAATGAAATTAAAATAGAACAAGGATCAAGTGAAAACAAAACACCATAAAATAATTGTAGATATCCATTTAGACCTCCTGAATCCAGTAGTGGTTCTGTTAATTCAATATATCATGGATTCCTAAGATGAAGGAAAGAAAAAACCATCTTTAAGTTCAAACGCAGTGTTAACTGAGAGAAAACATACGCATTTAAAGGTAATAATACCTATCATTTCTGAAATGTCTTCTATGTGTCACTCTGTTCACTTCTTTACATATTTCATATCATTTAGCCTTCATGAGTGCTTTGCAACGGAGGTGTTTGTGAAGTCTTTTGACAGTTGTAGGATCTGAGGCTCAGAGAAGTTTAGAAACTTGCCCTAGGTCTCCCAACTGCTGAGTAAAGGAGATAAAAGTTTCATTTTAACTGCAGTTTTTTATGACAACACACTATCTGAAGACCACCGGATCTGTGAATGGCAAGCGTGATTGTATGAACAATATCCATTCTAGGCATGGTTATGCTTTAATCCAATGTGTATGACAGATTTGTTGGAGACTTGAAATAAAATCATCTCTTATAAAATGGAAAGTCTCTATTTTGATGCAAAATGTTTTGAACAGATTTAAGGGAATTCTACAAAATTAAGTATCAGAATTGTTTTTCTTATTGGCAACTATTGATCTTTGACTGTGCCACTGTCTCATTAACACTTTTATTACCTTGTCAATCAAAGCCCCACCTACACCAACCAGGGACTGAAAGGATTTGCCATTATTAAGACTGTCTGGTGCCCAGGAGCAAAGAAATCCTGCTGAAAGTGTAAGGATAAATCAGCAGGGATTTAGATAGGTGTTCTAGATGCAGAAAGCAATTCGAAGTTTTAAAAGAATGAGAGTATTCTAACATCATTTGAAGAAACAGATTTTTTTTTACTTCTTTAAATGTTTAGGATTTTAGTATTAAAAAAACCTTATTTCAAATACATTTGGTTAAAAGCTTGGTTATTTGAAACTGTTTTGTGAACAATTTTATTGTACAAGCTTGCTGAATTGCACTGGTCTCAGGGCAAAAGTAATATGTAGGCAATAAATGTTTCTTATGTGTATAGCTAATTTTATCATTTCCTCTAATAGTGGCCTATTAGAACAAACAGATTAGCAGTTAATTGGTATCCAACAAAGAACTGTTTCAGTTGTTATTTGCTTTTATTCCTTTTTCATCAGTCATCTTAATCAATACCAATATACAAGTCTAGATTCCAGGGCTTGCCATTACCGTATAAAAATCCTGCATTTAGAATGTCATTATTTGCTAGGTATTCAGCAAATTACATACAAATTCACTCTTCTGGAGCTTCCCTTACTTGCTTCATATTCAGCCATCAATAATTTCATGGTGATTACTTTCACAGTACATAGGCATTTTCAAATGTGTGAGCAACTAATTTTGTTTGGGTCTTACATTGGCTTACCAAGTATTTATTGAACAGATAACCTAAAAAAAATACCAATCTTGGCCCATTAAAGTATACACAGATGAAGATAAGATGATCTGTTAAAGTATGTACACAGCAACCATAAAGCAGATATGCTAAATATCATAAGAATGGTATATACAAAATGACACAGGGAATCGAATGGAGTATAAGGTCCAAGTGCTTAAAGGATCAGACAAGGTGTTATGGATCTTAATTTATGGATGGTATTGGACATGAGGCAATTGTGACCAAAAAAAAGTACAAAAGAAGATGAATATGTTGTATATGTGCACGTGTGGTGAGGTGAAGTTTAGAAAACAAAGATGAATCATGGTACAATAAAGGAGAACACATATACAGGGATACCAGAGTCATAAATTTGAGCTTAATTTTATGGGCAATGATAAATGATTATTTTATATCAGAGAATGGCACAGTCAGGAGCTATGCTTTAGAAAATTTAACCTGGCAATAGTGTATTGTGACATATTTCAAGCTAAAATAATATATGGAACACTTTTAAAGAAAATATTATAATTTTCCTGGATTCTTAGTGTGGATACCAATTGTTTTTAATACCACATAAATATGTGTACCTGTAAATCAAATATAAATCTTTATGATTATAGATCTTATGACAATTATAAAACCCAAAGAAATTTAAAATTAAATACTAACTAAATAAGAAAATGAAGATAATTCAAATTAATAACATTAGACTCTGGACCAAGATGTGACATAGGAGATTCTTGAATTTCCCTCTTCTCATGGACATACTGAATATACAGCTACACAAAGAATAGTTTTCTCTGAGAGAAATGCAGAAATTAGCTGACTCCTATACATTGGGTGAAAGTGAAAGTACCCACATTGAAATAAGTAAAAAAGTGAGGAGACATACTCTTGTCATAAACTCAACCCTGGCACAATGCCATATAATTGTGAGGGAATCTCCAACTCCCAGCTTCTTTTTTGAGAAGCAAAGAGTTTGACCTGCATATTTGGTATCTCAGCTTTTAAGGATCCCACCCAAAGCATGGGCCCCCAAAACATCTACCTCTGAAAGTCAATGAAACCAACGTATATAATGCTGATAGGAGTATAGAAAACAAAAAGTAGATCTCAGTGGTGCAGTAGCACTCACCATGGCTATCCCCACCAAGGCTTAGCACAGAGGGGGCAGACAAAAGCACTCATCTCCCAGTCTTTCTCTGGAAGGGATTTTACTATATACTTTACTAACTGCAGCCTGAAGAACTGATTTCTGACCAGCCAGCGTCTAATAGTGCTGACCAAAATCCTCCACATGGGGATACTGGTGGGTCTTGGCACATTTTCAACTCCTGGGAACCACTAAGAATGAAGATGGTGACTTGGATAATCACAAAAGTTTGAGAGGAAAAGAGGAATATAGTCTCTTACGTGAGACTAGTCTGGTAAGACTGGGAAGGTGGCTATTCTATCTAATGCACAGAAATCGTCATAAGGAATCAAGGAAAATGAGGAAATAGGAATATGTTTCAAACAAAAGAATAAGATAAATCTCCAGAAACCAATGTTAATGAAGTGGAAATATGTGAGTTACCAAATAGAGAGTTCAAAATAATGGCTGTAATGCTCACTGAGGTCAGGAAGCAGTGCATGAACAAATTGAGAATTTCAACAGAGATAGGAAAAAAAAGTAGCAAACAGAAATCCTAGAGGTAAGGAATATAGTAGTTGAACTGAGAAATTGATAGAAGGTTCAATAACAGACTAGATCAAGTGGAAAAAAGGATTTGCAAACTCAAAGACAAGGCAGTAGAACTCATTTAATCAGAGGAGGAAAAAGAAAAAAAGAGTGAAAAGGAATGAATATAGTGTAAGGGACTTCTTGCTCTCCTCTGCCACTGTCATGGTTGACATATTCCTTGTGCACTTGTATGGTTGAATCACCTAGAGCCTAGTACCCATACTTAGGGCATGGCATTATACTTCTCGAGAGATTACTAAGGAGTCATATGTGACCCGGACATGGGAGGGGTTAAGTTTTAGAGGGGCAACTTTAAACAGTGGAAAACAAGAGATGGGCAACCTATGATTTATACCCACTTTTGTTCTTCCTAGTTTCATTTCTATTAAATTTAAAATTTTTCATTTTTTTCATATTAATATCAAAATAATTTTTTAAAATTTAGGTAAATGGATTTGCAGTACTTTGAGATTCCATCCTTTACTAGGAAACAGTTCAAGTAGTTGTTCAGTTGTATAGTATGATTAAAAAGAAAAGAACCTTGGGGGTCAAAGACATGGATATGAATTTCAGTTCCATAATTTCCTCATTGGGTGACATTTTGTTTATTTCCTGTGTAAATTCCCTATTTGAATGTGTGGTAGTAAAAAAAGAATATTATGAATCTATTGTATGGAACATTACTATACAAATAGTTTTGTTTATACAATTTACAGTCCTTTAAATGTCCCAGGTTTATGGTCTCCTCTTATCTCCTGTTTGTCACATTTTCTCTATTCTTTTAATCAGAAACCCTTTGCTCTTCTTCATCTTCCTAAGGTTCAAAATTAGATTACAACATGAACATTTGGCCATAATATCCAAATATTATGTTGGTTTCTGAGTCATCTGGGGTGAGTCACTGAGCCTATTTGCATATCTATTTTCTCAAGTGTAAAATGCAAATGGAAACATTTGCTCTCTCCTTAATGACCTTTGAAAGAATGAAACAATCACCAAAAAGGCCATTTTTCAAACACATAGGAGGGAGTATACCATTAACAAAATTACCATTATTTTCTATTTATTTTGCAATATTAAGAAAACTACAAAAATGGAGGAAAAAATACAATTATCAGACAAACAAGCTAAGGAATGATATGAAAAAGCTGTAAAAAATTAGGAACATTTTTTATCCTTAATGTAACAAAATTTCATTTGTTTTATCTCTTTTCACCAAATCACATGACTGATTCTAATTGAAAGATGATCATCCACTATGTATAGGAAAAAGTTTAACATAATTTTGGTCCACAAAGGCAAATTAACATATGGATATAATTTAACATATTAACTGGAATGGATATATTTTTAATAGACTTTTTTATTGACTAAGTGAATATTTCCTACATGAAGAATTTTAAGATTCTTTTAAAAAATACATTGCTGTAAGAATGAAGGAGCTGGAATTTGAAATTTAACAAATGACTAAAATACTACTAATTTCCCTTTGTTAGATGTTTTTATTATTTTTTTTTTTAAAGAATTTTATTTTATTTTAGATAGTCACAGAGAGAGAGAGAGAGGCAGAGACACAGGCAGAGGGAGGAGAAGCAGGCTCCATGCACCGGGAGCCCGACGTGGGATTCGATTCCGGGTCTCCAGGATCGCGCCCTGGGCCAAAGGAAGGCGCCAAACTGCTGCACCACCCAGGGATCCCAGATGTTTTATTTTTATAAATGTTTTCTCATGTTATTTCTTTCTTATCCTAAGAAGTGTTTTGAGGTCAGGTAATTTATGCCTAAATATGTATTTAAAATAGAAAAGTATATCGGAAAGTTTTCAATTATCTGCATACCAGGATGTAATTTAGCAGTGATTAAAAGTAGGGACCAGGGAGGCAGGCTGACTAGAGTGTAAATCTCAGCACCACTTCTTAGCCACGGCACTGACATGATTGTTCAGCCTCTTTATGCCTAAGGATGTATCATTTGTAAATGAAGGGTAATGATGATCTCTTTGAAATAGAACTATTTTGAGAATTAATTTAGTTTTAAGGGCTTAGCACAATGCTGGGCACTAGTACAGAGTCATACTGTAGCCTGAGGGGAAAAAGAAAAATCAGTAAAACTGTCTTTAATTAAGGGCACTAAAGAGTTTGTCTTTCGTTAAAATGTTAATACTTTGTACATAAGGGTTTTTTTCACTTTGATTTTTTGAAGTGTCACATCAAAATATCATGATCTTATTTATATAGTTTTTTTGCATCCCTTATTTATATAGTTTTTTGGCACCCCAAGACACGTGCCTAATGTCTTCCTAGTCTCTTCCTGGTGGGCACATAGTAAGAACTCAATAAATATTAGAAAGCATTAAATTAGATCAAACAAACATAGGATACTTATTTCAGATATGGATTATGAGTATATATAGATATAGATTATAGGGGGATTTGTGACATGTAGGAAGGGGACTCTTACCTTAAGTTTAAAGATTCATAGAGGTTTGCCCAGGGGAAGTAAAATCCAAGCCAAGACCTGAAGGATACATAGAAGGTGAAGAAGCAGGAAAGATGAGGAGAGAGTAATACATGGAGATGATAGGTGAGAGAAAAATCTAGGGCATAAGAAGTTGACATAATCAATTTTGGTATGATTGTGGCACAGAATGTCACAGGAAATTGACCATTAGGAAATTTATACTAATATACTAATAGGATTAGTATATTTTATAAATAATATGTAGACTCAAGAATGGCTTTATGGATGTGGGACCTGTGCCAGTTACATAGCACTCCACTCTTTGTTTAGAAAAATCCCATGCTTGTTTCCATGCTCTGTTATCATCTTGAATTTCTTTCCTTTTTCTTTTATAATATTTTTAAAGATTTTATTTATTTATTCATGAAAGAGAGAGAGAGAGAATGAGAGAGAGAGAGAGAGAGAGAGAGAAAGAGGCAGAGACACAGGCAGAGGGAGAAGCAGGCTCCATGCAGGAAGCCTGATGTGGAACTTGATCCTGGGACTCCAGGATCATGCCCTGGGCCAAAGGCAGGCGTTAAACCACTGAGCCACCCAAGGATTCCCCTTGAGTTTCTTTTTGAACCAGGGGTCCCACATCCTCACTTTGTGCTGGGACATGCAAATTATATAGCTGGTCTTAGGTAGACTTTATCATCAGTGCCTTTCAAGTAAAGTGACAGGAAGTAAAGTTGCCAACACTGAATGCAACATTATAATTTGGAGACAGTTGGACTCCCCCAGGAAAAAAATATTGCAGTTTGATGTGGGAGAGTGGTCAGAAGGATGGAAAATGTAGAAGGATATCCAAGATATTGAAAGAAAAGATCTCCAGAATATAGTTGAGATTTAAAAAATATAAAGTTATTAAAAAATAAATATTTTTTTTGCAAAATAAAAGTCAAAGTGCCATGTTAGGGCATTATATTATTTTAAAAATAATTGCATAAGGAAATACTAAAACATATATAGAAAACTAATAAAAGTTTCTTTTTAGTGTGGGATAGTGATTGAACAGAAGAAATGGGGTGTGACTGGGAGGGAAACTTCTGGGTGGATGTTCATAGTTTTCTATTTTGTTTTGTAATATTTTGATTTTTGAAATGTGAATGTTTTGAAAAGCCAAAAGTAAAATATGAATTAAAGAAAAGCATGCATACAAAAGAGATTCACAAAGCATAATCTGTGGAACTTGGTAACTGTGTGTGAGGGTGGTAAGGAAGAGGGAGAAGTAAAAGGTAACTGACTGTAGTGATCCTCATGGTTGAGTTCCCACAGTTCTTTGTATCACAAATAGCTAGGTCAATCCAATGGTCCCAATGCTTTCTCCTTTCCAGTGATTTGTGTAGGAATGGATTTATGACCCAATCCTGGCAAATGTGATCCACAAGAACATAGGCTTGGGAATTGTATTGGTTTCCTAAGGTTGCTGTACCAAATTATGTGGTAATTTGAGTAGCTTAAAATACTAATGTGAGTAGCTTACTCACAGGTAATGTGAGTAGCTTAAAATAACAAAAACAGATTCTCTTACAGTTCAGGAGGCTAGAAGTATGAAATCAAGGTCTCCACAGGGTGAAGGCTCTGAGGGAGGATCTGTTCCGTGCCTGTCTCCTAGCTTCCAGTGGTTGTTCACAATCTTTGGCATTCCTTATCTTGGAGCTAGATCCCCCCAACCTCTGTCTCTCTCTCTCTTCACATGACCTTTGTGTATCTCCTTGTTTCTTGGTGTTCTTATAATATTCTTATAAAGACACCAGTCATTAGTTTAGGGACTCACCCTAATTAATAATAACCCTAATCACTAACTAAAGGGCTTGTCTTTAAAATATTAATATCGATATATTGTTCTTTGTATTGAACATGACATCATCCTAATTATATTTGCAAAAACTTTCTTTCTTTCTTCTTTCTTTCTTTCTTTCTTTCTTTCTTTCTTTCTTTCTTTCTCCTTCCTTCCTTCCTTCCTTCCTTCCTTCCTTCCTTCCTTCCTTCCTTCCTTTCTTTCTTCTTTTTTCTTTCTTTCTTTCTTTCTTTCTTTCTTTCTTTCTTTCTTTCTTTCTTTCTTTCTTTTTCTTTCTTCTTTCTTTTTCTTTCTTTCTTTCTTTCTTTCTTTCCTTCTTTTTTCTTTCTTTTTTTTTTTGAAGATTTTATTTATTTATTTGAGAATGAGAAAGAGAGAGAGCAGGAGTAGGAGGGAGAGGGAAAGAATCTGAAGCAAACTCTGCACTGAGCACAGAGCTGCCACATGGGGCTCCATAGAAGGACTGTAAGATCATGACCTGAGCTGCAACTTAACACCCAGATGCCCCACAAAGACCTTATTTCTAAATAAGGTCCCAGTCACAGGTACCTTTTTCTGGGACAAGATTAAACCCATTTTGGAGGTCTTTTGGTAAGTGTTTTTCATTTCTAAGTAGGAGATGCATAAAGACATACTCCCTTTTTCTCTTCAGGATATTGTCATGTCTGGAAGTGATGTTTGAGCCCTCTGCCACCACCTTTCTTTCAGTCTGGAGATTAAGCCAACTTCCAAAGGAAGATAATTCCAAGGAAACTACAGATAAGAGGACCTAGCACTAAAGAGAGGTGTTATGTTATTGGCTAAGCCAGTTTTAGTCAGGCTTTTTATTATTTTCAGCCAATAGCATGTTAAGTGACATAATGACACTCAGATTCCTTATTAGCCAAATAGATTGTGGTGATACTCTGTGGGAGTACCGAAGGAATATAGTTCTGGGGTAGAAGATAACACAACTATGTATGTGTATATAGTTGTGTATGTGTGTATATATGCATGTATATGTCAAGATAAAATGATACCTTTTGGAATAATGTTACTTTTTCCCATAGAAAAATATCTGATCAAATGGCTTATAAATTATTTTAATTATTCTAAGGGTTTCTCTACAGGACATTCCATCTACAGCCAACTTCAGGTTAATTTGTGATTCTATATGATCTTTGTGGAGTTTGACCAATATGGAACTCTAGTGTCATTAAAACTTCCCCAGAAGATACCACAACTGTATGAGATCCGTAGTGTAATCACTTAATCATATGTATGCAACTACTTGGTCCTAAGAACCAAAAGCTAGGCATTGATAAGGAGGCTGCTGTAGTGGTCCCTGAGAGAGGTGATGAGAGCTTGATATAGTGCAATAGTGAAAGTGCTATTAGAGAGAATGGAATATACTTTCAAGGGGGAATGTAAAATTCTTGGAAGTAAACTTAGAAAATGCAAATAGACAAGGTAGGCAGAAGAGCCATATCTGATTCCAAGTGTTTGAACCCCTCAACAAATCTATTTTTTACATGCTGTAAAAATTAATCAGGCCCAGTAGGCATGTGAAATTGGTTTGAGGATAGTTTGTTTGATGTGATGTTTGAGTTCTTTGATTTCATTTCGCAGATAGGAAAGAAGGAAATCATTTTTATTTAAGCTTTTGTGTTAATTTGTGCAGTACTGGGTCCAGATGGGATAACAATGGGTCTCCTTTGATCTCCCATTAACCTAGAAAACATCTTTTAAAAAGTGTTGATCATTTCTAACAGTTGGACTTGGATTTGGTTTGATGGTGATCTGAATTCTTTGGTAGATCTCCTTAAAATCATGAAAAAATGGTATTTCTATAGAAACAAATTCTATACATATTTAAACAAGTTACTGAAATACCAACTGATTAGTATAATTCTTAGGGATAATGCATAATATCAGTTTTTATGACAAAGATTCTTTTCATGAAAATATAACAAAAACATGTTAACTTATTTTGATGTACCACAAATTGTTTTAATCTCATTTTTACATTTGAGTTAATTTCTGAGAACAATGAAGAGCAGTGAACACTGAATTCCAGTAAACATAGATTAGGCATCATTCTATTCACTTTTAACTTTATCTTTGTGCTTAAACTCATGCTTTCTTGCTGCTTCGGGTTCTTTGTTCTGTAAGTAATCTACCTGTCCTGTATCTTCAACACTTTACTTTCTTTTGTCTCATTTTCATCAATGTATACACAACTTGTAGTATGGCCTATGTTTATAAAGTCCTTCCATAAACCTTTGTTTCCTTTATTTAATCTTTTTCTGACTCTTGACATCCACTCTTTCATTTACTCAACAAATACTGATTCTGTAACTATTATATGACTGCCATATTCTAGGTGCTGCAGATTTAACAGATAATAAAGCAGATACAAATCCATGCTCTGATGAAGCTAATGTTATAGTGTGTGAAGGCATATGATAAACTAAGAAGTAAATGAAATAGAATTTTATATAGTGATAAGTACAAGGGAAAAAGAGAAGAGCAAAGGAGGTATGTAGAGAGAGACCAATGGAGAGGAATTTGCAATTTTATGTTAGTTGCTTAGGGAAGACCTCCCTGAAAGAGTACTATTTGTCTAATACTTGAAGGAAAGGAAGGAACAAATTACAGAAATACCTGAAAGACACAGTATTTTAAGCTGCAGGAACGTTATGCCCAAAGGCCCTGGGGCAAGACCATGTTTGACTTATTGGAGTACAAGGAGAAGACCATTATGACTGGAATTGAGTGAGGGAAGTAGGCAGTTATAGAATTTGAGGTCAACAAGGTGGTAGTAGGTAATAGGGGACATATCATGTAGGGTATTGTGACTTCACAGAGACTATGAGTGAAAAAGAAGCTTCTGGTGGGTTTTGATTTGAGAAATGATATTTTAACTGGAATGTTCTTGCTCCTGTGTGGCAAATAGACTCAAAAGAGGCAAGAATATAAGCAGAATGGTCAATTAGGAGGCTGTGTTAACTGTCTAAAGGGGTGCCTTGGGAGGCTCAGTTGGTTAAGTGTCTGCCTTCAGCTCAGGTCATGATCCCAGGGCCCTGGGATGGAGCCCTATATTGGGTTCCCTGCTCAGCAGGGGGTCAGTAGATTCCTTCTTCCTCTCCTCTCCTCCCTGTTCTTGCTCTCTCTCTAAAAAATAAAATCTTAAAAAAAAAACTGTCTAGAAAAGGGAAGGTGGTGGTTTAGATTAGGGATAGCACTATAGGGAACATAGAGTGATAGCGTGGACCCATTTCCAAGAGAATGGAAACATGATTTCTTGATGGATTCAGTGTAGAGGAATGCAAGTGCTTGTGCTGTTCTCCCTCTTTCCTTCTTCAAACTCTCTTCTCCTTTGATCTTGACCTTGTGTAGGTCTCAGTTTTTCTTGATAGGTCAATCTCTACTGGGCTGATTTCTCTTTTTTAGGATGCTAAATAGGCTTTCCCTTTTCAGGTGTTTGTTTACATGTCACTATCTTAGTGAGGCCTTCTCTGAGCAACTGATTCAAAGTTGCAACTCCTGAGTTTTTCCTGAAAACTCTCTTATATGTAAGGGATTAATAAGGTTACAATGTTTCTTTTTTTAATCATTCATCACTGTTCAGAGTTTTACACAGAGCACTGTGTCTGTATATAAAAAGATAATATTAGCCTGAAATTATAGGAATTTCCAATATACACTACTATTGTCATTAATATTGGAATATTATAATTGTAATACTATATATCACATATTATATACGGACTCTTCACAGTGAAATATAACTCAAATGGAGTTATTTTTATCCCTAACATTGTGTTTAATGTTAATAATGGCCCATGAGAAGGCAGTAAACAATGAGGCTAAATCACGTCTCAGAAATTAAAAAGCTATCTGTAATATAAATAGTGGCTTTTTATTGCACAGGGGAAGGGAGCTCCTTATTAATGAAGAATTATTGCTTTTGCAAGACACCTTCTCTGAGTCATAATTTCAAATTTAATAACTTTAAAATTGTTTACTGCAAAAGATTATTATAAAATTAAATGAATTTTCATGGAAAGTCTAGTTTGACAAAGAATTATTAAGTTTCTTGATGATTCAAACATTGCTCTAGGTGCTAGAGGTATCATGATAAACATGATAGCCTTTGCATTCAATTAGATTATAATCTGATTGAAGTGATGAACCTTAAAACCAACTATCACTAAGCATTTCAAGTACTCTATTAAAAGTCGATGGAGCCAGAGGAGGAGGAGTGAATAAGTCTTTCTTAAGGAGGTTGAGTTGAGTCTTAAAGTTGAAGAATTGTTATCTTGATAAGGCTGGAGAAGGGAACCTAAGTCAGGAGACATCATGTAGGCATGAAACAAGAGATCCCATTTATGTTGTAAGAAGATCAGTATTGAAATCAAGGTGCATTTAAAGAGATTGTAAGATAGAATAAAGATTTAGGTAGTTGTTTGTACAATAAAGTAAGAAATCCAAACCAAAAGTCAATGTGACTATGAAGGATTCTCAACAAGGGATTAATGTTGTTATATTAATAATATTAAAAGCTTACTTGAGGAGCAGTGAAGGAGGTGGATTAGAGGGAGTCTGAAGCAGAGAATGGGAGAATTCTAATAACGTAAATCAAGAAAAAATGATGAGGTCCGTGTTAAACACCAGTGATAGAATGACATAAGTTTGAGGCATGTGTAGGATGTAAAAGATACTGATTTAGCGACCAATTGAATCTGAAAGTCTCCAAGTTTCTGTTTTAGACTGTGGATGGAGGGTACCTTTCACTAACAGATAGGAAATGAAGGGGGAGAAATCAGAATTCAAGGTGAAGAGAGCTTTCCCTTCAACATGCTGCATTTGAGGTTTCATGGACTATGCAGTGAGTGATTTTTGTATAAAGACAAAATTCTTTAACACAGCCCCCAAGGCTGCATGGTTTTGTCCCTTCTATTCCAATCTTATTCACATGACTGTGTTCCCTAATGATGTCTATGGGAGCAACACAGGCCTTATTTTGTCCCTTGTATTTACCATCACGGAGCCTTTGCATGTGATATCCTCTCAGCCTGGATTACCCTTCCTTCTCTTCATTCCTTAATATTTTTCTCCGCATGTCTTGGCTCAGCTTCAGATCAAATTCCTTGGGCAAGGCATCCCTGACTTCCTTAACAAGATCACATGCAGTAGACTTTCATGACACTCTGAGGCCATCGAGACTATATTCACTGTGGAAGGGGTAAATACTAAGAGAAAGACAAAGCAGCCAAAACACAACAGATTTCTTACATTTTTTATCTTGTTTGCCAATGTGTGTCTAGTTTCTGGGTGCCAGAAATTCCTGGATCTAACCGTACCATTGTTGATTGCAACAGAAATTCAAAGGAGAGACTGAATCTGAGAAATAACCCATGGGAAACAATGATAGGATTTGATGACTGAACGGATCTGGGTATTACATCTAGACCTTTCTTTCTGAGTAATTAGAAATGCTGGATGGTAGTAGCATTGACTGAAACAGGGGAATCAGGAAAATGAATTCATTTTTCAGGAAAGATGATTAAAAATAAATGTGAACATTGAGAAATTATAAAGGACTCCATGCTAGCTCTGAGACTGATAAATCCTAGCAACTGCACCTCTTCATTAAAATTTAATAAAAGCTTTATAGTTTGTTAATGATTCCTTTCTTCAGTGAGGTAGACGACTGATCGACAAGAAAGGTCTTTTCATGAAATCAGTGGCTGCCTTGTAACTTCCAACCTCTTTTCATCAGACCTATTATAGAAAATATTAGTTGAAAGAAGTCATGTTAGGTAGTGATTTTGTTTTCTTTCTTTATTGGCAACGTTAATTAACCTATTAGGGGGGTTATTCTGATGCCTGTTATTAGGACACATTAGGAGTTTTATTGCACTGGGATATGCTTAGCAGACATGACCTCTTGCTCTACTTTTCCAAACATCTGTTCTTCAGAGTTCACCCATAATGTCACTACCTAATTAGACTCTAACAGCATGAAAGTTTTTCTGCTAAATACAAAGTGATTACGATAAACCGTGACATAGGAAAACTAGAGATCTGACTTAAAGGAAAGGAAAGGTTATCTTCAAGCTTAAGTCTTTCATTAGTGAGTAGATATTGCTACTTTTGACCAAACTTCTTTTGTTAAAGGATTACAGGTTACTCATATAATTCATTTTTCAGAGAGAAAAATGATATAGAAAGATGATAGGCAGGGCTATGATCTAGATTCTGTGGGACCCAAAAAGAAAGGGGGTTCAAGATATAGTGACCTGCCATAGAATTGGTTCAGATGCTTCCACACAGTCTGTATAAGCCATAGTAATGGCTATTTCAAAGGCTACATTATCATTACATTTCTATATAATGCTAATTTTTATTGTTTCCGTATATTTGGGGAAATGGTTCTTTACACAGGTACTGGATGATAATAAAGTCATGATCGTATGGATTCTCATTTAATAAAATTTACTAATAAGTATTCAGAGTAACATACCTTAAAGTGACTGGATGTAGTGTTTAAAATTTAGTGCTATTTGATAGTAATTGTTCTTGGAAAACGATTCCAAAGGAAATTACTATAATCTTATAATCAGGTTTCCAAACTCTGGACCCTGAATATACATTCATTTATTCACTAAATATCTGTGAACACCTATTGGAGAATAACAGACATCAAATAGACTTTTCATGTCTAGATTTCTTTGTTTAGAGTAATAATTTTTACTAATCGTTTATACAGTGAATCCTAGGGATTTGTGCTTTCTTTGTACATCATGATTTTGTTTTCCCACCAATATTAAGTACCCCAGGCCTAACGGAAACTAGAACAAAACTAAAATTTGTACAACCTAGTCCAGAATAAATACATATGTTTTTAATATTTATAATTAGGATTATTTTTAATAAGTAAGTTGTTATGGATTACGCATTCAGTTATTCATGAATTTTTAAAAATATTTTATTTATTTATTAATGAGAGGCAGAGAGAGAGAGAGAGAGAGAGGTAGAGACATAGGCAGAGGGGAGAAGCAGGCTCCATGCAGGGAGCCTGATGTGGGACTTGATCCTGGGACCCCAGGATCATGCCCCAGGCCAAAGGCAGGAGCTAAACCACTGAGCCACCCAGGGATCCCCCAGTTATTCATGAATTTTCCATGTACTTACACAGACATTTTTTTTTTTTTTTTATGATAGTCACACAGAGAGAAGGAGAGAGGCAGAGACACAGGCAGAGGGAGAAGCAGGCTCCATGCACCGGGAGCCCGATGTGGGATTCGATCCCGGGTCTCCAGGATCACGCCCTGGGCCAAAGGCAGGCGCCAAACCGCCGCGCCACCCAGGGATCCCCACAGACATGTTTTTTTCTTTAACATTAACAATATTTGCAATTCTGTTTGGGTTCTCTCAGAAACTATTGTCACATTATGTTTTAACATTAGAAATCATGTATGATTCCTTTAACTATGGTATAGACTATTGAAGGAACATGAATATATGCTTATCAGAATATGTATTAAGTAAAGTTTAAATGTATTAAGTAAAGATTGCCTTAAAAATAAATGTAATCTTTTTTTTTTAATTCTAAAATCTGGGAATTGTTAACAAAAATTGATCTCAGGAATATTTGTCTAAACTATTTCCAACTTGTATTAATAGTAGATTTAGAAGTGAGGAGGGTGAAATAATAGCAAGGTTATTCAGGGGTCTCAACGGTTAAATGTCTCATAAAAAAGATACTTTTCTACACATGTTCTTACTCACTGCACATTGCACACAGATGATTCTAATCACCATTACTCAAATCACCTGATGCCTCAATTACCTTGGCTTCAATGAGCACATTCCAAACGCCAGAGCACCCATATATGTACTCTGATAATAGGCTGCCAATTAAGTTATCTTTCTCTGGAAACTTATTATGGCAGCTCAGTGAATATAATATCATTAGCGCCCTTATATCATCATAGCCTGGGCAGTTGCTGACACTGCATGAGTATAACTGCTAAGCTATCAAAGTGGCTGCTCAACCACAATAGCCTTGAAATTATTAAAAAAAAAATCTGTAGCTATGTGTGTTTGTGTACTTATATGTGAAGCCTGCAAGTGTATGTGCATTTATGCATGCACGGGCAAATCAATTTTTTGTATAAACATAGGTGGGGAAAATGGTCATAATACACAAGGAAAGCACAAATACCTAAATAGAAGATAAATTCGTATTAGTAAAAAATGGCCTTATAAAGCTCATGCAACTTTGCCACCAATAAAAATGACATCAGTTGTAGCTATGGTCGGTAGTTTTCTACTATGGAACACTCTCATATTGAATTACATCCTGTAAAAATATTCTATAAGGTAGGTACACTGTTTCCACATGGGCTCTAGGAATGAAATTAAGACTTTAATTAGAAACTTTAAGGAAATTATAAAATAATTTTTGAGACATTCACTCTATAATTAGAAGTAGAGACATTTTCCTAGTTAAGCATAAGGTTATATAAAAACTACAAATATTGTTTCCTGAGACTCAGTGTAAGTTGGAATCATTCACTCTTATTAATTAATTTGACTTGTTTTTATTGGGGAGCTGGTAAAGAGCATCAGGAGAGTAATCTGCTTTATTTGGACACTATGTCTCCTCAGAGTGGTGATAAAGAGCACGGCAACAGTCCTTTTGACTGGGTTGGAATCTTATGTTTACCACTTATCCTTGATAAATTCTTTGATCACTCTAAGCATCAATTCTTCATTTATAAAAATGGGCATTTAAATAAGCCCTTGCCCCATAGGTTTATTGTGAGGATTAAATACTGCAAGACAAGAGTTTAGCATGGTGTCTGGAAAATAGTAAATACTAAATAAATGATAACTATTGCTATGGTCATTTGTATTTTAAATTGTTATTATTTTTTAACACTTCCAAGTTCCACTGACTCTTTTGGTTCTTATATATAACTGGCCTGTGCTGATGTGTTACACTTTAGATTAGAGCCATTAGTACAATTTGGTCTTTATTTTTGTTCAATGCTTTCCTTAAGCAGGATGTTTATTAATAGCTTTATTTTTTAAATTAATAGCTTTAATAAGGAGAATCACTTCCCACAAAATGATTGCTGTTTTACCATTTTATTTTGTTGTGGGTTTTTCTATTTTATTTATTTATTTATTTATTTATTTATTTACTTACTTATATACTTATTTATTTAAAGTTTTAGCTCTGCTCTTTAAGGTCCTTGGCAGATTTGCCTACATGTTCAATTCCTTTGTTCCTTGCTGCGGTAGAGCAAAATGGAGGATACTTAAAATACCTCTTGGAGGGAATGAGTAACTTCCTACTTGAGGCTTTCATGTAACAAATTGTCACTCTTATATTTTCCCACTCCCTCAAAGAAGTATGGGCTCTATAATGCTTCCAGATTCCATTAACCTCACTCTCTTGGCTGCCATCAGTTCAACATAACCTCATAGCCTCATAGTAGCCTTGTGTCCTAAGATATACCTAGTTAACCACTTCATACCCACTACTGCATAGGCTGTACTTCAACTTTCCTCTTGCCATTTAGAATCTGTGTGATAACAAGATATTTTAAATGTTTCCAACCATAGAAAAGAAACGACAATAAAACAAAGCATTTAGGCTAAAAACAATTCGAGAAATCAACATAAATTCTTAAAAGCTGGGATCCCTGGGTGGCGCAGCGGTTTGGCGCCTGCCTTTGGCCCAGGGCGCGATCCTGGAGACCCGGGATCGAGTCCCACATCGGGCTCCCGGTGCATGGAGCCTGCTTCTCCCTCTGCCTGTGTCTCTGCCTCTCTGTCTCTCTCTGTGTGACTATCATGAATAAAAAAAAAAAAAAAAAAAAAAATTCTTAAAAGCTGAGACTAATTTTATACTATTGTTTCCTTGGACTACTAAACTATACTTGAAGTATTTAAGTGTTACAGTTTGGAAAACTCTGTTGGCAGTAGTTAAGATAAAGTGGCTTTTTGAAAATGGTAGACTGAATGTATTTATACATGGTCTAATAAAGTAGGAGTACAGTATTGCCAAATCATTCATCAAATAAATATCTTTACCATATGCCTTTAAACATGACACAATACTGCCAAAATAGAAATTCCTTTCATTATGGACCACAAAGGTGATACTGCAGTGCTGGATTGTGAGATGCCCTTATTAGTAGGTAGGGATTCCCTCTGCTGAATTAAAGGCAGTGCTGAGGAAGGGGTCCTAATGCCAATGATCATGGCTGAAACTAGAAAGAATATGGTCAGGAAAAGAATGACTGGCATATTGGTTCCTGTAAAACTATCATACTGAAAGCATGGAGTCTGATTCATTATTTTGTAAAAAGAGCATCTTGAGAAAGTTCTATGTGAAAATCAATGGGCTCTCCAAGAAGATGGTGTGGGGGAATCAGAGGAAGCTGTTTCACTGTCAGATTTGGCTTTCCTGCCTTGCGTTTGACTCATAATGCAAGTCGTGCAGAACATGGAGAGACAGGAACAAAAATATAGATCCCACTGGGCAGTTCTTTTGATAGCCGTCTCATTAGTAATAATTTAAGACTCTATTCCTTTCTGCATTCAGCTATCTGAATGTTATAGGGCATGGCAGTACCATTCACGGGACTAGTAGAAACATGCTTTACCTAATCTTGATTTATGCCCCTAAATTTGTAAAGGACTGGCCTTCACTCTGTTGAATCCCCTCATGCTGCCTTTGGTACTCATGCATGAAAGTCTGAACTCTGCTTAAATTCCCCCTGTGGCCATCCAGTATGTGGAACATCTGACTATTATTTTCAAAAAATAGTGGAATGCCAAAATGATAAAGAAGCAAGTAGCATCCCTTTCTGAAAGCCATATTAAATGTTGATAGTAAAGGGAAAAATAATCGTTTTTTGAAGTCAATTTAATTTCAGAGGACTTCTCTTTATATTTGACCTATATTTTCAGATGATACAAAACAGCAGTGTCATTCATTCTATCCTCATAAACATGGAGGTGAAGTGTTGGAAGTCACTAAATGCAGGAGGCAGGCATGCAAGAAAGGCCAAATCAGAGCTTTATTATGGGTCATTAAAATGTACCAAATTGTACCTTCCCATGGAAGGTTTTCTGACAGTAAGAACTCAGTGAGGAGGCACAAGATTCTGGTAGGAACTTCTTGTGCAAACTTCAGGAAGAAAGGTGGATGCACGATTTATTGGATGGATCCTTGGATTGAGACCATGATATTGGGCGCTGTAGGAATTCCCAAAAGATAAAAAAAAGTTACGACCTTGGACATTTAAAAAACTAATTATAAAGAAGTTAAGTAAGAGGGAATTAGAAATAGGGCATAAGTAATGATTATGTCCATATGTCCACACACCATTTAAATTGTATATGTGGCTATACAGGCAGTGACAATGGAAGTCCCTGCCAGAAACCTTGAAGTTACATCTAATCAGTCCTGAAGTTTTGTTGATGATGTTCCTTTAATAATTCTTAAATTCATTTCAATTTCTCCCAAATCTTACCAAAATGGGGTGCTAACGATATCCGTTACCTACATTGCTAGAATAATCTCCAAACTCCTGTGCAGCTAAGCAATCTTCCCTCCAACTCCTTCTGCACACTGAGGCCAGAGGGAATTTTCTAAAGCACACATCTGATCGTATCTTTTTTCACTTAGGACCTTTCACTTTTTCCTCCATTACTCTCAGAATAAAATCTAACTTTCTGGCATACCGGGCCATCCCCTCCATTGCTTGGTTCCTTCTTCCCTTGGAGATTCATCTTTCCGCCTCTGTGGTTCACTATGCGGAGGGCCACAAATCCTCATACTTCTACATGTTTTCACAGGAGTACTTACTCCCTCCTCTGCTTCAAGTTCTTTTGTAGTTATCAAACTGAGTGTCTTTCCCTTTGGGCAATCTCTTTCAATCCCTCAGGACTGTAGTTCTTTCTCTTATGTGTTCTCACTCCGTGCTTATAGCTGTTGCAGCATAAACCTACTGAAATGTCCTGTGAACTTGTCTGTTTTCCTCATTAGACTATAAAATTCTTGACAAGATCCGTGCCTTGTCAATTTTTATGTCCTTCTATGCATTAGAAAATATTTTTTGAATGAATACATTGATATAATAAATGAAGTAATCATTGAATCAACCTATTCATAGTATAGCAGGTTAACAGATTTTCTGGGCCAATTCACAATAGGTGAACTAGACTGAAGTGATCCCTTCTTTCCTGGGCTAGTGAGGAAGAGAGTAAAAAAGGATGAGTTCAGAGTATTGAAGAAAAATGAGTGAGGGCCAAGTGAGAGATTCGGGGGAGGGCCCTCAGGAAGCATAGGGGACAGTGGTGCATTCCTAGGAAATTTCCCTAAATGGATCTGAAGTGACAGGCACAACTGTGGAAATATGTTCCTTTTTAGCAAACTAAATGAGACTAATGTATAATTACTGTGGTTTTAAAGTAAGATATGAGAACATTGTTACAACCAATGGGCATTTATATGGAAAGAGAAAAAGTAGCATCTTACTATTCTCTAATCTGCTTAAAGCCAATTTGTATAATATTTATACAAAATTTCTCATTCTCTATCCCCCCTTTCTTTTCTTCCTTTTTCTGATATGTATAATGGAAAAGAAACTTGTTCCTCTGTATCTCAAATAGGTCCCAAGCCTTCTTTATAATAGGATTTCAACTTTGGCCCACAGTTTCTGCTCCAGGGCAAGCACTAATGTTGTCCTTGCTCTTTGCAGGAAGTGTTGCCTTGTCCTTCCTAGGGCCGTAAGAACCAGTGAATCACACCAACTCTGGGAACACATAAAACTGGGTAATTGAAAATTCCCACTTTCAGACAGAAGGCTGTAAGTGGTGCACATAGTATTTGGATTTGGTATTGCCTAACAGTAGTGAGGGCCTGTGAAATCTGATGAATCTTTATCTTTTTGGTGTCCTGAAATTTTCATCTCATTGAAATTAAAAAAAAAAACACACTGTTTTCTCTGCATCAGAGAGATGAAACATCGTGGTGTGCACTGGTTAAGAGCAGTGAACCATGAGTCAGGCTGCCCACACTTGAAGCTTAACTCTTCAATTCCTAGCAGTGAGACCTGGTGTGAGTGTTTCATTGACTTCATTCAGTTTGTCTTTAAGACAGGACAATACTGGTGTTGATTTCTTTAGGGTCATTTTAAAGATAAATTGATAAATACGTGCAAAATATCTAGATCTGAAAGCTTGGTACAAGAAGGATGTGCAGTAAATGTTAAGCATTCTTGTGGTTGTTGTTACTATTGTTATTGGTATTTCCCAACTCTGCAGAACTGCCATAGAAGCATCTGGAAAGGCTTTTATTTGTGGAAATGATGTTTAAATGACAAAAGGGGAAAAAACTTTTCAGAAAGAATTAAGAGGGAAAACCTACGGATGGTGTGCTCAAGAAATGTATGAATAACCCTGTCTAACTGGCATGCCTGGAGCAAGGAAGAAATCACTAGGAGGTTAAAATCAGAGAGGGAAGTGAAAGCCAGAACCTTTATGGTCTTATAGACCATGTTCAAGGATTTTCTCTCTCATTCCAAGATTAATGGGCAACTCTAAAAGGTTTTAAGTGACAATGCTGGTAAATAACAAAATGGCTGGAGATTACATACAACCTGTAGTGGATAGATGAATTCTATTTCAAAGGTTGGAAGAAGAGGGATGTGGTTTGAGAGAATGGAATAGGGATCTGTATCTAAATGAGAATTGGTGTCAGTTGTGGTAAGTCTTAAAACTTGAGGCTAGGAGTTTTGTTTGAATTTTAGAGCCAGAGTAGAGCCACTTGAGCTGTCTAGGAAGCAAAGAGTATAAAAGAGGAGTATAAAGAATCCACCAATGAACATACTTAGAGAAGATTGCACCCATGGGAGCCTCTGATGCTGCTAAAGCCAGTTAGTTGTACTGAACACAGCACAGCCTTCCGAAAGAGAAGACGCAGCTAAATTTAAACTTTTTCTATTTTTTAAGGTGTAAGAGACAGTATATGGAGAACTATTTTATGAGTTGTATGGCTTTTGGACTCTCCTTTGGAATGTTTTTTTCTACAAATGGTATAAATATTATAATAGAATTTCATTTATTAACAGTCAATCTCTTTTGGAAATCTGAGAGTTAGGGGTTTTAAAAGTAAAATCTAGAGGACATCTACTTCTTTTCAGCGTATGAATAATTTTAGTATATAAATTTTAATAGAAAATAGAATCAGCATTCAAGTAACTCCTCATCCAACACCCAAAATATATTCATACTTGTACAGATAAAACCAAAAGCAAGTGAGCTTTTCCTACCTTTTCTCCTATCCTAATCAGAAGCTGCACATGGCTGGGAATCCTACAATTTTTGATGACATACAAATCTCCACTTTGTCTTGGCTGTTTCTCTCCCAGTGGCTGTGGCCCTAAGCAAATCCTTCTCCTCAGTCTTAGTTACTTTTTCCTCTTCAAAGTGGGGTCAGAAGTGACAATATTTCAGAAATATTTTATGAAATTTGGGAAATAAGGCTTTTGAGTGAGACTAGAGTGGCCACCAAGGCTCCATAGGATAGAGAGAAAATCCAGCAATCAGCCTTCCTCCTCAGACTGCCCCCTGCCTTCTCCACCCCATGTTGCCCCCAACCATGCCAGTCTCCAGCAAGCCCTGGAGGGCTTTTCCTCTTTTTTTCTTCCTCTAGTTGCTGATCCTGTTCATCAGTCACTTCCTCTCACCCCCCTTCCTCTCCCCTTCCTCTACTTCTCCTTCTCTTTCTTCTCTTTTGTATCTATCCCTCCACCAGTAGTATCCTGTCCATAAGACTGTAGCTGTAAATAAGCCTCAAAATGGGGAAAAGAGATTCCTCCCACTTTATTCTTCTTTTTCAAAATTATTTTAATTTCTCTCCTCTTCCATATAGTTTCTTGAATAACCTGTCTATATCTACAAAAAATTGTGTTAGGATTTTAATAGGAATTGCTTTAAATATATAGATCAATAATGAACTGACACATAACTATCTTCCAATTACAGAAATCCTTACTGAAGACACAGCTGTTATTCAGGCATGACAAAAACCTATTTCGAATATGAAAAATTTCCTTCTTAGCCATTCTATAAGAATTGGTGCTCTAGAATAGCCTCCAGAATTAAATAGAAAGAAACAGGTAAGAATAAGATGGAATTTTCTCTTTAGTTCACCAGGTTCTCAGAGCTGATCTCATTCTTGAAATATCTAAGTTAATGCCATGTGGTCAGATTCTCCCAGGTCCCAATCCAGTGTTCGATGGGGACAACACATCTGGGCAGCCCAGGGGGCTCAGCGGTTTAGCACCACCTCTGGCCCAGGGCCTGATCATGGAGACCCAGGATCGAGTCCCACATTGGGCTCCTTGTATGGAGCCTGCTTCTCCCTCTGCCTGTCTCTCTCTCTCTCTCTCTCTCTGTGTCTCTCATGAATAAATAAATAAAATCTTTAAAAAAATAATAGGGACAACACATCTGAAGAATAAAACATTCACATTTGTGAAGGAGGCATTGGAAAGACAGTGCTTCTTGGATTTTCCCACAGGAACAACCTAATTACATCTCTTATTTAATTTTCTGTAATTCTAAATGTAAATTGGAGGGAGCTAGTAGATTTTACATCAGTGTCCTTGTTTCAGTGATATAATGATAAACCATGCTGAAATAATGGGGGGTTCCACTTCATTACACCACTGTTTGTCATTTTTAATGTTCTGCAGAAAACGTATGGGACACATGGCATTTAAAAGAAGAATTCACTGCATTCTTATCTGACTTCCGAAGACCCTTTGAAGCATCTGTGTAGTGGCCTTAAGTGTGAGCTCATTGACTGAATTTTAATTTTAATAGGGATCAATGAAATTTTGATATCTTATTAGCTATTTAACACTGTCAAAAATGTTTTTATTCATCACTAATTATTTATATTTAGTATATGAGTGCTGTGCATTTATAATCATTAAAGTGTAATAAACAGTAGTCAATTATGCACAACAAATACATTTTTAGATATAGTGCTAATAAAAGCTAGGTATGCATACTTACTGGCAGTTTATAATCCATAATGGACCATGCGCAATAAAATTATGAAATTATATCACCTAATGGTTTTATTAACCAGCTTTTTTTTAATTGAAAAAGTAATTTATATTCGTAGTAAGAAATTTAAGCACTGCAAAGATGATACAATGAAAGTAATTTTTCTTTCTCTAGAGCCCCTCCAGCACTCAGTTCTCTAGTGTGGAGGGAAAGCTGTAGGCCCAACTGCTATTTACAGTATTTATGTGATAAAAAATAGTTTAAAACCTTACTAACTCACACTAACTGAAAGGAAGGTCACTACAACTTGATGTAAAATCTGAATTATAGTATATTTCAAGAGAAATATAGCTTTACTACTTTGGGCTATAATGAGTAAATGCTGACTGAGATGGGGGGAGGATGGAGCAGAGCATTTATTTTAAAGTGTGCATTTGTGCTTTTCAAATGTATTTTACCTATATTAATTCTTTTAATGCAAAGCTACTGATACTATGGTGCTTCAAAGTAGTTTATTGTCCTTCACAGTTAGGTGTACCAAGTATTTGCTATGTTGATAATATTCTTTGCTTATCAAATTTCATTTTACAGAAAGCATATAAGTAAATTCTAGCTCAAAACCTCAATTGCATTCATGTCCATTCATGTGCCACATATTTCAAACTATGAGCTTAAATAGATGCTTTGCTATGTTTCTATGAGGGTTGCATGGGAAAATACTAATGTAAACATGAAGATGTCATATATAATTCTTTTTAAACACTATACGGTGTTTTTGAGTACATTATCTTATTTTATCCCTGTAGTTCCCTCTGAGTGCATATGACAAGCATTAGAACGCTAATCTCTAAATGAGGCAATTATTCTTCTAAGGGGATGTTATTGGACAATTATAATTTGAAAAATACATTGATAAAGAGGAATGAATCTTGATGGACAATGTATAAGTAGAGGAAGAGGGAGATATAGGGAAGATTATAGAAGTAAAATTTTATAACCCAATGGCATATAGGACCAGAGGGGAGGACAATGGAAGCCTATTGTTAATAGAATTTTTATATTATTCAAAATAGTATCCTATTATTTGAAAGTAGACTGTGGTGGGATGTCTGGGTGGGTCAGCGGTTGAGAGTCTGCCTTCAGCTCAGGGTGTGATCCCGAGGTCTGGGGATCAAGTCCTACATCAGGCTCCCTATGGGGACCCTGCTTCTCCCTCTGTCTATATCTCTGCCTCTCTCTGTCTCTCATGAATAGATAAATTTAAAAAAATCTTTAAAAAAGAAAGAAAGAAAGTAGACTGTGGTAAGTAAAGATGCAAATATAAACCCTGGATTAATCACTAAAAATATAAAAGTATTAAAATATAAAAGTTTAAATATAACAACAGTAGAGATAAAATGAAATGTTTTTTTTAAAAACCCTCAATTAATAAAAGAGGCAGGAAAAAGATAAGGGAATAAAAGACAGGTGGCCCAAAGTGGGAACACAGGAAGATGGTGGACTTAAACTCAACTATATTGATAATTACATTAATTATGAATAGTCCAAACACTCCAATTAAAAGTCAGAGATAATCAAACTGCAACCACTAACTGTATGCTTTTTTTTAAAAAATCCACTTTATATGTAAAGACAAGTCAAAAAAAGATAAGTTAAAAGTAAGTAATGGAAAACTTATATTGTGCAAACCCAAGTCATAGGGAAATAGAATGTCTATATTAATAATAGATAAAACAGACTTTAACACAGATCTATTTCTAATGATTATTATTAACAATGAAAGCATCAACTTGTCAAGACATAAAAATCTTAAAACTGTATGCAACTTAAAAAAATTTTGAAATACATGAAAAAAGAAGTAAAGATGTGAAATAAGTAGATAAACCTGCTAGTTTTGATGATACAGATAGATCTAAAGGGGATTATGCTACGTGGAATAAATCAGACAGAGAAAGACACATATGGCATGATTTCACTTATATATAAAATCGAAAAAATACAACAAATAAATGACAACAACAACAACTACAACAGAAAACCTGGAACAGATTCAGAGATACAGGAAAGAAACTATTGGTTACCAGAGTGGGGAGGTCCCAAGAGATGGGCAAAATATGTGAAAGTGATGAAAACTTTCAGTTATAAAATAAGTGAATCAAGGATGTTACAGCATAGAGAACATAGTCAATAATATTGTACTAGCCTGTATGGTGACAGATGGTAACTAGACTTACCTAGGGGTATCATTTCATAATATATAAAAATATCAAATCAGTATGGTACACACCTGATAAGATATTATGTATCAAATATATATACTTCAATACAAAAATAAATAAATCCACCATTATTGTTGAAAGTTTCAACACTGTTCTTTGGATAATCAATAGAATAGGAAGACAAAAATCACAGAAGACTTAGAATATTGGGATTCCTGGGTGACTCAGCAGTTTAGGGCCTGCCTTTGGCCCGGGGCATGATCCTGGGGTCCCTGGATGGAGTTCCGCTTCAGGTTCCCTGTGTGGAGCCTGCTTCTCCCTCTGCCTGTGTCTCTGCCTCTCTGTCTCTCATGAATAAATAAATAAAATCTTAAAAAAAAAGAAAAGAAAAGAAGAAGAGTTAGAGTATTTGAACAATATCAGGAAACTCGACTTAGCAATTGCTAGGTAGACCTTGACAAATATGGAATACTGTACACAGAACAGCAGAATGCACATTCTTATGAAGTGCACATGGAACATTCACTAAATTACACCATATACTAAGCAAAATATGCCTAAAATATTTGAAGTCATATGTAGTGTATCTTTGAGCAGAAAGGCGATACATTAAAATTCTTTAATAATTAAAGGAAAATTTCTTCACAAATTTATAAAAATTCCTAAACAGAAAAAGAAATCACAAAGAAAATTAGGAAGTATTTTGAACTAAATGTCAATGAAAGCACAATTACATAATTTTTCATGGAGTGAAAGGAATGCTTTACCTGTTTATAGTAAAAGGTAAAAACTGAAATCAATGCACTAAAGGCATATGTAATAAAGTAAATCATTAAAAAAACCCTGTAACACAGAAAGATTATTCTTTGAAATCATTAAATCATTAATGAATTTGATAATCTAGACCGATTTACAAGGGGAAAAAATAGAGAACAGACAAATGTCATTATCAGAAATGAAAAAGGCGACATCAATCCAAACCCTACAAAAATTAAGATAATATAATAATTAGGGAATATTATGAACAACTTCATGCCACTAAATTTGACAGATTAGAGTAATGAACAATTTCCAAAACTTGCACAATAAGTAATAGGAAATCTGAGTAGCTCTATATTAAAGAAATTGAATCGATAATAACTTTCTGACAGTCTTCTCTGGTGACTTCTATACTAAGTATACATGGAAAAAGAAATATCATTTCTACATAAATATTTCAGGAAAAAGAGGAGAAGGGATACTTTCTAAACTCATTTTATAGACTCCAAATTATCCTGGTACTAAAAGCAAATTGATTACATTATAAAAACAAATAAATAACTAAAGAAGAATATCTCTTATGAACATAAATGGAAAAAAAATCTTAACAAAATTAATGAATACATGAAAAGGAAATACATCATGACAAGGTGCTATTCTCCCAGGAATGCAAAGTTGTTTAAACATTTGAAAATCTGTAAATGTAATTTATTAGGCTACTAAAAAGGGGGAAATAAATTAACAATATAATCATCTCAAGAAATGCAGAAAAAGCATTCAACAAAATTAAATAATCATTCATTAATAAAACTCTCAACAATCTAGGAATATAGCAAAATTGGCTCAATTTGGTAAGGGACATCTATAAAAAAATCTAAACTGAAGGCTATTTTTTTTTTTTTAGGATTTTATTTATTTATTCATGAGAGCAGAGAGAGAGAGAGAGGCAGAAACATAGGCAGAGGGAGAAGCATGCTCCCTGCAAGGAGCCCCATGTAGGACTCTATCCTGGACTCCAAGATCATGCCCGGAGCCAAAGCCAGAAGCTCAACTGCTGAGCCACCCAGGAGTCCCTAAAGTGAAGATTATTACTGTTAGAGGACAGATTACTTCTTCCCTAAATTTGGGGACAAAGATGTCTGCTTTTTCACTACTTTTATTCAGCATTTTAGGAGATACCTTAGTCAATACAATAATGAGAGGAAAATTTAAAAAGGCAGATTTAATAGGAATAGTAAAACTATTTTTATTTACAGAAAGCATGTTTGTATATGTAGAAAATCCTAAGGGATCTATAAGGAAGGTACCAGAACTAACAAATGAATTTAGACAGGTTGCAGGATACATAAGGTTAGCATACAAAAATCAATTTTATTACCATGCATATGCAACAAAACATTAAAAATAAATAATACCATTTACAAGAGTATCAAAACATAATATATCAAAACATAAAGATATATGTAATTCCTATTTACCGAAAATTACAATATATTACTGAGAGAAATTAAAGACCTAAGCGGATGGAAAGATGTACTATGTCCATGAATTAGAAGACTTAATATTTTAAGATGTAAATTGTTCTCACATTGAGATATATACATAAACAATCCTATTCAAAGTATCAGTGGATTTGTGTGTGTGTGTGTGTGTGTGTTTGTAATTTGAAAGAATATAAAAAACCAAAACAATTTTGGGAAAGAAATTTGAAAAATGTACACTACCTGATGCCTAGAATTATTACAAACCACAGAAATCAAGACAGTGCGGTACTGATAAAAGAAAAAACATGTAGATCAATGGCCAGATGGAGTGTCCATAAAAATATAGAAACATACATATGGTCAAAAAATTTTTAACTAGTGTGCCAAAGAAACTCAATAGAGAAAGGATAGTCACTAAAGCAATTTGTATTGGAAAAACTAGATATCCATATGGAAAAAAGTGAACCATTCCTCTTATGTTACACCTTACAGACTTAGGTAAAAGCAAAACCTATAATTCTAGAAGAAAACATAGGATAAAATCTTGAACTTTTCTTAGGTCACAAAAGGCACAGAACTATCAGTGACAAAAATTATATGGGATTTCATCAAAATTAACAAGTCTGTTCTTCAAAAGACTTACACAAATGAAAATGCAAGCCATTGATTTTGAGAAAATATTTGTATTGTATGCATATGAAAAATGTATTGGTACGTAGACATAAAACTATTCATTAATTTGAATAACTCAATATAAGATGTACAAAAAATGAATTGTTCACAAAAGGAGGACTTTTGTCCTTTGTATATAAAGGATTGAAGAAAATCATCCATACACAGAAAAAGCTTGCATGAGAATGTTCATAGAAGCTTTATTTTTAAGAGTTTAAAAACTAGAAACAACTCAATGTCCATCAACAAGTGAATGGATAAACAAGTTGTAGTATATCTATGGAATGAAAGCTAATAAGCAATGAAAAAGAATAAGCTGTTGATACAATTGATGAATCTCTAAAATGTTGTGCTGTGTAAATGAAAACAAAATATAAAATCATGCATACTTATGATTCCATTCTTGCGAAGTTCTAGGACAGGCAAAGTTAATTTATAGTGACAGAGAACAGATTAATGGTTGCCTATAGCTGTGGTGGGGCTAGGCCTTGGGAGGGAACTTAACTGCAAAGCAGTACAAAGAGATATTTTGGAGTGATGGAAATATTACATACCTTTTTAAAAAAGCTTTTTTAAATTTAAATTTTAGGTAGTTATCATACAGTGTAACATTAGTTTCAGGTGCACAATATAGTGATTCAGCAGTTCCATACAACACCCAGTACTCATCATAACAAATGCACTCATTAATCACCGTCGACCCCACTGATCTCCCCTGTGGTAGTCTGGCATTCCTTAGATTGTGATATCTGAAGTACCTTAATTGTGGTAGTGGTTATATTTGTCACAAATTCTTGAAATATAAATAACTAAAATGGGTGCATTTTATTATTCGTATTTATACCTCAATAAAATTAAAACAAACAAAAAGAATTACAGAGATCCTCTAGTCTAAGATAAATCTACTTCCAATAAATAATGATGTGTTGAAATGACCCTCTCTTCACAATGCTCCTTTTTTTTTTTCAAAACTATCTAGATATTCTCAGTTTTGTTCAATGAATGTTTATTGACCATATATAATGTGCCACAAAGTATAAAATGTACCTTATTCACAAAACAAGAATAACAAATGTATACATACTTCTACTGAATTGAATAACATCCTTCCAAAATTCATGTTCCCCCAGAAACTGTGAATATGATCTTATGAGGAAATAAATTCTTTGTTGATGTAGTCAAGTTAGGATGAGGTTGTGCTGGATTACAGTGGGCCCGAATCCAGTGATTGATACCTTTAAAAGAAGAGGGAAATTTGAACATAGAAACATGCACAGAAGGAAGACCATGTGAGACACAACGAAGACAGCCATGTGAAGACAGGCAGAGCTTGAAGTGATTTATCTATAAACTAAGGAAAGCCAAAGATTATCAGCAACCACCAAAAGCAAAGAAGCAAGAGAGTCTCTTCCCCTAAACCTTTCAGTGAGAAATGGCCTTTTCAACACTTTGATGTCAGATTCCTAGCCTTTATTTCTATCGGAAAATAAATTTCTTTTGTCTTAAGCCACTCAGTTTTTGGCCCTGTAGCAGCTCTGGACACTGGTGCAATATCCAATTTTCAAAGTGTGATGCAAGAAAATATTATGGAGCTGTGGAGGAGTTAAATAATATATGAGTTTGGATTCCCAAGGAAGACCTCTTAATGAAATAATCTCTAGAACAGACTGAAAGATAGGTAGTAGTTAGCAAGACAAAAATGAGGAAAATGAGGAAGGGAAGGTATAACCAAGCAGAGAGGTCTGCTTTTGCAGAGTCTCTGCATAAGGAAAGATCTTGCCATATTTCTAGACTCAGAAAGAAGGCAGCCTACTGAGAGTGGAGAGGACACACTGGGAGTTTCAGTTTTATTGTAAAGGCAATGGAAAGCTATTTATGGTTTTGAGCAAGAGATTGATGTGATTGAATTGGATTTGGTTTTTTTAATTGATCAGTTATATTTCTTTAAGGAGAAATCATAGGGATATAGCAGAGTGGACAGAAAAGAAGATTGGGAGAAATTAAGAGAGTAACTACTGTGGTTAATTCAAGTGACAGATATCACTGGTTTAAACTAGAGTGGAAAGATGGTGGGAAGTAGCCTTATTTGAGATCATTTTTGGATGCAGACTCATCAGAACCTGGTAATAGATTGGATGTGGGAGTGAAAGAGAAGAAGGTATTACAAACAACTCTGGGTTTCTGGCATGAACAATTAGGTAACTGAAAATGCCATTTACTGTCATGAGAAGACAGAGAGAACAATGGTTTTGGTAAGAGAGGATCAAAAGTTGCATCTTGGGCTTTTTAAATACAGGATGCTCATGTGATACCTAAGGGGGTATGTCTAAGAGATAATCGGATAGATAAACCTGGAATTTAAATACATTGTAATTTAAAAATTTTAAGAAATATATCGTAAATGTATGGGTGATATTATATATATAGAACATATTTTATAATTTATTTATTTTATTATTATATTTATGATAAATGATATATTATCTATATATTGTATGTACTATTACCCATATATTTTATATTTATATATATTTTAATTCCAGTATGATTAAATACTGCGTTATATTAGTTTCAGGTATACAATATAGTGATTCAACAATTCTACACATTACTCAGTGCTCATCAAGATAAGTGTACTCTTAATCCCCTTCACTTATTTCACCCATTTCCCCACACACAAACACTTTTTTGATGTTGAATTGCTAAATTCTTTTATGTTTTGGATACTAACCCTTTATCAGCTATGTCATTTGCAATTATCTTCTCCTAATCGGTAAGTTGGGTTTTGTTGTTGTTGTTGATAATTTATTTTGCTATGCAGAAGTTTATTTTGATGTATTCTGTATGCTAATATTTTAAATCATTAGAGTGGATAAGAACATTTAGAGAGAGAGTGTATAGTTATGAAAGTCTTTAACGCTGAATCCTGAAGATTTCCAAACTTCAGGGATTGGATAAGAAAAGCACTCAGCAGAAGTACCTGAAAAAGAGCAGCCAGATGGGTAGAAGGAATATCTGGAAAGAGGAGTGTCATGGAAGCCAAGTGATGAGAATGTCACACAAATTAAAGTTTATTCAACTATGAAAAAGTAGTCAAGATTCCAAATGTCTTAGACTATTTTACTCTTCACCAATATTCGCTGTCCCTCCTTGTTAAAGTCATGTATGCCTAGGGACTTGCTTTAACCAGAGTGACATGAGTCATTTCCAGCTAGCACAGACTCCACCTACCTTTTTCCCTTTAGCCATGGCACAAGCAATGATCCAGGTAGAGGATACTCTAACTGCCTGGCTCCTAAGTGAAGGCAAAGTAGAACACAGTCCTAGCTGACCTGTGATGGACATATAACATGAGTGAAAATAAGCCATTGTTGCTATTGTTGTTTTACATATAACATGAGTGAAAATAAGCTTTGTTGCTATTGTTGTTTTAGTCTTTTATTACTGAAGGAAGTTAGACTATTTTGAATGATAAACCGAGTAAGATACAAACAGAAAAGAGTATCCTGGCAATAGCAACACAGATATTTGGTGACCTCTGAAAGATTGTTATTGGTGGCATGGTAGATATCAACTTGCAATTAGGTGAAGAGTGAACGGGAGATAAGAAATTGGAGCTAGTCTAAACTGAAGAATTTGTGGAGTGAAGCAGAGAAGTAGTGTAGATACTTAGGGTGGGGGTATGGAATCAAGGTTTTATCTTTTTAAGATACAGATGGAATTAAAGCACACTAGGACATTGGAAAGGAACAATCAATAGAGAGGGAGATGGCTGAAGATGTAGGAGTATAACCTCTAAGAAAGGGAGAGGAGAGAAAAAGTGGGTAGACTGCAATCTGAGAAGACCTGTGCTTCAACAGGAGGGAAGAAGGAACAGATGGGGTGCACATCCACGGCTGGGAAAATTTGCAATTCTAAACAAAGCAAATGTCTTTTAAAATATTCACATTTTAGGAACTAATCTTCAACTCAATTTTATAGTTCCATTTTAAAATGTGGGGATTTGATACAGTTTCTTATGTAAACTCTCAGTCCAAAAAACTAAATTTGGTAAAAAAAAAAAAAAATCCCATTAGGTTTCCATCTGCTTCATTCAGATTTATAGGGTAATTCTACTTGAATTTATAAAATTCTTTTCCTTTAAGAGACCCTGGTCAAAATCTAGAAGGTACTGGAAATTTCTCATCTTTGTGAGTCAGACAAAGTGATTGATCCTTTAAGCAAAGCTTTTACTGATTATATTCATTTATGCATGCCCTGTCCTACTCTGTACCTCTAAGCATCAGAGCCTCCTGATCCTTCCATCCAAAAGCATTTCCAGAATCTCCTTAACGGCTTGCAGCATTCTTTGCTTTGGGGACTGATGGAGAAGACATTTACAAGCATTTTGGGGGAAAGTGTGGCTATAATTTATTTTCTGGGGAATAAGTAGTATTGCACACGTCATAATAAAAATGGATAAGCATGAAATGATTTATTTCCTAAAAGGATATAGGCATGTTTTATAAGATGCAGTATAATTGTTAGGATTTGTCCCTGGCCCAGTCTCATGTTGACAGGGACACAGCCACTATCTGTCTGAAACATTTTCCCTAGAGCTTATTGAATGGCAAATGTAATTCCTAGGGGAGAGCTTGATGTTCATAGTCTCTGAAGTGCTTTTAGTTGAAAGTCAGAATAAAAGCTTATTCTGTGGCTCCGACAGTTTGGTGGATACATTCAAGCTAGGTCTTGTGGTCTTAATACTTGTATTTTCACAATACTAATTGCAATATCCCAAGCTGTTGTTAATTTCAATTACATTTACAGTTGATGTTTGGACAGCATGGAGGTAAGGGACACTCATCTCTTGCACAGTCAAAAATCTGAGCATAACTTTTGATTCCTTAAAAACTTAATTACTAATAACCTACTGTTGAAGCCTTATGATGAGTAATTAACACATATTTTGTATGTCATATGTATTATTACATATATCAAGTATTAGAAAAGAAGATGTCATTAAAAATTGTAAGGAAAACACATTTACAATAGTATACTGTATTTATTAAAAGAAATTCATGTATAAGTGGACCCCTGCAATTCAAACCTATGATATTCAAGGGTCAACTGCATGAAATTTTTTGACCGTTCCTGTATTGAAAGACTCATGTGAGATTTCTATATTTATATTTGAGGGCTCAGTGGCAGAGAGGATAAGTGAACTTTCCTGTTCTTTCTCTTCATTTCCTGCCTCCTCTTCATCATTGTCTTCCTTTCCCTTTTTGTCTCTTCTTAGCCTTCACTTCCTATTATTCTTTTTCAACTTACGTTAGCTAAATTAAATAATCAGTATAAATAATTTTACAAACTAGATTGCTTCATAAATTAATAAAATTGCTTGAAAAAGTCTATCATTTAATATCTCTATTGATACCAAACATTCAGTAAATTTCAAGTGTCGCTTACACAGATTTGTTTTATTTTGTTTTGTTTTTCAGAGAGATAGAATGCCTGCACACGAACACATGCACGTGTATGCCCAAGGTCTGGGAAGGGCAAAGGAAGAGGGATGGAAAGAATCTTAAGCAGGCTGATGCCTAGCATGGAGCCGGATATGGGGCTCTGTCTTATGACCCTGAGATCATGACCTGAGCTGAAATCAAGTCAGATGCTTAACTGGACGTTTGATTGACTGAGCCACCCAGGTGCCCCAACACTCATTTGAAGATTATCTTTTATTGTATGTATATATGAATGGACAAGTATATAATAGTGTGCTTTATAGAGGACTAATTCATGACAATACTTAAAAAAATTATAAATGTCTGACGGTTTCTTCTTTCATATAAATTTATCTTGGTGTCATATTGGCATCTGCTCAAGTATTACAGGGCCTAGAATTTTAAGTGCTGCTTTGACATCTTTGAGCATCACAGGGCTCCAGAGACCTATCTATGAGTTCTGCTCTTGTCAGATATACTTCCCATTAGAAGAAAGTCTCCCCATCTAGCTAGTTCTCCTATCAACTAGACTACCTGATCCTCAACCTAATGGATTTCACTTCCCTCTCAGCCCATAAATTATTCAAAAAAGCCAATCACATTTTACAGCAGAACAAAGGGGCACCTCACCCTCATTACAACAAATCTCTCTCTCTCATGGCCATTATCAGTTTCCTATGTTGTCCTGCATGGTATGCAGTGTCCTTTTTCCTGAGCTGTGAGTATAGGAGACTGACAAACTTTTTATAATCTCATGTGTCCAGTGTCACATATCGTGTGCTCAGTCATCTTGTAATACCTAGGGTGGGAGAACTTTCCTTGACCAGGTGAATAGGAGATGACCAGAAACATGGCATTTCTACTCTCACAGAATAAGAACAGACATCATATACTGCTAGATTTTAATCACGCTTAGAGTCTGTTCCCCATCATGAACCCAATTTCACTTTTCATTTTCAAATATAAACTTTCAAAGAGTAGCAATTTTTGGATACTATTTAAAAATTTGGGTTTAGATTTAGCTCATTTTCAATAATTTATATATATGCACACATGCATGCATATTTTGAGCAACTTTAGTTTTTATAATGGTTTGACCATAGTAAAAGTTGCCTTTATGACAATTTGACTAAAAAGGATTTAATTAAA
Organism: Vulpes vulpes; assembly: GCF_048418805.1. Lineage (NCBI taxonomy): Eukaryota > Metazoa > Chordata > Mammalia > Carnivora > Canidae > Vulpes > Vulpes vulpes. The sequence goes on from NC_132781.1 coordinate 66,688,481, forward strand.
AGGAAAAAAATGCAAATGATCAACTTATTTAAAAAAATTATTGCCTATCAAAATTATTGTTCAACTCAACAAGTTCAAGTGTGTATGTGTATAAATAACAGTGACCTTATTGTCTAGAAAAACTTTTTTGGAAAAAAAAGTTAGTCACTTTAAAACTTAAATGGAATAGTGGCTGAGGCTTTCAACAACATAAACAAGAGTAAAAGTTGTAACTAAATTTCTCTACCCAAACTATAATTTCTACGTCAGTGAAGCCTTAAATTAATGAATTCATTAATTCATTGATTTAGAATGTATTTCTTATAATTCTGTATGTACCAAGTTAACTACTTTGTTGGGGCCTGAGAGAATACTCAAAATTGTGTAGAATGCATTATCAGGCTAAGAAGCAAAGCCAAACTCCTAAAATTACAGCATTATAGAGTTGAGAGGGAGTTGAAAATGTATAGACAAAGACTCAGAGAGTTCCAGGGACTGACCCAAGATCACACAACTCCTGTCAGTCTGATAGGCTACCATGTGTGTTTTCTCTACTGTCTTTTAAAAGTGACATCAGTGACATGGAAAAGAATTTTCTTCCAAGTGCTAAAACATGTGACACAATAAAAAAATGTTAAAGGAGATAAGAGATTTTTGTAGAGAGTCCTCGTGTGTGAGACTCCATGAAGGAAGTAGGTTTTGAGCTGAGCCCAGGAATGATTTAATATAATTTTCATATGTAAGGAAAAAAGCAAAAGACATTTTTATTAAAATGGCTGTTAGTGGCCAAGTTCTCTATATTTGGGAATGTGATTAATTAACATACGCTTGGGTTGGTAGGGTGACTGAATTAGAGGTTAAATTGCTTTCTAGAAGTAAGAGCAGATAGTAAAATAGTTAGAAAAAGCACCCTAATTGAGTAAAGTGTTAGTGAAGTACTAATATTGCCATGGCACTAGAGAGTTAATGTGGCTGCAAAATAATTCTAAAATAAACAGAAAAAAGCTTAGGAAGCTGAGAAGTCAAGCTCAGCATTGTTTGCTGTCTGCCTAGTGAGGTGTATGAAAGACCAATTTAATTTGTGTAGGCATTGGAAAAGTTGCTCCAACCCACCCTATCTTATCATTCCCCATTTCATATCATCATATTGATTCCTGTTAATTATTAGACATGCTCACAATTGCTTAAGCCAATATTAATAATGATGATCATTTATTGAACATCTACTGTGTGCTTATGCACTGTTGCAATTAAAATACTTTTCTTCTGTATGGGAGAAAGTGGTATCTTGTTAGGATAGATATATGCTTTTCTCTTTTTTAGCTAGAAAATGAAAGTCATCCATCATTCACACCTAGAGGGAGGAAGTGGGGTATACATTTGATACCAGAATCTTGAGAGTAACTCACCTTGGAAATTGACTCATATTTGGGCTTTGAAGCTGTCATTTTCCCTATGAGGAGATAATTGTAATAGGGCCAGAACTGACAAGTGGGGTTTTGATGTAAACAATGAACAAACCGACAGATCAATAAATGCTGAGCAAGCCATGCTTCACGTCAGATTATATTGACTTACTGCAAAAATAATGGAGTGACAAAATGAAAATGTGTTATGTTTTATCTGAGTTATGATCATAGCAATATATAAGGTAATAGATTAACTCAGATAAGACTTGCAGCAAAAGAAGCATCAAAAACAACCAGAAGAAAATCAATTTGCCAACACCTTCATGAAAGCAAGTTTCTAAGGAACAATCAGAGCAGTTTACTAAAGAGAAATACTGATCACACTTGTTTTCTATCTGTACTAGACAACTAGATTGGTCAGGAATTACATTCTTATTTTAGCTTAAGAATTTGACCTTCAACAGAGGTTATTTTAGTAATTTTATTACCCAGAGGCCTCAGGTCAGTGTCCTAAGTTGAGTCCAGAATTCAAAATCTTGAGTGCTTTTTGACAAGCTCTGGGAAGTAAAATTGTGACAGACAATGATAGGAACTTTTGGACTAGAATATAAGTAGAGAGTCACTTCTGCTTCAGTCTTTGAGTTAAGATCATATCCTCAGGATAGCCTTAACCGATGACTAAACCAGATTGTGCTGTAAAGAGGAAGCTGCTTCCATCCAATATGGGACTGCGCTGACAGGCAATTTTCATACCAGAGTGCCCTGTTGACTGGCAGAGATTTGTCAGACCCTCCTGTTCAGTTTTGTTTTTTTTTTTCTTTTTTTTTTCCCCTTTCATAGGGATTGCTTGCCAATAAAACTTTTGAATTCCTAATTCTTTCTCAGGATCTAATTCCTAGAGAACTCAATTGATAGTGGTACAAGAACAAGCCCAATAAAACAGCCAGTAAGATGGAATTTGGGGTCTGGATTGCCCACCATCTGGGAGGCAATGAGAATCCTATATGAGGTAGTATCTCTGGCGCAAGGACTCTGTTCTTGGCATAATGTGGTGGTGGCCTAATTGCTAAAACTTTAATTGCTAGTGATTTTGGAGACTTTTACAAGAAAGGAGACACAGTGGGAAAGCACAAAATGTTGATGACCAAACTCAGGATTTAATAGTTATCAAGCTCTAAGGATAGTTGAATATTCAGCTAAAGAAAGACTATTGGGTCAGAGTCAAAATCCTGCTTGGCAGATTCTGGACCCTGACACATCCTGGTATATGTGCTTAAAGCTTTGGCTCCACAAATTCCTCAGATTCTCTACAGCCCCTCAGGGGTGGTCCATGCTTCCTTATTAAGAGCGATCACATCCACATGTTGGAGGATACTGCTGAGGCCTCTTCTTTGTAAGGTTGCAGGAACTCCTCTCAGGATTAGTCTCTACTTCTCTCTTAGCTTTCAGGCCAAGGGGTATGGTTAAGTTGAAGGGCAGCTAAGCTGGAGGCGTGTGGGGCATGATATAGGACAAAAGGAATTTATACCAGAGGATCTCTAAGAATTAACCAGCATGAACCAGCAAGAGCTGCAGGAGTTTACTTGGGTTTGGGTTTTCAATATGCCAGAATTAAATCAAAGAGGCTAAAATATAAGTTTGAATAAGGGAAAACATATGGCTTGGAACATACTCTCAGGATACTTGTTTAATATCCTAGCAAGGACTCAGGTGATGGAATAAACTTACTGCAAAGATGACTCTTAGAAACAGTAGGCCTTGTTAAACAAAGGTAAAATGTCAGAATTGCTGTAAAAGATGGTAGAGGTTTATAAAGCTTGAAAATGGACACTAGAATGGTAATATCATGTGAGTCTAGAAGACCCTTAGTAAAGCTGGGAAGACATACTCTTCCCCAAACCCATCAGGAATGCATTAGTGAGAGGGATTTCAGTATCACTAAAATGTTTAGGAATGACTCTCCTCTGAAACTCAGGGCTTATGCCACAGGGATGATACAGCTCATGCCCTCTAGAAGATGAGGAATCAACCTGACAATAAGAAACCAACTATGAGTCATTGAAATTATAGTATTCTTTGAGAAGATCAAACATCCACTTGATATTAAGTTAACTATCTTGGGCTGCTTCTGTCCTGGAGACACCAGTAAACCCTTCTCACAGGAATAGGCACTTATCCTGGTGGCTGTCTTTCATTCCTGAAGAGCCTCCATCAGTACCACAATCTAGGGGCCTATGGAGTACTTGGTTCCCACACAGTGAACCCCTATAATATAGTACCTGACCAAGGGACATACTGCCTAAAAAAGGAAGGGAGGTGGGCCTATGACCATAGGATCTATTGTTTGAATTATATACTGTACTATCCAGAAGCTACCAGCCTGATAGGTACAGGGACAGTCTACTGAAGGCACAGCTGAAGCACTTAGTCTAAAGGCAATAGTTGGGGGCATGAACGACCATACCACAGATTCTGGTATCCCCACTGAGCCACAGACTCTATATGGTATTGTGAGCTCAATTAATTAGTCTAACTGCAAAGGAGTAGAAACAGGAATGTGTCTACTTATCACCATCTCCAATAACCCACTGGGGGATTATGTTTACTTCCCTTTCAACTCTAGACTCTGCAAGTTGGAGGTACTGGTCCCCAAAGGGACTTTACTCTTATGAGGGGATGTGGCAAGGATTTATTTCAACTATAGGATACAGTTGTTACCTGAACACTTTGTACTCTTTATGTCCAGGGACTAGCAGTCAGTAAGGGGAATCGAGATATTGGCAGGGACAAATGACCTGATCATCAAGTGGAGGCAGGGCTGCTGTGGGAACAAGGAATAATGTATGTGGAACTCTGCACTCCTTTGGGTGCCTGTTGGTGATTTCTTGACCAACTGTGTTATAAACAGACAAGTTCAGAAACTCATATATAAGAAAAGTATATTTATTAGAGCTCAGACCTCTAAAAAATGAGGCTCTAGTTCGTACCCCCAAGTAGGCCTTTGTGACCACCAAAGGTGATAGCTGAGGCAAGGAAAATTTAGAGTGAATCATGGAATAAGTAGATGATTTTAGCTTTAGAACCAACTGCAGTGATAAGGGTTGTATGTAGTTCTTTTCCCTAATTCATTTTTTTCTAAGTTTTCCTTTTGTGAGAGAGGTCCATCAGAGTCCTGGAGCTCCCTGTGCACATATGGAGAAGCGAATACACACTGGTGTATGGAGGGGACTGTGGCAGATCAGATCTTCCCTCAAGAAAGAGCTCATTGCCCTGCTTTGAGAACTGTGCTTAGCTGACAGCCTCTAGCTATTAACTTCTTTGGGTTCACTTCTAATTTTGAGGGAAGGTAACCTTCTTCTGATTAGCCAATGACAGAGAAAGATTCTGGTAGAAAGGCCTACCCATTTTTGCCCAGTGCATTAGAACCCCTTTAATGGGTATTCCTCCCTTTGGAGCTCCTCTTGGGTTATTCTAGACTTTGGCAAATCTATATTTGAACTAACAGCTCCCTCACCCAGTCCTGCTTCCTACCTTTTCCTTTCACAGGTGTTATCCTTGATAACACTTAGTACTCTTCTCAGAAAGCCCAAATGGCTCACAAACCAAGGCATATACAGTATATACATTAAAACTTGTGAGATACTGTACTACCATTCCTTAAGATTAAAAAAAAAAAAAGAAAATGAGGACAGGTTCCAGATTAGTAATTAGAAAACTTTAGGATAAGGGAGTGGGTAGAGAAAAGGTTGCAAAGAGGTATTATATGAGAGCAGATAAGAAGGATTAGGAATAAACAAGTTTGGAAAATGAGGACAGAAAAATAGTTTGCAATGCTAACTTGTTCACCATATTCTGGAAAACTCAAACTAGGGAGCTACTTCGAAGCTTAATGTATTAAGTTTAAGACTAATAAAATAAATCTCTTTTTTTTTATTATGTATAACTATGGTCTTAGGATAATAGTTACTTCCAAAGAAAGTTGAGACTGAAATGCAGGTTCAAAAGGCCTTCTAAATTCTGATGATAAATACATAATTGTTAATTAGAGAAACATTGGCGATCATATATTTACATTTATTTTCGAAGTTGGTTTTTGGGAATATACTCATTCTTTCTTAGAGTGAATTCCTTGGGTCTGCTGGCAGAGACAGAATGCTGTGTGGGATGCCTGAGGTCTTGGGGGAATGGTACCCAGAGTTATATGCTCTTAGACATGAGTGCTCCCTTTTTTAGGGCCAAATATCCTTAACTTCACTCCATTAAGGAATATCAGACATTTCTCTTAGAAGAAAATAAAACATGATGACTGCCTTTGAATAATTGAATGACTGATGCTATGGCCAAGGGATAAATAGTGGAAGGAAGGAAGTATTAACCCAGTGCAGAAAAGACCTGCACACAGAGGTGTCTTCACAAGGTATTAAGCCCCTTGTCACTGGGAGTGTTCAAGCCATAGAAGGATAGACATTTTGAGGAAGTAGTAGAAGAAACTTCGGGAGGGCATTTATTTAGGTGATGTTAAGACTCTTTCCTATTCTAAGTAAGTTTAAGGATTTGAAATTAGATCGAATACCTCATGAAAATCTGCTCCTCAGTGCGTTGCATAGAATTCAAAACAGAAGGGGCTAAGATATGGAAGCTATAACACATATGGGAGCTATAGGATTGATTATATAATAAACAGCCAAAGTGCTAAAGGTAGATTACAAGGTCATACAATCTCTTTCTCTAGAGGGTTTAAAATCTACATAAAATCCTCATCTATTATCTGGAATACCTGAATTCTGGCACATTCTGAAGAGGTCGGGATAGCAGAGGTGAATATATTTAAGTGTCTTTAATGTCCTGGTTGGTCTCAAGATTTGATTCTTTGAATTCGTGCTGTGTTTGGGAAAATAGGGAATTTACCAATAAAGTGTCTACGATAGGAGCACCCTCTTACAACTGCGGTGAAGAAGGTTATCATCTATAGTTCTGGCTATTCTGATGTAAGGAGAATGACATATCTATACCATATATGTGCATATGAAGAATGGTCCTGATGGAAAAACATATACAGGCAGACATTGGAAATATCATGGGTTTGACTGCAGACCACCACAGTAAAGTGAGTATTGTAATAAAGTGAGTCAAATGAATTTTTGGTTTCCCAGTGCATCTAAGTCATGCTTACACTATAACTGTAGTGATTGAGGTGGTATTTGCTGAAGGCCGGGGTAGCTGTGGCAATTTCGTAAAATAGGCTAACAATAAATTTGCCGTAACAACTGACACTTCCTTCTGCAAGTCATTTCTCTGTAGCATGCAAGGCAGTTGACAGGCTTCTCCCCATGGCAGAACTTCTTTCAAAATTGGAGTCCATCCTCTCAAATTCTGCTGTTGCCTTTATGAACTGAGTTTATGTCATCTTCTAAATGCTTTGTTGTTATTTCAACGACCTTCAAAGCACCTTCACAAGGAGTAGATTCCATCTCAAGAAACCACTTCTTTACTCATTTGTAAGAAGTGCTTCCTCATCCTATAAAGTCTTATCGTGGGATGTCAGCAATTCAGTCACATCTTCAGGTTCCACTTGTAAATCTAGTTCTGTTGCTATTTTCCACCACTTCTGCAATTTCTTCTTCACTGAAGTCTTGAATCCCTCAAAGTCATTCATGAGGGATAGAATCAACTTCTTCCAAACTCCTGTGGATGTTGACATTTTGACCTCTTCCCATGGGTCATAAATGTTCCTAATGGCATCTAGAGTGATGCATCCCTTCCAGAAGGTTTTCAATTTTCTTTGCCCTGATTCATCAGAGGAATCACTGTCTTTGGCAGCTATAGCCTTACGAAATGTATTTCTTAAGTAATAAGACTTGAAAGTTGAAATTACTCCTTGATTCATGGGCTGCAGAATGGATTTTGTGTTAGCAGGCATGAAAACAACATTAATCTCTAGTACATCTCCATCAGAGCTCTTGAGTGACCAGGTGCATTGTCTGTGAGCGGTGATATTCTGAAAGGATTTTTTTCTGAGCAGTAGTTCTCAACAGTGGGCTTAAAATATTCTGTAAAGCATGTTGTAAACAGATGCTGTCATCCAGGCTATGTTGTTCCACTTCTAGAGCACAGACAGGGTAGATTTAGCATAATTCTTAAGGGCCCTTGGATTTTTGGAACGGTAAATGACTATTGGCTTTTACTTGGTCACCAGCTGCCTTAGCCTCTAACAGGAAAGTCAGCCTGTCCTCTGAAGCTTTGAGGCCAGACATTGACTTCTCCTCTCCAGCTAGCTAAGTTCCTAGATGGCCTTTTCTTCCAACAGTTGTTTCATCTACATTGAAATTCCAATGTTTAGTGTAGCTACCTTCATTATCTTGCCAAATCTTTTAGATAACTTGATGCAAGCTTCTACATCAGCGCTTGCTGCTTCATTTTGCGCTTTTGTTTTTATGGAGATGGCTTCTTTCCTTACATCTCATGAACCGACCACTGCTACTTCACACATTTCTTCTTCAGCTTCCTCACCTCTTTCAGCCTTCAAAGGGTAAAGAGACTTAGGGCTTTCCTCTGAGTTCAGCTTTGGCTTAAGGCAATATTGTGGCTGGTTTGATCTCCTATCAAGACCCTTAAAACTCTCTCCATATTATTAATAAGGCTGTTTCACTTTCTTATTGTTTGTGTGTTCACTGGAATAGTACTTTCCATTTCCTTCAAAAACTTTTCCTTCACAGTCACGATTTGACCATTTAGCACAAAAGGTCTAACTTTTGGTCTATGTTGGCTTTCGACACATCTTCCTCACTAAGCTTAATCGTTTCTAGTTTTGATTATTTATTTATTTATATAAAGATTTTATTTATTCATGAGAGACAGAGATAGAGAGAGAGAGAGAGAGAGGCAGAGACATGGGCAAAGGGAGAAGCAGGCTCCATGCAGGGAGCCTGATGCGAGACTCAGTGCAGAACTTGATGCAGGACTTGATCCCGGAACTCCAGGATCATGTCCGGGGCCAAAGGCAAGCGCTAACCTGCTGAGCCACCCAGGGATTCCCTAGATTTTGATTTAAAATGAGAGACATGTGGCTCTTCTTTTCACTTGAACATTTAGGGCTGTTGTGTAGGATTATTAATCGGCCTAATTTCAGTATTGTTGAGTCTTAGGTAAAATGGAGAACCAAGGGGAGAGAGGGAGAGGAGAGAATAGTCAGTCAGTAGAGCAGTCAGACCACACATACATTTATTAACAAAGTGCATCATTTTCATATAGGTATGGTTTGTGGTGCCCCGAAAAAATTACAATGGTAACATCAAAGATTGCTGATCCTAGATCACTCTAGCAAATATAACAATAATGAAAAACCTTGGCATACTATAAGAATTACAAAAATGTAACGCATAGAATGACCAAATGCTGTTGGAAAAATGGCACTGATAGATGTGAGAGATGCAGGGTTGCCCCAAACCTTCAATTAGTAAAAAAAAAAAAAAAAAAAAAAAGCATTATCAGTGAAGCACAATAAAGCAAAGCAGTATAAAATGAGGTGCAATGCCTGCAGTGGAGTTTTATTTTGTGTAATGAAACAAAAATGATGATAAATCCATATTATGTTCATAAAGCCAATACAAAATGAAATTAAAGCTTTAGAAGTATTTTAAAGCCTATTTGAAAGCCTTAAAAGCCAAAAGAATAATGATCAAAATAATTCACAAGAGTTTATCATTTGTTAGATTTTATTTTCATGCTTATATGAAAATCTCGGTTTATATATACCCTTTATTTAGATGCTTATAAGTGGATTAAACACAATTTAGATTTGAGTGACTGACTTTCAGAAATTGTAATGACAGAGTAAATAGCATGAATTTAGAATGCACTCTGCTTCAGGGCATTCGTTGTAACATTAGAGGGGGAAAAAAAAGATATGAGCCTTTCAGTTGTGAAAATTGATAGGTAGAAAAATAAAATAACTTCATTTCAAGAAAATTTTTTTTGTTTCGGCAATTTGCTCTATAGTGTGAGCTCTGTGCTGCCAGGAATCACAAGCCTAGTTTTCTAGCTTAGTGTTCAGTGTTTCCATTAGTTTGGGAAATAGGACTCACCTTCATGAAGAGATACACAGTAGGGTCAGAAATAACAGGTTCCGGAGTTCAAATTTGTTTAAAAAAATGTTAAGTTAGAGTAAATAAGGCATTATTTCTATTTAAGCAGAGTTGTATTTTTGTGCTTGGTCAATTAGATTGAACATTTCTAATAATTCTGAGGAATTATGAAAAATTTTATCATGCATAGTCTTGATTAGTTGGCCAACTATAGAAACATTTATAATTACAGTTTAGTGGCGTTACATAAATGGACTTATTAACATACCTGCATACATTGAGGAAGTGAATATTGAAAATAGAAAAAATTGATCTTGGGATCCCTGGGTGGCTCAGTGGTTTGGTGCCTGCCTTTGGCCCAAGGCATGATCCTGGAGTCTGAGGATCAATTCCCACATCAGGCTCCCTGCATGGAGCCTGCTTCTCCCTCTGCCTGTGTCTCTGCCTCTCTCTCTTTCTCTCTCTGTGTCTCTCATGAATGAATAAATAAAATCTTTAAAAAAAATTGATCTTAATAAATATGTGAGGTCAAGATTTCAACATTAATTGGCTGAGAAAAAATAGCAGAGGAGGCTGCAAGCATGCATTATGCCTTTCCTTTTGTAACTCACTCCCACTTTTATTCTTGTGGATGGTTCATTCAGTCTCTTATTGAATAGTTAGTTCCTCTACTTCCTTGAATCACTAACCTCCATTTCCATTCCACCTTTATAAAATACCAGTATGAATTTAGACATTAGTAGGCATCACCCACCTCTGAGATCTAGAATTTGCCACTCCTCCATGGTCTATAGTCTCCTTATCTATCTTTGCTCTTATTAATCCATATACATCAGTCTGGGCTCACACACTTTCTACACATTCAGTATCCTGTTTGGATTGTTTTATTTAGTCAAAGATATAATTAGCTGTTTTTATGGTGGTTTTTTTTTTTTGTTTGTTTTTGTTTTGGTATTAGTTAAACTTCCTGTTAAATGTGAGAATAGGGCAGCCCAGGTGGCTCAGCGGATTAGCGCTGCCTTGAGCCCAGAGCGTGATCCTGGAGACCCAGGATTGAGTCCACATTGGGCTCCCTGCATGGAGCCTGCTTCTCCCTCTGCCTGTTCCTCTGCCTCTCTCTCTCTGTGTCTCTCATGAATAAATAAATAAAATATTTTTAAAAAAATAAATGTGAGAATATTTCATTTGAGCATGTATTTTTAAAAAATAGTACATATTGGATCACACATTTAACGCTACATATTGTAAGCATTAACTTTTAAGAATAGTTATTAATTACATCCATGTCAATTTGAGTGGAGGTTTTTAGATTGTAAATAACGTTTTCAGATGAATAAAAAGAACTCTTGCAACTGAATAAAAAGAACTCTTGGTCAATATATTATATAGTTTATAAGGTCATTTTTAAAGTCTTATTGGTGATTATCAGTATTGGGATCTTAGAGCAATGTTATGGTTAAACTTGTCTTTAGCAGATAAGGAAGTGAATTTTAAAGCACATCCAATATTCTATAAATAAATCCTTCTTTTGGATAAGTAACACTTAGTGGAGATACTTAATTATAGTTTAAAATCTGTTTTCAAATAATTTACTCTTGAAATAGAAATAACTTATTTCAAGAAAAGAAACAGACTTGAGATGGAAAGTAATTTCATAGTTTTATTAGATGACTTATTTGTTCCATAACTGGAGCCTGTACCTCCGACTCTCCTTCACCCATCTTGCCCTTTCCTCCACCTGTCCCCTCTGGCAACCAGCAGTTTGTTCTCTGCATTTATGGGTTTGTTTGTGGTTTTTATTCATTTTGTTTTTTAAATTCCACATATAAGTGAAGTCATTCAGTATTTGTCTTTGCTTGACTACAAGTTACTTAGCACTTAGCATAATACCCTCTAGGTCCATCTATGTTGTCACAGACAGCAAGATCACATTCTTTTTTTTTTTTTTTTTTTTTTGTCTGTCAGAGTAGTATTCTGTTGTATAAATATACCACATTTTTTTTTTATCTGTTCATCTATCTGTGGACACTTAGGTTAATTTCTTTTCTTGGCTATTGTAAATAATGCTGTGAGACACATAGGGGTGCATATATTTTTTTGAATTAATGTCTTCATTTTCTTTGGGGAAATGCCCAGTAATGGAATTACTGGATTGTATGGTATTTCTATTTTAATTTTTTGAGAAATGCCATATTGTTTGCACCGATTTACATTCCCACCAGCAGTGCAAAAGATTCCTCTTTCTCCACATCCTCACCAACACTTGTTTTTCTTGTCTTTTTGACTCTAGTCATTCTGATAGGTGTAAGGTGATATCTCATTGTGGTTTTGATTTGCATTTCCCTGATGATGAGAGATATTGACCATCTATTCATGTGCCTGTTGGCCAGCTGTGTATCTTCTTTGGAAAAATGCAAATATCTTCTTCCATTCAGTAGATTGCCTTTCTATTTGTTGTTGTGCAAAAACCTTATTTTGGTGTAGTCCCAAAAGTTTATTTTTGCTTTTGTTTACTTTGTCTGAGGAAACACATCTAGAAAAAATGTTGCTATCACTAATTCAAAGAGATTACAGTCTGTTTTCTTCTGGGAGTTTTATGGTTTCAGGTTTCACATTTATGTTTTTAATCCAGTTTGAGTTTATTTTTGTGTATGGTGTAAGAGAGTAGTCCAGTTTTATTCTTTTGCATGTAGCTGTGTAGGTTTCTTAGCACCATTTATTGAAGAAACTATCGTTTCCTTATTGTATATTCTTGCCTCTTTTATCATACATTAATTGACTCTGTAAGTGTGGGTTTATTTCTGAGCTTGCTATTTTGTTCTATTGATCTATGTGTCTCTTTTTGTGCCAGTATCATACTGTTTTGATTATTATAGTTCTGTAGTATATCTTGAACAATGGGGTTGTGATACTTCCGTCTTTGTTCTTCTTTCTCGAGATTCTTTGTTAATTTGAGGGTCTTTTGTGGTTCCAGAAATAATTTAGGACTATTTCCTCTAGTTCTTTTAAACATGCTATTGGTATTTTGATAGGGATTGCATTAAGTCTGTAGATTGCTTCGGGAAGTATGGCCATTTTAACATATTAATCCTTCCAGTTTATGAGCTTAAATACATTAATATTCATTTATATTAGAGAGAGTTAAGAAAAGGCTGAGAAGGATAAGATTTTGGAAATAAGAGTCAGCCTTACAACAATTTAAGTTATAACAACTTCACAGAACTGAAACAGAACTTTAGCATGATATACATATGCAGAATAATGGTGCTTGCTTAAGGACATTATGAATTAAAGAATTGTTCTGACCATTTGACTAATCATAATACTATATTATGTGGAATATAATTCCGTTAAATGAAAATTAACTTTAATTTTATTTGACCATTCTCCCTGATATATAAGTGAGATATAAATATATAAAATCGAATCTGCCACAGTTGCCTAATATCATGAATATATTGTTGATTTGCTCAACCAGTCTTAATAAATTTACCCACAGGGGTAAGACTTACCTGATGGACATGTCAGATGAGTGTATCAAAACCCAATTTACTTTCTACTCTGTTATATTCCTGTGTTAGGATGACTTGATAGAAGGTTTCACAGTCTAAAAATCACCAGGTGTTTTGGTTCTAAAATATCAAGAAGTCATGTAAATCTGTAGCATACAATTCTGATTATTTAAATTTATTTGAATTACTGATGTGCAGTATTACAAGTTTGGCAAATCATGTCACATCAAGGTCATAGGTCAACTTAATTTAAATAGTGGCCTTTTGATATGGGCTGCTAAGGGTAGCAAAATGGAAGTGCTCTCTGCTTAATTACCATCTATATGGTGTTATGGCTAATGATGTTACATGCACCCTTGCACCTCTTGAGATTTAATCCCTTTCTCAGCTGGCATTTTTATGTTTGAATTGCTATGACTACTTCAACCAGATTGTAAGAGCCCCGGGCAGGGACCGAGTCCTCTTCTAAGTCAATACAGAGCAGAGCACAGTGTCAGTGTGTTGCAAATGATTTGAGAGTAAAACTTTGCAGAGTCTTACTATACTGACATCAGCTGAATAATGAAGGTGATAGCAAAGAGACAAAAATAGATTCTTGCTATAAAGTTCTTAGTTTTTCTTGGTTGGTATCATTAAAATTGTTTTTTCTTTTCTGTATGTCTCTGGACTGGGGTGTTTGGGCTACAGCAATAGGGACTTCCTTAGTCCTTTCTGCTTCCTTTCTTGCTATTTTTCCTTCCTGATTAATAGTGCTAGGCTTATGGCTCACAAACTCTCACACTTCCCATTCAACATCTGTCCCCCTATTATGGCACCCTTCAGAGAACTGAGATTGAAAGGAAATATTTTAATCTTAATAAATGGGTAACCTGTCTGAGACATGAAGATATTCCCCATGCATAAGCTACACTTTAGAAATAAATGAGTTGGTCTAATTTGCAATTGTCCTTGAAAATTAATGGTATGCAATTAATAATATGCTAATTCATTTTATTCTCTGTTCCATATGGTACTGGCTTGAGTTTCATACTAGGTTTGCCCTTTTGAAAAGGGCTGAAAAATAATTTCTTACCATTGAGAAGTTTTAAATAAGAGGCAACGTGATTTATTGGGTAGAACTCTGGACTAAATGTGCAGAGATGGGCTTTTTTGTACATTTATTGTACAATCTTGGGCATGCAACTTACATTTAAAGGATGTTGCCCACTGGAAGATGAATTAACTTGATCTTTTTTGTAGATGTTCATTTTATAGCTTTCCTCCACAAAAGATTAGCAAAGTATAATCTTGACATGGGATTGCTAGCAGGCCCACTTAGTTGAACTATGAACAAATTCAGGATTTCTGTCTATTCTCTAGATACTGTGTCACTGTGAATGTAAGAATTATTTCTGCTTCAAGGGCCCAGACTCACATTTGGTCTCATCCTGTTTAAAAGAACTTAAACTTTCTGTTTGAAGTCACCATGAATAATAATTATTTTTTCTCGCTAAGTCCAGTTGGCCGTGTAAGTGGATGGTTTTACAAAGTGTTCCAGTGGCTGATAACTTTCTGCATTTCTCCAGTGTTTGGGGCTCTTCTTCATACCTCCGGGTTTTGAGCCATAGCTCGTCCTGTACTTTTAGTCTCCCTTTTATGGATAATTAGGGAGCTACCACATACCCTTAGGAGGATAATATTCATAACATTTAACCAACAGAGCATTGCTCCTGACCAATCACAAGAGATACCAGCTGTAAGCAACTGAAACAGTTGGGCAGAGCAAACCAGCTGAATATCAGCTCTGCTCTTTAGCTAAGATAATCTTATCAAATGGTTAGTATAAGAAACCCTGTGGCTGCCCTGCCTATGTCTCGTATTCAGTATTTCATTACATGCCCAGTTATTTTACTGTCACTCTACCTGAGGGCCTTCACTCAGCCTTTGTACAAGGCAGACAGTGGGTTCTGGAAAATTAATGTCACCAGGAGATTCTTAGTTAATAATGAATGGAAGTTGGACTATAAGTATTCTAGTGTTCTTATCCCCTAGATCAGGCAACTGTAAAGCATGTTCCACACTGTCTCCCAGAGATCCTCAGCAGGCTTAAGCCCCTGATGTCCACAGTAGTCTCTTGCTTATTAATACACCTTTTATTTCTTGTGTCATGTCATCTCTCTCTTTGCTTCTTGGGATCACCCCAGAAAACAGATAAGGCAAAAACTAGGAGGTGGTATTGAACCCTAGAGAAGGCGGTGTTTTTTCCTCACTGGAATTTTTTAAAAAATTAAATTCAATTAACTACCATATACTGTATTATTGGTTTCAGAGGTAGAGATCAGTTATTCATTGGCCTTGTATAACACCCAGTGCTCATTACATCACATGCCCTCCTTAATATCCATCACCCAGTTACTCCATCTCCCCACCCTCCTCAAGATGAAATCAGAGAGGGAGCTAAACCATAAGATACTCTTAATTCTCACTGGAATTTCCATGCATTCTTGGTATGGGTTTCCTTTCTTTGCCACATTCTTGATTGGCATCATTAGCTAAGAACCCACAGATATGGCATCCCATATAATACTGCTCTGGATAAAGGGAACCACTTTTTTTTGGCAAAAGAGGCACATGATCATGAAATTCACTGGTCTTATAATACATCTCTCTTAATCTTGAAGTAGCTGGCCTAGTGGAATTTTGGAGTAGTGTTCTAAAAGCATGGGGAAATACAGCCCTGCAGAATTGGGGCACTGTCCTTCAAGATCTGGTATGACCTCCAACCAATGGCCTCTATATGATGCTACATTCGTGTAGAAAATCATGGGTTCTTGGAATAGGGGTGAAGGTTGAAGAGGCCCCTTTCACTACTCCCAATTACCTGCTTGGAGAAATTCTGCTTTTTATGTTCGCTGCTGGATTAGAGGTCCCAATTTCCAGAGAAGAGACGGGTATTTCTACCAGGGGACACAGTAATGGTCTCACTAAATAGCTGCTGCCAGGTCATTGGAGCTCTTTGTGCTATTAGATTAACAGGCAAAGGAGTTACTGTACTGATATGTAATTAACCCACATTAAAACAAGGAGATGAGGTTGCTGCTATGTAATAAAGACAGGCAGGAGTTTGTTTGAAGCCCACAAATTCTCAGAAATTCTTCTTGTGGCTTTATATAGCCTTTTAAAACAAAGATTGTCATATTCTTTTGTTGGATTGGCCCCTTTATCATTATATATTACCCTTCTTTGTCTCTTATTACAGTCTTTTCTTGAGGCTTTTATAAAAACGCAAAGATATAATCAGGGCTTGGACTTCTCAGGGACAAGCAGAAGTACTGGCTAAGGTACTTAAAGTGAGTAGAGCAAATGGTAGTAAGAAATGTATAATGTCAATTATCGCCTCAGTGTCAACTGCTTTAGTGAGGTCTATAGCTTACCCCATTATATTTCCTATTTTAAATCCCCATTAACCTTCTCGTCGTCTTATTTGTTTTTTAGAAATTGTTATGGATCATCAACTTGCAGAAGCAATAATGGGACAACTTGAACTTATCTTGGGAGATGGGTGAATCTGTGCATTGCAAGTGGCATCCTACAGCAGATGCTATTGATGCTCCAACAATATACCCTCTAACATTCACTGTGTGATATAGCACTCATTGTTTTTGTACAAGAATATATTGATGACTATCTGTTTTTAAAATCCTTCGACTTTCTGCCTGAGGGCTTTCTATTAGCCCCTGCCCAGGGCAGGCCACAAATTGTGGGGAGTTAATATCTCTTAAAAACTGTTCTTAACCACTGAGGAATGGGAATTGGAGCATAAATGACTATAAATTGTAACCACCCACAATGGGACAACTCTGAAGTTCTTTTCAGACTGTCTTCTAGAGTTTCCAGTAGGATGGAACCCTCAGTAGCAGTCTGCTCATTAATGTATCCTGTATTGACTCTTATCCTTCCCTTTCTCACTTCCCCACCACTCTCATGGTGCTTCTTAGGATCAATTTCTGACCTGCCAAATAAACCACTTACACTCAAAGCTATTGCTGAGTTAAAGTTAAAGAGGAGTCTTGAATACTGCACTTCTCACATTTTATTGTGTTAAAATATACTGTGCATACAACAAGAGGAAGATGTAGAAGAACTTGTCCATCTTTTAAAATTATATCATCTTTTTCACCAATACCTTTCCAAATCTTGAAGACATGGAGGTTCTTTGGAAAATGGAGGTTCTGTTAGAAAACATGTAGAGAAACATTTGGATAAAAAGCACCTCCAGGAGAAATTGAAGTTTTCTGAACTAAATAAAAATCTTTGTAATTATCTTTTTAGAATTTACAGACACAAATAGGCACCATCTATGAGAACCAGAACCTTTCCCCCCACACTCAGCCTGGGCACTGAAAACAGAAACAATAACTTACTCTCTAATATGATTTTGCAATTCATTAGCATTTCTTTATTCTTCTAGGGCTGTCCTGCTTAAGCAAATGATATGATTGTTCATTACAGGAACTTCCCAAAGGACTCATCAACTCTTCAGTGGACAATATCAACAGACAGTTTGTGCCCAGAGATTCTTTGAATCCCTCAAAATCTTTGCCTTACTATTTCCACCAAGCCTGGATGGTTATATCATGATACCTACCTAATCCTAATCATGTACCTGAAATGAAAGACTCAACTTAAGCCAAACTTCCAATTCTAAATAAATTCTGACTGTACTTCTCTCTTTGAAACATTTAAGAAAGAGTAGTTGTGTATTACTTACTAAGAAAATAAGGCGTGGTAAAATTTTTAAAAAGATTTTATTTATTCATGAGACACAGAGAAAGAAGCAGAGACATAGGCAGAGGGAGAAGCAGGCTCCCTGCAGGGAGCCTGATGAGGGTCAAGTCCTGAGCCATAGGCAGATGCTCAACCAGTGAGCCACTCAGGCATCCCAAGATGTGGTAAAATTAAAGCTCAACTTAACTGTGAGCCAAGTCAATGCTGAACACTCTTTACATACTATTTCATTTTATCATCATGAAAGACTGAATATACAAGTTGACAAGCCAGTCCTTATATGACAGTAGATCCCTGACCCACATTCTCAAAGCAACTAGCCTGGGAAACCAAAACTGCAGTAATCAGCCCAGAAGGACCAGGACTTGATCTTTAATAGCCATCTTTCCTATTCCATAATTTCATAACCCCACCCTCCCACACTAAATCCAATTGAGCAACAAAAGAAGAAAATATGTTCCTCACATGAATGATATAAGATGCTCTGCTTCTAGTTATCCTGTCCCCAGCTTTCATATGTCAACAACCTGTAATTAAAGCCTATCTGAAGCCTTCCTTTTTTTCTTCTTTTTTTTTTTTTTCTTTTTTACTCTGAAGCCCTTTCACTCTACTGTATCTCTGCCAATTGCAAGGGGTGGTGGCCGATTCCCTTGCTATAGCAAGCTCACAAAAAATAGCCTGTTTATCCTCATGTGCATGGTCTTTGTTTATCTCTGCAACCCTAACAACTCTGTGAAGCGAGTGCTTTTGACAAATAAAAACACTGAGCCAGAGATTAGGTACGTTGTTCAAGTTTACAGAGCTGGTAATAGCAGAGCTGAGATCTGAAACCAGTTTGTCTGAATCTGTAGCTTGTTTTAACCATTAACCACTCTGGGAATAGTGCTAATTCGATGTTCTGGAACTGCACGATTCAACAGTGTTGGACTTGACTGAAATCCTGTGATATGGAGAACAAGGGCAGTTTAAAAAATTCCCCACCCTTTGTTTCTGGGATATTGGTTTACTGCAAAGAGCTCTCTTTCCTTATAAGACTTAGATAACACTCATGGCTGCCCCCCTTGTTTGCCTACGTTGAAGCCAGACACATACCCGTTTCCATGCCCCATAGAGGATTAGCCAAACTGTTCGTCCCAACTGATCAGTTGGAACAAAGTGCTTATTCATTTACTTGACCAACTTGCTTCAACCTCCGTCCTTCTGAGCCCCTGATCTTTGCCCTCCCTCAACCTGAACCAATATAGAACCTTTCCTTACTTATTCCTCCTGAGAGACAGCTGACCAAAAGAAATACATTCCTTGATCAACTGTCCTGTCTTGCCATCCACTCCCCCATACTTGGTTCTTTCTAGTCTTGTTTACTCCTTTCTGCCTAACTTTTGAGATGCCTGCCGAACTTTGTGGCCAGAGTTTTCTCCTTATTACTATAGTCTCCCCTGCTCTATTGCAATGTTCTTTTCCTTTTATTGGAATAATTGTTTTAAATAAATTATCTCCTTACCGAAATCTGGATTTGTTTTTATTTAACATGTCCAGTTGAAATGTAATGCAAAGCCACATATGTAATATAATATTTTGTAACACATGAAAAAAGGTGAAAATAACAATCTATTTTATTTAACTCACTATACTGAAAATATAATCATTTCAACATGTCAATATAAAATTATTAATAGGCTGTTTTATATTCCTTTCTTCAGCTACATGTTTGATATTCTCACTGGGCTCAATTTAGCTGCTACTGCCTCCTGCTGCTGCTACTGCCTTCTGCTGTTGCTCCTTCTGTGCTGCTCCTGCTGCTGCTCCTCTTCCTCCTCCACCACCACCACCATCATCACCACTGCTACTGTAGTCTCTTTCCTCCTTTCTTTCTTAAGAAGCTTGCATGTTTTTATTTCTGGATTTCACTGCATGAGATACAATTTTTCTTTCTGCAACTTACGTAAATATCTGAGTTCTTTGACATTAGAAAAGAGTAAGAATATAATGCAACACGTATGATTATTGCCTAATGTTAAATTCCCTCATCTCAGCTGGGAGGAAGGACACAGTCTTTACTTATCTAAAAATATATATAGTTTTTTAAGCCATATGCACAAATATATTATATAGTAACCACAAAATGTCTCATCATCAGGCATATTTATTGGGTTAAGTTGGTTGGGAATTCAGAATTGAGTATTGGGGTGATAAACTATGGAGAGTCTTAAAAGGAATAGGGGGATATTTGTGCTTGACCAAAAAGTGTCAATTTATGCCTCCTCTGAAGTTTTTGTGCCTTGTTCTCTTTAAAAAATATCATAAAAACAACACCTGATGCTTCAGTATTCGCATTTGGGCTCAGATCATCTGTGCAAATGGAACAATAGCTTAGGATCTCCTGCTGTAGCTTGAACGCATCTCTAGAGATTGCTTTGAAATATCACTACATACTCAGCATTTGAGAAACTGAAATTGATTTGAGAAGGATTGCTGCTTCAGTGGTCCATGTTACTCAACACGTTTCCCCAAGTGCCCATCCACTGTCATCACTAATGTAGCATCGTTCGCCAACTGAACACACAGGAGCTCTTTGCTTGGCTTGCCAGTTACAAAGATGATAGATGGGCCAGTGTCCAGGCATCCTTTCTCTATGGATGGGCTTAAAAATCATGTTCTTTTTTTTAGATTCTG
This sequence comes from Vulpes vulpes, assembly GCF_048418805.1. Lineage (NCBI taxonomy): Eukaryota > Metazoa > Chordata > Mammalia > Carnivora > Canidae > Vulpes > Vulpes vulpes. The sequence goes on from NC_132781.1 coordinate 66,708,905, forward strand.
TTTTATTTTATCCTCTTTTTCTTCCTTTCAGTTTCAGCTATCATAAAGCAGCATAAACCTCACACTACCTAAAAAAAAATTTAAATTATCTAATTCCATCAAAATTTATTTAGAACCTAGTTGTATCAGACACTGGATATGTGTTAAGCACTGGATATGAACAGCTAAATAAAATACTCAAGAATTTGATAATTCAGAATGAGCAGATATAGAAAAGTAGATATATAACTATAATAAGTATATGATCAATGCCACAATAGAGTTGTTTTTTATTTTATTTTTAAATATTATATTTATTTATTTGAGAGAGAGAGAGAGAAAGAGAGAGAGAGAGAGTGCATGAGAAAGTATGAGTAGAAGGGAAGGAACAGATAGGGGGAAACAGGGATTTCTCCTCCTGAGCAGGGAGCCAACCTGGGGCTTGATCCCAGGATCTTGGGATCATGACTCGAGTTGAAGGCAGATGCTTAACAGATTGAGCAACTCATGCTCCCCAATAGAATTATTTTTTAAATGTGGGCTTATCAATGAGTTAAATTAATTTCACTGGGTGGGGAGAGTATAGGGAGAAACTAGAGCATGGTGGTTACATGTGATTTGATATTTAAAGGATGTCATACAGACCAGAAAAAAGAAAGATGCCCCAAGTATAGAAACACCATCAGAGGCATAATATATTCAAGGTGAGTGACTAGAGGTTTGGGTGGCGTAAAAGAAAATAGTTGATGATCTTAAAGTTGTAAACTGTGATAGATTATGTATCTGTTGGTAAGCCATGGTTATGTATCTTCTGGTAAGCCATTGTAAGGAGTCTGTCATTTTTTTGGTAACAGAAGGAGTTTGTGAAGATAATGACATGATATGAGCTGTGACTTACAATTGTGATTTTGGAGAGGATGCAGAATAGTATGTAAAGGAATCCTAATACATTATGTAGAAGGGACTTTAACTTGGAAGTTTGTAAATGTACCTTTTTAATTCCACCTTTTCTGACATGTGACTGTTATTTTAATTTTCAGTTTCCCTGTCCAGGTGATTTTGTACTTGTTAACGGGCAGGCCCTTTGTGTCCAGTTATATGGATCTTCAGTTGTCTTTAATAGCCAATTAAGGTTCTTCAAAAATAGCAGCAAAACAATAACCATTGAAAATAATCTCTCTGCAAATAAATTCACGATAAATTATCTGAATCTCTAGTGTAATGTGTCCAAGACACACAGACTCACAAGTACACTCAGAAATGATGAACTGCGCCAATATTTATTATAAAATTATTAAATTATTTAAGAGAGATAGGGAGACACCACGAACATGTAGAGAGAGTGAAAGCTAAACCAGAAAAGCACCCCAAGAGACACACACACACACACACACACACACACACACATACACACACACACACACTCAGACACATAGGCTGGGAAATACAAAGAGTGTAGCTCTCTTCTTGTTTGAAAATAAAAAGAAACAAAATACATATATGTTGCAACGTGGATGAACCTTGAAAATATTATGCTAAGTTAAAGGGACAAGACAAAAAAGACCACTTATTGTATAATTCCATTTAAATGAAATGCCCATAATAGGCAAATTCATAGAGGCAGGAAGATCAGTGGTTGCCAAGAGCTAGTGGAGGGGGGGAAATGGGGAGTGATTGCTTAATGGGTACCATCTTTCTTTTTGGACTAATGAGAGTGCCCTGGACTTAAGTAGTGGTGATGGTTGCCCAACATTGTGAATATACTAAAAACCACAGAATTAAACTGGTTAAAATGGTGAATTTTATGGTACATGAACTTTTTCTCATAAAAACATGAGTCATTCCCCCACACACAAACCTTATAGACAGAATACCATAAATACAGTAGCCACATACCACACACACAGAAGAAAAACAAAACTTATCTACACAAACATATGCAGAGAGATAGAGAATAAGAGAGAGAGAGAGAGAGAGAGAGAGGGAGAATCATAGATACATAGAAAGAAAAGCGGGAATCGGGGTTGAAGTGTAGGTGCAAAAGACTGTATTGAAATATAATGAAATCAAGGTAAACAGTAACTCAAATTTGTAAATAAATTATTCAATTAGGTAGTATTGACATGTCCCAAAAGGAGATTTAGGCTATATAAAGGTGATCTTTTTTAAAAGATGACATTTATTAGACTGTGGCAATGACATAATATGTAAAATGATATTTCAGTCACTTAAAACATTTAATTATAGAATAAGAGAATATGTGAAAGAGAATAATTGGAATTTGAGACTTGTGGGAATATCTATTTTAGTTATACAGAAGTATTCATCTTTAATATCCGTGACATTGCATTACAAGTAAATAATCAGTGTGTGAATATGGTGTGGAAAGGAATAACATTCTTTAGGAATAAATTAAACTAATTTCCTATGTAATATTTGGCCTTGGTTTTCTGGCAGTAGAAAGTAGCTTTATTATCTCAGTTGATTTTATTTTCCTGATAAAAGGCTGTTCTAATATTGTCATGCCTTGCAGCCCTGCTATTAATTTTAATAAGAATTTAATAAGTGTGAAATCCTTTGGGAATTTGCTGCTGAAAGTTACCAGATGTTCTGTGTGAGGACAATGTGGTTTAGGTGTAACCGAAGGCAGTTGTGCTGTTCTCACCTTTTAAAAGGGAGTTGAGTGTCCTGCCAATCTACAGGGTTCTTACTTAGTTTCTCTCTTTTTTTTTTTAATTTTTTTTAATTCAATTGCATTCTTTCCTGTATTTACGATGGAAACTTTGGATTAGTTCCGAAAGTATGCTGTCACTTCATCACTGAGTATTGCAAGAAAAGAAGAAAAGTTTGTCTTATATACTGGGGTTGGAGGAAAATAACAGTTCCCTATAGTGGTTTGACTTCACCTTATCTTTCCAAGGTTATGCACCTTACTACATTCTTGAAAGAATGCTTCCAGCAAAGTGCCTCCTTATTATGAATGAAGTCCCCTTATTGTTCACAAGAGTGCTGGAAGCCACCTTTTTTCAGCTTCACTTCTTTTATTATCCTCTTTTATCTTGCTCACTTTCATCTTAGGCTTTCTCTTTGGCTTATAAAATGAGTAAGCTGCACCTAAGGAGAGGTAAAGGCCATGACTCAGACAGTGGCCAATGGAAGCTTCTATAAAGTCTAAATCTTTTGATGAAGGTTGCAAAGTAAAACATAAAGGTGCTGCCATTTCTATAGAAGAGATGAAAGGCTGAAGGACAATACATATATGTCCAATTAAAGATTACTAAGATTAATGTTTGAAAAATTGGCATTTATTGTTTTGTAGAATGTATTGATAAGGAGAAATGGGCAAAAACTCAAATACTTTCACTGATGAGGGAAAGGGCTTTGTTTTAGAGCATCTATTTTAATTCATGAGGCTATATATTAGCCATGAAATAACAGAGACATGAAAATGCATATTGAATAAATGGAAAGAAAATTGTTTTTCCATTGGCATCTAGCGAAGATCAATACCTACTAAGTGGTGGAATATGTAAAGCAGTTGTGTGATAGCTACCAAATTATTAACAGCTACATGGTCCCTTTCAACTTCTTTGATTTTCTGGAGGGTATGACGCTGCTGAACAGTCACTTTTTTACTTTCACTCTTCACCTTCTTAGTACTTCATACTCCTGATTCTCCTCCTGACTTCTTAACTATGGTTTTCGCTCTTTGGCTGCTTTTCCTCCATCTGATCCCTAAATGTGAGTGTTGGGGATCTTGTTTTGGATCTTTTTTGTGCCATATGTTCTCCCTGACAATATGATTTCTGTGGGCTCATATACTTATGGTTTCCAAATTTCATGGATGAGCCCATTTACAGTCATGGTTTTATTGGGCACACACATATTTATGATCTCCAGATTTCCACCTGCAGCTCAGATTTCTTCTGAACTGTTTCACCTTATTGAGTATTCCCCTCTCTTACTTCCATATCATACCTTTTCATTCATTTTCTTGGGCAAATATCTTAAGAATTTATATTATTTCAACACCTTCCTAATTTCACCCTTTCTAATTAATCTGCCCAGAACCACTCTTAAAAATTGCTGATATGACCATGTCACCCTCAAATTTAAAATATTTCAATAGGTTTATATAACTTGAAGGCTACAGGCCAGAGTCCTTTGTGTGACATACAAAATATATCATTTTATGGTGTCTATTAATTTATGTAGGCTTGTCTTTACTACTTCTCTACCTTGAACCCAGAGGCCCAACCCTAATGAATGTCTTACAGTTGCTCAAATAGGTTGCCTTTCCCACTATGCTCTTTCCTTTTCTTTTCCCTTTTTTGATCTGCTTTGAGAGCCTTCTATTATCCATTATTCAAGATCTAGATTGAGCATCATCCTTCTATAACATCTTCCCTGCCCATTTCTCCCTCCCAGAATATTTTTTTACTTCTTTTACCAGCAGAGTAATTGCTAATTTATGTAATCTCTCTCATGCCATATTGTATCCTGGATTATGAATTCATTAAAGTAAGAATCTTATCATTTAATAATGGTAACAACAATGACAACAACAGCAGCATTTGTCCCAGTGGAGGATTTTGAAGACTGAGTGACAGGATCTGACATAACTAGAAATGCTCATTCTGGAAGCTGTGTGTGGGCTAGAATGTAAAACAAAAGACTGCCCCTTGTAATAATGCAGGTGAGATGTGACAATGGTTTAAATCAGGATGGTTGTGGGAGAGAAGAGAGAGAAGTAGTTGATAAGATTTGCTCATGGATAGCTGATGGATTAGTGCTGTGGGTATGAAAAAAAGGTGTCAAGGATTTGGGCCTGATTAAATAGATGGATAGAATGGTCATTTATCAAAACTGAAATTCTATGGGGTTAGTGAATTTCAGGGGAATCAGGAGTTTTGACATGTTCAGTTTCAGATACCTATCAGATATCTAACTGGAAATGTTGAGTTAGTAGTTAAATATGATTCTGAAATTCAGGGAGGAACTCTAGAATGACATAAATTTAGGAATTAGTGTATTAAAGGTATTTAAAATCATGATGCAAGAGATCACAAAGGAATAAAAGTAGATAAAGAAGAAAAGACTAAGATTTGGAGATGTCAATATTTAGAAGATGTAGACACGAGGAGAATTCAACAAGAGAGTCTGGGAATAAGTGGGGTAATATATATAAAGGACCAAAAGGGCCAGGAGAAAAATCTGTTCTAAGGAGGCAGTGACCAAATGCTATTAATAAGCCATGATGAGAACTGAAAGTTCATCATAATTTTTAAATGAAAACTCACCTTTTATTTATTCTTTCTTTCATTCCAAGAATGCATTTGAGAAAATTGAGAAATACTTGTATAGGTATTCTAAATCAAATATGAGGAAAACATGTACAGAACATGAAACAAATGGGATCTACGAATGAATCTCAAAATACATGTGTATTCACACATGTTCATATACCATCAGAGAAATTGGATGCACGAGGTGACATGAGAGAAACTAATGAACACCCTACAGTCTGCAGAATTGACCAGTATATTATCTGGAATTTTCTTTAGTTAGAAGAAAGGAAGCTAGTATTTCAGACTCTAGCAATGTAGCTTTTCCCTGAAACTATATTGAGAGTTTCTATAAAACAATTAATTGTTGAGTGAAAGAAACCTGAGGAAGTTTGTTTGACATGATTAGAAATGGTAGAATGGATTTGAGTAACATCTGATATTCACTGGCACTATGTGAACATGCATGCATAATGACATTTTTTAAAAAGGTTAATGCATGTATTATGTAAGCATGGCTTACTTCAAAGCTGTGCAAATTTTTCCCAAGAAATAAAAAAGAAAGTCAGCCTCCATTCTATCAATACTACATATAAAAGTTCTAATACAAAACTGTTAAAATACAAACAAATTACATTGAACTTTTTTTTAAATGTGAAGTATAGAAACATTCTTTTAAGGAAATCAGCAGTTGTTGAGTTTATTGTCCCCAATTTAAAATAATTAAAAATAAGCAACATATTCAAACGGTTCAAAATTCAAAGGAACTAAATGGGAGAAATTTCTGTCCCGTTAATCTCCTCGAACTACTTAGATTTTCCTCCCAAGAGATACCCAAATTATTAGTTAAAAGGAGGCATTTTGTGTTCACGTTAACCATTATTTGTTGAGTGAATTCTACAAATAAGATTCTGTGCTAGATGTTGTGATATCAGCCTTAAAGGAGTTTGGAAAAATTCAGATCTAACTCTGAACAATGTGCAACACTACAACTCCATCTGAAGTGGCTCTGAAGGACAGTAATAAAAATAAATCTCTTAGAACTTTTTTTTAAAGATTTTATTTATTTATTTATTTATTTATTTATTTATTTATTTATTTATTTATAACATAGAGAGAGAGAGAGAGAGAGAGGCAGAGACACAGGCAGAGGGAGAAGCAGGCTCCATGCAGGGAGCCTGATGTGAGACTCGATCCCAGGACTCCAGGATCATGTCCTGGGCCGAAGGCAGGCATTAAACTGCTGAGCCACCCAGGGATCCCCAGTCAGCAGAACTTTGAACCTTGAGGAGAAATAGCTAGATCACTGTGTCATCACTGGCTGTTGGTTAGATTGGACTGTTACAAATTGAAAAGGAATACAATTAGAAAATTCAACAAAGTGCTAAGGGGTAGAAGTATGCTGCTAGGTCTTTCTGAAAAGGCAGAGTCCAAAGTCATTCATATACCATGTGAATATTCTCTTTAGGGCAACCTCAGCAGAGGAGGAGCTTAATGATAAGATAGTCAAGAAGATAGAGTCTATTCCCAGCCATTCTTGTTCTTGCTCAATGGGCTTACAAATTTTCTGTGATATTGAAAATGGAGATAATGCATAGACTCAATGAATGGACTTCTTGTTACTAAGGATGAATGAGTAGAGTCACTGCTGGGTGCCCAATCTGTCAAGAGCAGAGTCTATACTCAGCCCCCAATACAGCACTTTCTTTGTGATGATTAGCCAGACAACTGTGGCACATTGGTTATACTGAATCACTTTCCTATGGAAAGGGCCAGAATATGTTTTGATTGAAATAGACCTTACTCGGGATATGCATATTTGCTCTTTCCTCAATTGTTCTTCCAAATCATCACACAGGGACCTATAGATGATTTAGTTACTGTGATGATATTCCCCATAGTATTTTTTCTGACTAAGAGCAAATAAAATGTGACTGTCGGTTTATGATTGTGGAAGTCACTGGTTTTATCATATTCCCTATCACCCTGAGTTTTAGAGTGCTTTAATGGATATGTGGAGTGATGTTTTGAAGACTCAGTTTTGGTGCTAGTTTGGGCAACAACTTGCAAGTTAGGATTACATGGCCACTGGGATGTTGTATATGCTTTAAAGCAGCCATCAATATATAGTAGTTTTCCTCTGATAGCAAGATTCATGGGTATAGGAATCGAAATGTGGAGATGTGAGTAAACTTTCAATCTATTATTTTCAGTGATCAGCTATTGAAATTTCTCCTTCTGTTCCCCTAATTTTGGAGTTTGCTGGCCTAGAGATAATAATTCCCAAGAGATAAAAGCTTCCAGAGGGGGTATACAGGAATGGTTTCATTATACTGGAAGTTGAGATTAGGATATGCTTGGGATCTTCATACTTGGAAATCATCAGGCAAATAAGATTATCGTACTTGCTATGCTGATTTATCCTAACTCTCATGGGGAAATTGCTTACTACTACTCAATAGGTTAAGGAGGAATCTCTCCAGAGTTTAGTAAATCCTCTGGGACACTGCTTAATATTTTCAATTTTTGTGATTAGATTCAATGGGAAAAATAATAATCCTATACAGAAATGGTCCTGAACCTTTAGTAATGTAGGTTTGGATCACCTCACTGGCCAAGGTGCTTGCTGAGGGCAAAATATATGTGAAATATTTATGAAAGAAGACAAGTTATTACCATTTGTACCAGTTGAGTACCAGTTGTTATCATGCACCCTGTTATCAAATCGAGGAGTATTATAATCACAGATATTTCTTTCTTATTTTGATGTAAATGAATTTGTGTATTTTTAAATCATTTTTTCTTTGCTTCTTCCGTTCCTTTATAATCTAATATAACATGATAACAAAGCTAATCTATATTTAATTTATGGCATCTAAGTTATAGGGCATCAAATAGAAACATGACTTAGCCAGATGGTTAATAAATACCATTCAAAGATGGATAGAATGACTTTGCATCTTTTCTTGGGGAGAGGGTTAGCATATTTTTGGTTGAATAAAAGATAATTTTTCACTTCAAGTGAATATGTGATTTTGCTATTTTTTCAAATTATGCTATTTTTTTTTGAAAGTTGAGTATGGTTAAAAAAAGATGTGTATGATGTCAAGTTAATAGAGGGTGGACTGTGGTGACTTTGTAATGTGTGTACTTAACTAATCTGGGACTACTTTTCCAGACTTCCCTTGCCTCCGTGGTTTTGGGTTGGGGTTGACCAATTTGTGTGAGATGTGGAAAGTGGAAGAGAGGTAAAAGCCAAGTGTACCCTGGTATAGGCTCAGGCATAGTTGCACCGTATATGTACATTGTTGTAGATCTGCAGGCTCACCTCTAGGTCTTGCTAGATCTCTTCCTTTAGCTTCTCCAAATGTTGGAGTAAAGTGAGCCAGGACTACAGGAAACCTTTTCCAGTGAAGTTGGAAGCAAGGGGCTTGAAGGAGACACATGACCAAGGCAGGTTTTGGGGAGAGGCAGATGCACATTTGTTTATCCTTCTCATCCTTGTAGATTCTAATTTATCCTTTTCTCCCGTGATTTGTATTTATCTTCCCTTCCTGACTGCTGGTGCAATTTATTTCAGGCCTAGCACGTATGTAGGCACATTTGGACCTGAAGTAAATAAATCTCCAAATAAAGCCTTTTATTACCCATAGAGGTTCTGCTACTCTGATGGAACATGAGTGATAGATATTCCAGTCATAAAGATACAATGTGTATAAAAGTAAGTTTCAGCTACTGAGTATATTCCATCATATTGGAATCATGAGAGAGGGCCAGGGAGAGAGGGGAGATACCAGAGGCAAATACTTCCTGTAGGGAGTGGCATTTTGTTCTCCAAATCTTGAAGAATAAGTGGAATTTCTACCAACATGATGAAGGAACAATAGAGACAAGAAGGCAGTTATCTATTGCGTACATATGATTGCCAGGCATTGGCACAATGGGAAAACGAGGTAGGCACACTTGCTGAGGTTTTAGAATTTATAGCCTGGCAGGCTTGATTCATACTGAAAATGTAATGCACTTTATCTAGTGAAGGATTCCAAGTATGTGCTGCATGTTTTGCTCTGATTATAATTAAATGGCCTTTGAATGGCAGGCTGAATCTTGCATACCCTAATATTTACCCAGTATGGATAACTTTTTGCAAGATATCACTAACAAGGTGTAAAGAACAAGTCTCTGGGCTTCTGGTGTCCTCCCCTTGTTGCCCATTCTTACTTCTTTCACCAGCTGCTCTCTGCCATCTGTCTGCACTGTTCTATTGAAACAGCTGTTGCATAGACCACTAATGCTCTAATTGCCAAAGCTTATAGACACATGTTGGTCCTTATTTTATTTGACATTACTTTGCCATTGTGGTCATTCCCTTTTTTAAAAAAAATTCTCTCAGCCCTTGACACTTCTGTCTCCTGGTTTTCCTTTTCTCTGTTAGCTTCTTCTTAATCTATTCCTTTTTTGGTAATTAATATTTGGTTAATGGAATCTGAACATGCAAAAAATTGCCCAAAAGTCAATTTATCGTTCCTTTTATCTATCAGTCTATCCATCCAATTGCTAATAGATTCTTGAGCTAGTAAATCGTTAAAATCGATTTGTACCCCTTTATTCAGTTAACTCTCCCTATCCTATATTAACCCTGCATGACTTATTCCTTGGCTACGATGAGAACCTCCTTTCTTACGTTCTTGCTCTATTTTTGTGTTCTTTCATTCTATCCTTCATGACGCCTCTAGGCTCATATTTCTAAAATGAAAATGTGATTGTATAACTATTCTTACTCTTTGGGGACCTCGGTTAAAGACCAAACTTCTTAAAATGGTATTAAAAAATAATCATGCATCATTTGATACCTGACTGACATTCAATATTCAAATTCCCACATTCCCACCCCTCCAACCATGTCAAATAACTTAAACTTCCTCAAAGATTCCCTAATCACGTCCTCTACCTAAAAATGACCTTCTGTCTCTATCTACTCAGCTGACACCTGCTCATGCTTTAATAATAAGTTCTAGGGTTATTATTAACTCCATTTCATTCAATCGAAATTTATGGACCAACTTTGATGTACCAGGTAGTTATCGCTCTTCTTTAAGAAGGATCTAGTTGCTCTTTTTTTTTTTTTTTTGCTTCCATCCCCATTGTTTCTGACTATCCATTGAATAGCACGGGATATTCCCTGCTATCCATTAAAAATTTGGATTCAAGCCATCTCTGCTGTAATTAAAATCCTATGCACATAAATATCACTGAAAATAACTACCATAACTGGTGGTTTCTTTGTCTCTCTTATTATACTGTGAGCTCGTTGATGCTAGGAATTGTATCTTTGTATTTGTGTGTGTGTGTGTGTGTGTGTGTGTGTGTGTGTGTGTGTTTCCATTGGCTAGTATGATTTCTGCTGCTTTTATTATTTCTGGACACATTTTTCTGAATGGAGATGATTTAGAATCAATAGACCCGGTGGAATTGATTAATCTCTCTGAGCCTTCTCTGTCAAACAAAACCAAAGTAAGAGAGAGTCACAATTATTCAGAATATCTCATGAGGTTTTTCGGAATTTAGATGAAACACTCTAGGACAAACTACTTTATAAATGGCAAGGCGTTATTGTTTTAGTTCATTCTACGCTGTAAGGAGTAGGGATGTTCAGGTAACTTCAAAGAATGGAGTTATGGAAAGAGCATAAACAGCAGTCCTGCTCCAGGGCTAAGCTAAGTGCTTCCATCTGTTTGTCTCTGCACATTCTTTCTCTCCACCTTTCAATGTGTTATGTTTCTAGTGTTGTTGCTGCTAGTCACATCCTCATACTTCCTTTGTGCATTGTTTACCTCCACCACTGACTCTAGCCCTCTCTATCTGGTGGGCCAGTGAGCAGGGAGAAGGAAAACTTGCAGCCTACCTCTGTCATCAGTATGATGGTTTCTGGCTCTCTTTTTGGTGTCTCTCATTGAACACACCTGTTCTTCGGCAGGATTTTCAGTTTACTTTGCAAATCTGTTTAATTTTCTTCTTCATCCAGTTCTTGCTTTTGTATTGGTATTCTCTGTACTGATTATTATTATTATTATTATTACTCCATAGCTTCTTCTAGCTCAAAGATTTAACTTCCTAAATATTATTTATTGCATGACCTTTTCCTAGCCTCATCGTTTTTCTTTATATATCACTTTAATTTCAGTCATGAAAATTGATGAATTCTTTTTATATTTTTATTTTAAAATTCTATAGAATTGGCTAAGCTTTGGGCTACTTCCTTTATGCCAAGTCACTCCATATAGTTTGTGGCCAGATTATCAATCAGATACCCATCTAAGATCCTATTTGCTGGGATATTGTGTTGAGTCATTTGTAGTTGACATGGCCTTTTGATGTCAAGGCATTGGCCTGTTTAACAACATGTTTAACATGTTTAGCGTAAGTAGGTCTAGATATTTTTTGTTGAAAATGATGATGATGATGATAGAATGAATATGTGTGTGTGTATTTGTGTGTATATAAAATAAAAATGAAGAAAAATACTCTAGCAGGAGTATGATTAATTGAGAATTCTCATATATTATTGGTTAAAACAAAATTGGCACAGATTGTGTAGAAATAATGATTCTAAGCTTATATTTTTGTTTCTATTTCTAGAATTCTTTCTTAAGGAAATAGAGATGTTCATAAAACTATGCACAAAGGCATTTGTTGCTGTGTGATTTACAATAATGAAAAATTAGAAGCAATCATGATTTCAAACTATTGAAATCCATTAGCAAGGGTTTTGTCTATTTTATCGATTGCTCTATTTTGAGTGCTCAGAACAATGCCCAGAACATAGGAGACATTCAATAAATACTTATTAAATAAATGTGTACTGAATCTTTAGTATGGACAATTGGACAATCATTAAAGATAATGCAACTCCAAAATGGTTTTTAACATGTGGAAAAACAGTTCTTATATTATTAGGTGGAAAAGTAGAATCTCAGAGAACAAAACCTAAGTGTACTCATTCTGTGAGGTAGAATTACAGGTAATCTTTTACATTATTTTGTTTTTCTTTTTTAATTGTTAAAATTCATTTATTGTTATTTATAGGCCAATATGTATAGTATATTCTCTGAAATTTTTGCTGACTTTTCTGATTCATCCTTAGGAAAAGATAAGGTAAAGGAAAGGAACTACCCTGTGTTGAGTTCCTACTGTGTGCTAGGTGCAATTTTAGGGTTTCACATACAATTTTCTAGAATCCTCCCAATTGTATAAAATAAGAAACATTGAAAGAAGTTAAGTTACTTGCCCAAGATCACTGGGTTAATTACACAGCAGGGATTTGAACACAATTCATTTAATTCCAGAAGGTGTTTCCTTAACCACTAATCCTATCCTACTCTCTGCCTAGCATCCCTTGATTAAGCCACACCTCCCTGACTTTTCCCTTTACTGAAACTACATATTAATTTGACACTTTCATGAATTATTTAGTAATGTTCCAATTGCTTTGAGGGCTTAGATTTGTTTCTTCACTAGATGAAGTACTAAAGGCAGTATTGTATGTTCCTTTCATATTTTTCTAGTACCTAGTACACCTATAGGTACAGTAAACATTTGGGATTTATAATTATTAATATTTTCAATGAATCTGTAAGAAACAAAAAAAGTTATGAATATGGGCTTTTTTGCCTTGTAAAGGCCCATTATTACCAATGTTTTTTATGTACTTTTTTTTTACCAATGTTTTTTATAAACTGCAAATATAATATCCTAAAAGTTTTAAATTTTATTCCTGTCATTTCATATTCATTAAAGGCTCAGAACGTTCAGTTCTTCCTATTATAGAGAAATGAGAAATCTACATTGCTTAGCCTACTTTCTAAGGTATTCCATAATCAGAACCTGGTTATTTTAACCTTACTTTGTATTTTTTCCTATTTTTTACTTTGTACACATTCTGCTCAAGGCCAGATAAACTACTATTTGCAGAATGCTCTAAGCCCCCTTCTGCTATGTTATTGCTTGAGTTCTTCCTCTGCCCCAGAACAGTCTTGTAAATACTATCCAGATGTCCGAATCCTACCTACCTTTCAAGGCCTGTGACTTAATTCAGTCTCTTCCATGAAGCTTTCTCTGATAACCTTGACTTATAGTAATCCTTCCCCCTTGTGAATTCTGGTATCATCTATCTGTCATTTAATTCCAACCTTATAATTTTTTTTATTGTGATAAAAAACAGAGAAGATGAAATTTTTCTTAAGAACATTTTAAGTCTACAGTTGTTTATGCACATTGTTATACAATAGATCTTAAGAACTTTCTCATCCTGCATGACAAACTCTCCACCCACTGAATAGTAACTCTCCAACCACCTCCCCCTAGTTGTAGCAGCCATGATTCCACTTTCAGTTTCTATGAGTTTACTACTTTAGGTACTCCAGGTAAGTGGGACCATGCAATGTTTGTCCTGTGACTGGTTTATTTCACTTGGTGTAATATTCTCAAGTCTCATTCATGTTGTTATATATGACAAGATTTCCTTCTTTTTTAAGGCAGAATTAAATTTCATTTTGTGTGTGTGTTGTGTGTGTAATCACACTTTCTTAATCCATTAATCGGTTAATGGACATTTAGGTTTTCACTCTACAGTTGTTAGCAAAAGATTTTTGAATAACAAATTTATTGATAGTTCCTGAATTTTATTTTTATGGCACTAAAAGATGGATAAACAAAATCACAAAAGTAACATGCTCTCCTCTCCTGCTCATCTTTTTCCTTTATAGCTATACTCATTATTAAATATTGTGTTATTTGCTGTTTCTTTTTTTTGTTTAACATAACCACTTTTGATAAGCAGTAATTTCTTCTTAATCCAGGTGACATCACAACCATAAAAATTTCGAAAATGCTTAGGAAACATTGATGATAATCTTATTATGTATTTACATTATGAAAAGAATGAAGATAATTGCAACAAGAAAGCTCAGAAATTAGACTTTAAAGGAACAATGCAAAATGCCCAATTTGTTACTGTTGATGCTTAAAAGATGTGCTTAATGGTTTAACAGTATGCATTTCCAAAGGGGTGAAGTAAAAAGAAAAGGAAGAGGAAAAGTGAAAGAGAAGAAGATAAAACTACAAAGTTTGTTTTACAATACAGAAATGTTCTGTTTCATATTTATCCCATATTGGCAGTTGTACATGTATACACATACACACATCATCTCCATGCTTTGGTAGTCACATTTTGCAGAACTCTTAAACTAAGAAATGGGAAATAAATTGAAGGGATTAGATTTTCTTTTGTCCTGAAGAAATAAATGACTTAGATCCAACTTTGGAAAGACAACACTCCTTATTTTAAATTTTTAAAATTTACGAATCTTAAATTCTCTTTTCTCATACCTATTTATGTTTTATCATATTATGTTTTATCATCTATCATTTTGCTTGAATTACTTTTCTCCTCCCTGTTTGCTTGAACAGATCCCAAACCTCTAGAAAAAGAAGGCTAATTTTCTGGGCTCCAATCTCATGGAATACAGAAAGAATTTAATGTAGTTAACAAGGAAACACTTCAAGAAGAGAAGCCAACAACAGGGATTTGAGGGGCAGAGTTCCTGGAAATTCACTCTTGTCCTTCATCATTAGTTTGATACAGCAAAAGTCACTTCTATATCTCTGTTTAAATTCTTGAGAAACAGCAGGGAGAGATAATTGGCCTCGGTTGGGTCAGATATTCTCTCTTTTAATCGTCTATGAACAGGGGCACCTGGGTGGCTCAGTGGTTGAGTGTCTGCCTTGGTCTTAGGGCATGATCCCAGGGTCCTGGTATCAAGCCCCATATCAGGCTTTCTGCAGGGAGCTTGCTTCTCCCTCTGCCTGCGTCTCTGCATCTCTCTCTGTGTCTCTCATGAATTAATAAATAAAATCTTAGAAAAAAACTTCCATGAACAGGAAAACTTAGTCCCATTTATTAAGCTGGAAAGAATTGAGGGACACTTCCAATAGTTATATTGTCTGTGTCCTTAAAGACCTGTCCAATATGGCATTCCTCTGACCCCTTGTACTTTCCTTCATCTTTAGTTACTTTTTTCTTAGGTATCTACAATTTATGCACTTTCTATAACTGCTTTCTTGTTTGCTGGCATGTGATTTCCTTCAGAGTAGGGTTATATTTTGTCCATATTTATATTCTTAGTGCTTATTAAAGTGTTTGTCATATCGCAGTTGAGAATGAACATAAAATGAAAGAATAAATATGGCTAAAAGATAGAAAATGCCCATTGCTCAGTGACCTAGCATTGAACCACATGTATATTTTTATGTATAGCTAAGCAAACAGAGCAAAGCTAGGTAGGCATACCTGTTTTATTTATTTATTTTTTAAAAGATTTTATTTATTTATTCATGAGGGACACACAGAGAGAGAGAGGCAGAGACACAGGCAGAGGGAGAAGCAGGCTCCATGCAGGGAGCTAGACGTGGGACTCGATCCCAGGTCTCCAGGATCAGGCCCTGGGCTGAAGGTGGTGCTAAACCACTGAGCCACCAGGGCTGCCCTAGGCATACCCTTTTTAGAGAAAAAAGTGGAAAAACTTAGGATGCACTAAATTCTACATCGCCTTTATAGCCATAATCTCTATAGCCCATGTTGATATGATGCATGATCTTCAGGTAGGCATCTTTATATTTTATTTTTGACACGGAATTTGATAGGGGTCTGATCTTCACCATCAGATTCAGTTTTTACTCACAGCAGAGTTGTTTGTGCATTTTTTAACCTCTTAGTGAGAAACTATTGATTTTTTTCTACTCCCTTGTACCCAGAAATTCTCAAATCAAATAGAATTTATTTCTAGGTCAAGACATAGATATCTCAATTCCAAGAGAAATATTAAAGCACTTGTATTCCACTACCCAATATATAAAATTAGCTGAAGCCATATTTTTTTGCTGGAAATTAATCATTAGGTTTAGTTATACAGCTATGTATATGTGTGTTGTGTACATATGTGTATGGAGATATATGTATATACTTAAGATATATTCATAATATGTATTTAATATATATATGCACATATTTGAGACATAATGTGAACTTCACATTATATTAAGTGAAATAACTCAGAGAAATAAATGTTGTATGATCTTATTTACATATGGAATCTGAAAAAGAAAAAAAGAACCTAAAATACTTAGCTCATAATAACAGAGAATAGAAGGTTCTTAGAGGTTGGAACATATGAAAAATGGAGGGAAAAGAAAAATAGAAAGCAGAGTGGTAGTTGACAGGGACTAGAGGAAGGAGGTTTTGAGGAGTGATTGTTTAATGGGTACAGTTTCAATTTCTTAAGATGAAAAGTATTCTGAAGATGGATGTTGGTGATTATTACACAACAATATGAATGTACTTAATACCACTAAACTGTAAACTTAAAAATGATAAAGATACTAAGTTTTTTTTTTTTTTAAGATTTTATATATTTATTCATGAGAGAGAGAGAGAGAGAGAGAGAGAGGCAGAGACACAGGCAGAGGGAGAAGCAGGCCCCTTGCAGGGAGCCTGATGTGGGACTGGATCCCAGGTCTTCAGGATCAGGCCCTGGGCTGAAGGCGATGCTAAACTGCTGAGCCACCCGGGCTGCCCAAAGATACTAAGTTTTATGTTATATGTATTTTGCCACAATGAACACATTGGGGGAAAAAGTGAAATGACCTTCCTTGATCTCCCTCCTCTAAAGTCTTCTGAATTGCCTTTTATCAATATTCCTGTAGTTTTTTTACTTGCCTTCCATCCAGATCCTGGCTATTAGCAATTCCTTGCTCTTTAGAGGTGATGACTAATGATTAATAATGATGATTATAATTATGAAGGTGATGATGATGGTAATGATGATAATAATGAGTGAAAGTGCAATTAATAATTATAATTACCGTGGAGAGAAAATGGGAAAGAGGGAATGAAAAGAAGAGGAATAATAAGAAAGAGGAAGAAAAAATTTACTATTTTCCAATAGCCATGCTAATGGCTTTGTCTTTTTTTTACTGAAACATTTTTGACATAAAAAATGAAAGAGAGAAAGTGGAAAGCCTGTATGTTAAAGTCAGTAATATATTATTTAGGATAGATTTTTCTAAATCTAAGTGTTCTAGTATTTGAGTTATATTAGAGCATTTTTAATTTTCAGGACAATTTATGACAAATGTTTCTTAATTTTCCTTTTAGTAAAATCTTTGCTGTCTATTTAAAAATCTGAATAAAGCTGAAGACCAAGTCTATTCATTTTTTTTATCCCAAACATGTACCAATGTGCCTGATGTCCATTAAAATTTTAAATATTTATTGAATTTGAATGAATAGAGTGGTATTATATTAAAATGGCCTTAATATTAGAACACAACAAAAAATATTATAACATAACAGAGCAGATGAAGTAATAATGTTAATTGGTAGAAAGAAATTTTTAATTAATTGAAATGATAAGGGGGGAGGGAGTACTTATATGAGGTTTAGATTTAAACAATATAAGTAGGCAAAGTAGGGCTGATTCTTAAAATGAGTTTGCTTTTGGGTCTGTGGGTAATGTGAATCGATGAGACCAGAGCAAAAACAAAACAAAAAAAATTCAGATTAAATTCTTAAAATAATCATTCTTTGTTTTATTGTATCTAATTAATATGAAACTACTTATCCAGAAAACCCTACCACCATATCAGTCTATTATTACCCTAAAAACAGTCTTTGACTTATATATTTATCTAATATTATAATATATCTAGATGTAATTTCCTTTTTTACCTAATCTCCAAGTAACTTCATGTGGTGTCACTATCTTTTAAAGACAGACATAGTCTTTACAATGTAGGATAACCACTGTTCTAAACTCTTAGTATACATTAACTCTTTTTATTCTCATATAATAACTCTTTGAGGTAGGTGCTTATCATTCCCATTTTACAAACAAGGAAGTGAACCAACCAGGAGGGGTTAAGAGAATAAGCTACTATGTAGAAAAGCCAGCATTTGGACCCAGTTAGTCTGGCTCTAGAGTCTGAGGCTTTTAACGTAGCTCTGCTGCATCAGGATTATGCGAAAGCAACATTTTCCAAAAATCATTCTTCAGAATACTGTATCATGAGACTGTCGTAAAACTTCTATATCCAAACTAGTTTGGCAAATATTTAAGACCATGTATACTTAGTGTTAATTTCTTATTGCTTTATTATAGACTCTCTCTAATTTATTGAATTAAAACATACAAATTTATTTTCTTTCAGTTCTGGTGATCAAAGGCTATAACATCAAGATGTAGGTTGAGCTATCTGCCTTCTGAAGGCTGTAAAGAGAATCTTTATTCTTGCCTCCACCAGCTTCTAGAGGCCTCCTGCATTCCTTGGCTCTTGGCCTCTTCCTCTGTCTTCAAAGTTAGTAGTTTAGCATCTGGATCACTCAAATAATCCAGGATAAACTTTCTTCTCAGCTTTCTTAACCATATTTGCAAAGTCCCCTTTTCCATGGAAAGTAATATATTCACAGGTTCCAGATATTAGAACACAGACATAATTGGGAAGCATTATTCTATTTATCACATATTTTTATGGCATCACAATGTATTGAGAACTATGAGAATTCTTCAATAATGAAGGTTTTTCTTTTTTAGAACCCATATGCAAGACATATAATTTATAGTACCATAGAAAAAAACTACTAAATACATTGTGATATCATATTTTCCAACTAATTTCATTTTACCTGTATGAAAATTACTTTTAGGTTCAGACATACTTTATAACCTATCACTCATATATGTAAGTAAAAAGCGTGAGATAAATGAGTTAAGATATTCTTAAAATTTCACATCCAGATTCTCACTCTTGTAAATCATTTTTGACTCATGGTTGTTAATGTTTGTGTGTTTTTTTTCTAATACTGTCCTCTGTGCAATCTAGAGTATTGATGATACTGTACTGAAAAAAAAAAATAAAATAAAACAAGCCAAGCAAAAAACTTAATTAAGAACTAAAATCTGTGCTCTTTAAAATTTTGTAGACTAGTGTTTTGGGAAAGTTGTTAAATAACTTTGAGTCATCACTTGCTTCTCCCAACCCCATAATGGTTTGGTGTATAGAAATCCATCATTATTGATTCTGGCACTTTCTTTCAAGGTATTGACACTGATTCTGTAAATTTTGAAAGTGATACTTCTGTGTTACAAATATAAACATTCAATGGCATAATTTATCATGGGACTGATACAGTTGTTCAGAGATTTTAGAATTTGAAAAAATTTCCTTAAACTTGACAAAATACTATAGTAGAATTTCACCAAGAAGTTGGTGAAATAGTAATTTTGGATATTGGGAAAGCAAAAGTGCTAGAGGAATATATTGAAACATTGTGTTGTACACCTAAAAGTCATGTAATATTATATGTCAATTTTGTCTAAAAAAATCAGAGTAGTACATCAATTTGAGGTACAGAGGTCAGAGTACCAAGCTGCCTTGGGGAGCTGATGACCATCTGTCAAGGATCTTATAAGAATGGCCCCATATTGGATGGAAAATAGATCAAATGAATTCTCATGTCACCTGCCTGTCTACTAGCAGATCGTGAAGCTGAGCTAGCTCCAGAAGGAGTTATGGAGAAAGAGGCCTTGAAAGGCAGATATGACTTGGAATGCTATAGAATGCTAATGTGCACTTCTGCTTTCCATACACAATTTCCTAAAAATCTGTCCCTTCTTTCCTGGCCAGTACCAAAGGGTATGGTAACAATTTTTAAATCATAATCTGTGAGTGAAGTGCCCAAATTTGGCTCTGTATCTCTATTTTCTGAATATCTTTATTGCCAAAAATCAATAGACTTAAAGGAAAGAATTGGGGCAAAATAGACTGCTTAAGCTTTTTGCAAAGAAGACTCCTCTCACCACCATAACAATTGGGAACAAGCTATAATAACTAAAAACACGGTGACAGTAGTGGCTGGTTGTGCTGCTGTGGGTGTGCATGAGAAAATGTAATTGAGAGTGCCTATTTCTTTGGTCTGAGAAAGATATGACTAAAGGGTGAGAGCCTCTTTGACCCCCACCCCCCCGCAATTTCCACCATACTCTGTCAGTTTAACTTCCCAGCTTTTGTCCTAGCTCTGCCACTTCCACTAACTAAGTTTCTCCAGCAGCACCTGGGAGAGGATTCTATAAAAGGATCAGGTTCTAAATGGGAACTGATAATGAAATGTCAATAAAGTGCCTCTTATAACTTAGTTTTCTTCCATTGCCCTGAATTGACTCCATACAAGTGTTCGTAATTTGTGTTTATAGCATTTATTTTACTTATATTGTCTTTTGTGAATCTCTTTTTTCTTGTGAGATGTGAGCATGTGTATGATGTTTGTCCCTCAGGTAGAAAGCTAATCAATAGTATTTTATGCTTCTTTCCCTCTTCTTCAGAGCTAAAGATGGGTCTTTGTCACAGAGGATGCCCAGTGATTGATAGGGCACAATAGTGACAATAGTGAAAGGACACATACTCCCCTTTGCTTTCCCAATATTGTTATCCCTATCGACTGTCTATCCAAAAAAAAAAAAAAAAAAAAAGTACTAGAGGAATATCACTGGAACATCAGAGAGTGTTACAGATCAGTTTTGAACTTTTGATCTAAGGTCAGAAATTTAATATAATGTAAGACTGCCCAGTATTAACATGTTTCTTTCTCTGGAAATGCTAATATGTTCAGGTATAGTTGTAGGATGATAGCTAGTTTTAAGCCATACAGAGAAGGGGTGAGTGAGCTAAGGGGATTTGCAGGGGAATGATTATGATGATTATGATTACTAACACGAGGTAGAGGATGAACAAGAAGACATTAATGGGTGAATGATAGTGAAAAAGAAAGAAGGTCAATATTTTGGAGGTCTAAATTTTGTCAAAGAAATGTAGAAATGGAATAGCAATATCTGGACTGGTTAATAACAGATTCTGGAGCCAGATTGTCTTGGTTTGAATTGAGACTCAGCCACTCATGTGTATGTCCTGGACAGGATATTTAATGTCTCTGTGCCTCAATTATCTCGTTTATATAATGGGATAAAAATAGTTCCTATTTTATCATGTGTTATTATGAAGGTTATATAAGTTGATATACATACAGCATTTCATTCAATATCTGACATGAGCTTCCTCTGCATGATCATGAGAAGACCCATCTTTAGGTGGTGTTGCTCTTACACTGAGACCCAGAGAGAATGTATGTGGAGCAGAGTCAACCCTGCCAACCTCAGATCTTCAACCCCATATATTAACTGTCCTGCTTACTTTATATAATAGGACTTCTTGCTCAATTTAAAGTGATACAGTACTTCTCAGCAGAAATAAAAATGTAGGTTTTCATAGTAGTGCAGTTTCTGTATATGGTCCTTATAAGTGAATAAAATACTGATTTAAAAAACAAAAAAAAAGCAGAGCCTCCTCAGCTGCCAAAGCCTGAAGAAGAGCTGCCCCGGCTGACCAACCTACATATTAATAAGTATGAAAGCACATTGTGGTATGTCACTGGGATGGTGTGCTCAGTTGTTTTGGATCAATAGCTAATTGATACAGTAATTTCATGATTCCAAGCTATTCTTTTTCAGTTTTCTTAAAGAAAATCCTAAAGATGTGGAACAATTTTTCTTCAAATTTCCTGTCATTATATGAGGTGAGCCCACCTAGAATTTCAACCTTTTAACTGGGTCTAAGAAAAAGGAAATGTAAAGATAGTTTGGGTAGCAAAAGGCTAATTACATTCTATAGTGATTGTCCTAAATATAGCAACACCTTCCAAATTTCCAAGTTTTTATGTTAAAATGCATGAAATTATATTTTTTAACAAGAATTGCTTTGTGGCTATAAAATTTAAATTTTTATAGAAGCATTCAGCTTATGATATATTTTAATAAGCTCTATATTAGGATCAATGAGTCATTGCTTAGGAATGAGAGTAGCATATAATGAATCAAATTTCCTTTTAATAAAGTAAGAGCTTAGTAGAGCTCTTAATAAGAGTTAATATTTTTGAGGTCTTCCTTCTACATGTTGCATTATATGACTTAACAATGCTTAAGCTCATGTAAGCCTTACAAAAAGCTTAATAGATGTTAGATATACTTATTTATATTCATTCTACAGATGAAAAATAATTCATATTTAGAGTTTTTATGTAAGTTGCCCAAATTTGCATAGCAAGTAAGCCAAAGAGGAGAGGTTTGAATTCTAGTCAATGTTATTAATCACTTTTTAGCACTGTAGTTAGTAAACTGTTTTGGTGAAGAGCTCAGATTTTTAAATCATCTTATTTTGAGTTCTGTCTTTACCATTATACTTACTAGTTCTATGCATCTTTTTCTTTTCTTATAAAATGGGGGAAATGATAAGATTTATCTTACAAAATAGTTATGTTTAAATGTCATAATTCTTGTTTAGCACAAAGAACAGAGCCTGGTAGGTAGAAAGGACTCAATAAATGTCAGCCACTATCATCATCATCATCATCCTCACTGCCACTTAGTAGAACTCAGTATTTATGTGAAACCCCAACATTAGCCACTTAACAGAATTTGGTACTTACGTGAATTTGGTACTTACCTCAATATTAAGGTAAACTGGCATTTATAACAGAAAAACAGAATTGGATGGTAATAAAGAGCATCTGGTATTATCTTTCTCATACTAGTCTGAAATTTCATCTTACAAATAGCTAGTGATAAGAGATTTCAAACTCTGTCTTCCAGTAAATGTGGGGCGAGTAATTAAATTGTTTAGAAGGTCTCTTTGTGCTCTTCTCTCTGTAATGCTGATTTAATCATCTTCAGCATATAGTGTCCTATTGGCAGGATTCCCATGTGTACTTGTAAGTGGAAGGTTATATGCTAATGGATGTTCATTGTGTAATGGGAGCATGGGGATATGTATTTCTTATGGCAGAGCTTGTAACTCAGGTTATTGGTTCCTGTCTGTACTCAGTTGTTAGTTGTTGCACATCTTACTTGATCATGTAAAGGCTGAGTTGAATATACGCAATCTCTCATTTGTGCCACTGCAGGGGTTTTATGTGCTTTATTTTATTTCCTATTCTAGCAAGTATCTTGTACCTCCTAATATTCTCCTGAACTCTCTTCATGGTGGACTGGACCCTTGCCATTCACAGATTTAACATTTGTGGTTTCGGTGAGTCACAGGAAATTTGGAAAGTCCATGACCTGCAATACTGTTAAGTGTGTGGAGCGTCTGATTAAATCGTATGTCTTTGAGGCCAGTCTGAGGGGAGAAAATCGTGAGGTGGTGAGTGAGCCTCGTCAACCACTCTATCTCAATATCAACATGGTTCTGTTGTTCTTGGCCTGTCTTCAGGTATGCAGAGGTCCTCCGTTAGAGGTCTGAGGGGTTATTTAAATACATCATTACATTCAACAGATTTACATGAGACATTATATCCTATAGTGACATTTATGCATGTGGGAATTTGCAAAAGTCTTTTGACATACTCCTTGCAAATGTTACAAGTTTATGGCATATGTTAGATTAAACAGACTGCAGTTTGCCCTCTCATTGAGGATGATCCCAAAGGGTACTGGTTTTATAATGAGGTTCTGGGAAATCGATGGGTGGCAAACTCAGGACTGTTGTCCTGTCCAGGCACTAAAATTGAGATCAAACTGTCAGTTCAATTCAACTATATTCGATGTTTCACTTTTAAAATCTTAGAGGAGTTTTGCAACTTGAAATGTTGGAATTGAAGGCATTACAAAGAAGAAACAATGCTGTGTATGAGCCAATTTGAATTACATTTGTATAACAGACAGACACAAAGTGTAGAAGAAAACTTTCATGAGCACCTGCTTTGTTTCAAGCATTGTGTTTCATGCTGTCACATATTATCTCACTGGATTCTTAATACCATTTAAAGAAAGATTAGTATGGATTGAGAGAAAGTTTGAAGGGTATGCATGCATAATTAATTAAGCAAGACAAGTTAACACTTGTGGGGGCCCCCAAATCTCAGTGTAGAATTTTAATTAATTAAGCTGTAATGTATTGAGACCCTATTCCTAAACTCTAAAACCAGATTACTGATATGCTTAATGTTCTGCTCAGTCTATATCTACCCCCACATTTATCCCAGAGTCTTGGATCTCAACATGAATGTGTCAAAAAGTTATATGTACAATGCTATATTAAGTTAATTTTTTAAATTATTCGGTTTCTTTCCCCATTTCCATGGATATAGTGTAATTCTCTACATTGATTCTAGGTGTAGCCCACCAATGTGACTGTTTGGAGAAAGAACTTTTAGAGAGGGAATTAAGTTAAATGAAGTCATAAGGATGAGGCCCTAATTTTGATATTCTTATAAGAAGAGGAAGAAACACCAGTGATTTCTCTCTTTTTACACAGACACACACATACACATAGACCATATGGGGACACGTCAAGAAGGCACCCATCTATAAACCAGGCAGAGAGACTTCACTAGAAAGCAACCCTAACAATATCTTGATCTTAGAAATCTAGCCTCCAGAACTATGAGAAAATACATTTCTATTGTTTGAGTCACCCAGACTGTGGTATTTTGTTATGGTAGATTGAGCCATAGCAAAATACACCCTTCTACAAAATTCTGAGTGAATTTGGCCTGAATTGTGTCCTCAAACTTGAATAAATAGAGAGCAACACATCCTTGATGGTGAGGTAAATTACCTGGATTTTGATACGTGCCTGGGCGACAGTAAGAGGGTGAGTGACTTGAAAGGGGAAAATATCTTTTATTTCAAATTTCTTTTTCCAAGATAGGCCAGTATCCTTTTATTACAGGGTTAAGAAATTAAGATACCAGAACTATTTTTAAAGCCCTTACACTTCACACTAAAAATATGCCAATATTTATTTGGTATCTGCCTTATGTCACACATGGGTTACTTTGCTAAACATGAGCTGGGGTAAAGATGAACAAAAAGATGCAAAATACAACATATATACTGAATATGAATCTTATTTAGTAAGTACATTCTTCCTAAATAAGGAGTAAGTTTAACTCTTTAGCTAGTTAGAGATAAAAGACAAAATTTTAGTCTTAGTCTGGATCCTGGTTTTTGGACTGGTATTTCTTCTTAAATTTCTTTCTTTGAGGTGATACTTGAACATCCCTAGAATCATTTTAATCCCTTAGCTGCTTCTGGTTCTTTTGTCATATTGCTAAATCCAAGTTAAGAACTATTTCTGTTAATTTAGAAAATTTCCCTCCTTAAAATATTTGTTAGTCCATTTCTATCTTTTACCATTGCATCATAATGCTGAGCAGGAGGCATTTTTATCCATCATATAGCTGCCATTCTTCACATGTGGGAGATTGTTTTCATTTTCTTGGGCTTTGTTTTCTTGTAACACTTATGAATGTGCTGAACTACCTGGTATTCCACATTTGTGTGTGTGTGTGTGTGTGTGTCTGTACTTCTACTTCATCTCTAATCTGTGAGTTATCTTCTGTCAAATGCACCTTTAAGAGAGATCACAGGGCTCTTTTTTCTTTTTTCTTCTCATGGAAATTTTAATCTTGTTCTTATGATTCCCTTGGGAGAAAAGACTCCCACTCAGTGATAGCTCTCCCCCGCCCCCCCGATTTTTATACAGCTCTTAAATGTGTTATCATTTGGAGGTCAGTCACATGGCATTTCCTCAAACAAGTCCTCCTTCAAGTCCTCCTTGCCATCTTAGACAAGTATTTTTCTTCCTATCCTTCTCCCTTTCCTGCTCTCTCTTATCAGCCTATTTTTATTATCTTCAAAGTGCTTTGTTGAAATGGTCTATTTTTTTGCTTCTTTGTTCTTCATTTTACTCATATGAATACAAGAGAGAGAACTTCATGAGAACAAGAGTCTTTCTTATTTTATTTACCAGTATATCCTTTGGAGTTAGAATGATTCCTGGTATTTTGTGAGTAGCCAATAGATACTTATTGGTTGAATAAATGAATGAATGAATGAATGAATGAATGGAAAGATTGTCCTATGAACAGAATGAATCCTCTGTTACTCATTTCTAAAATGTGTCTTTCTTTCATATTTGTTTGCTAAATATATAAAAATTTGGGCTCAGATGAAATTTATGTTAATCTATGAGGAAATTCCATCACTAAGTTCTTAAGTATACACTGTCTCATATTTATATATTCTACTAGAATATTATAATGTTTGAAAATGATGATTTTATATTTTAAGCACCTTACATTCTAATAATTCCTTGACCAATTATTTATCCAATGTATTTTCAAGATTCTTCTTCTTGCTATGGGGTTACATGGCATAACGTATTTTTTCTTTTTTATTTCTTTTTTTTTTTTTGAAGATTAGCAATAGGCCTTTACTAGATATCTGAGATAACATAGCAGAAGAGGAAATAAATTAGAGTACATGCCCAAAGTAAATTCTGAAAACCAAAATAATAGAAATGATGTCTATTACTATAACAATGCATTTTCTTTGTATATAATTTTATGGTTCCATTTTTAAGCCTACTATTTTATTTTATCTTCATAATAATCTTACAATGTGGGTGATGAAAGACAGTCTCCATTTTCCTAAGAGTGAAATGAAGGCACTTGAGTTAACAGATATTAAGACTGTTATTAAGAGTCCCGAACTGCTCAACCAGGACATTTCCCCCCTATCATCAAGTGTTAGATTTTTAACATGTAACCTGATTTAGCTTAATATAAAAGCACAATATTTCTCTAGCTGCAAAATACATTTCTGTCTCAGGAGAGTCCTTAACATTTAGAATGGTAGAGTGGAAAATATCCTGGACTAGGCAGGAGACCAAGGTCCACCTCCAATTTAATATTATTAAAATATTATCAATTAGTTGTTCTTAAGGAAAACAATTTCATTCTTTGGACTCCAATTTTGTCCTGTGTTTAATCTTCTAGGTTACATAAGTATTTTCTTCTAAACATTGTTTTAAAAAAACATTTGATAAGTGTACAAAAATCTCTGGTCACAAAAACTTGGAAAATAAAGCAGTCTGTATTCTCCTCTTTGAAATTCACAACCTATGTTAACACAGTAAAGATTTCAAGAAGTTTTGGAATTTAAAAAATAAAGAGAAGGAAACAGAAAAAATAAAAATGCTATTGAACTTTATTTAATCAAATGACTTCTTAGCTTATTTGGTCAATCATGTATTCTCTTCCTTTGGAGAAATGTACCTCAGAAATAATTCTCTGAACTAATTAAGTGAAGAAAGTCTGGGTATCTTCTGGTTCTAAAAGCCTATAAATCTTTTATAAACTATAATAAGCTACTTGACTCTATTTTACACTAAAGATTGATTTGTTAAAAAATACTTGTATGGATTCTGACAAGAAAGATTACATACTTTTTGAAAGATATTTGAAAATAGTATAAAATAATCAATACTGTATTAAATTCCAGCATTTTTGAGATTATTAGAATAATTTCTTACTCTATTGAGGGATGTGCCCTTGGCCTAGCTTCAGGCCACTACATGAATCCTTTTCCCTTGACCCTTCATAAAATCCTCTCTTCTTTTTATTTTCTCTATTCAAATTTGAGGCAACCATGGGGCTTCAATCAATTGACAGTTTGTAAAAATATTGTTGCCCTAGAGCAAGTCACAGGTTCATATTGTAGTTTTCCCAATAGTGACTGAAAAAAAAATCTTTTAATGTGGACATGTGTTGAATGTTTGAACCATTTGTGCAACTCAATAAACATTTTTCTTTCTCTTTGTTTTTAGAGAGCATGTGAGTCAATATGGTGGGGGAGGCTCAGAAGGAAAGAGAATTTTAAGCAAGCTCCATACCCAGTGTGAAGCCCGATATAGGGCTTGATCTCATGACCCTGAGATCATGACCTAAGCTGAAAACCAAGAGTTGAAATCTTAACCAACTGAGTCACCCAGGTGCCCCTAAACATTTTTCTTTTCATTCCCCTAGCTATAAGCACTGTTAATTGACAACCAAGACAAAGAAAAGAAAGGAGGGAGGGAGGGAGGGAAAGAGGGAGGGAAGAAAGAAAGAAGAAAGAAAGAAGAAAGAAAGAAAGAAAGAAAGAAAGAAAGAAAGAAAGAAAGAAAAGGAGAGAGGGAGAATTTTATGTTTCAGCAAATAATTCTTTAGGAATTTATGACTGAGGGATCCCTGGGTGGCTCAGCAGTTTAGCGCCTGTCTTTGGCCCAGGGGCATGATCCTGGAGTCTCGGGATCGACTCCCACGTCGGGCTCCCAGCATGGAGCCTGCTTCTCCCTCTGCCTGTGTCTCTGTCCCTCTCTCTCTATGTCTATCATGAATAAATAAATAAGATCTTAAAAATATATATATATATATTTTAAAAAAGGAATTTATGACTGAGATGAAACTAGGTTTTATAGAATGAATAGAATTACTGGAATCCAATCTCAGTTCTGTCACTTAAATTATTTTCAATAGAAAAAAACGAACATTTTGGGGCTTAGAAAAGCAAATGTAAATAGTAAACTAGTAATTTATTAACTTATTTTCTTAATAAGTATGTGCCTTTAGGCAAAATAGCCTTAATACTTTACCTTTAAAATAATGATAATGCTGTAATTAACAGTCTATTATTAATGGTTCAGCATTTACTTTAAGTTAGGTCCCATATTAAGTGCTTTAAAAACATTTTTATTATACCTATATAATATATGACTTACAAGGCTCATGGGTTTACACAACTTCTCAAGATCAGAATTGGAGCCCATCTCAAAAGTGAGTCTTAAACACTATCCAACTGATTCAATGTCAACATTACAATGCACACATCTATTTTGTAAGGTAAAACTTTTAGTTCTTAACAGAAGTTGAACATTTGTTTAATCATAATTTTCTAGAACACAAATTCATTATCTAACCAGTTGGACATATTGAATTTATGCTCATAATTTAGTTTATGGATTTAATTAACTTCAACTCCCTGGAAGGAAATTACTGATTGTGCAGTTATCTGTTTCCTATACATAGATGGTTTCAAGTTGAGCACCAAAAGTGATCATTTCCTAAAGTAGTTTCAAAGAAACACTTCCTATATTTACTGTGAAATGCTAAATAATCAGGCTTCAGACAAACCAGAGCTTCCTTAGGCTGCCAGAAAGTCTTTGAACTTAGTTAAACGACACTAGGAGAAATAGATCTTATTCTTAAAAAATATTTTGAGGTACATAATTCTCTATTATGTTTTGATCTCATCAATATTTAAAAACTATTATAGAAGTTTCATCATGACACATATTTGTGTTTCTAGATCTTCTGTGTTTGGACAGGTGACCTGGTGAATAGATCAGAAGGATCTTTATGTTAACTTTATGTTAACAACTGGAGGATCTCGGCCTACCTGGTTCTTACTTTCTGTGGCCTAGATAATGCATAGTTCAGGTACACACTGTGGCTTTGCTTTCTGCATCTAACATTTATACTAATTCCCTTCATATAAAGAGCAGTGATGTTAACGGGTTAAATGATACCCGTAAGTACATGAACATAAATATAAATACTAGGGGCACCTGGGTGGCTCAGTTGGTGGAGGATCTGTTTTCAGCTCAGGTCATGATCCTAGGATTCTGGGACTGAGCCCTGCAACAGGCCCCCTGCTCAGCACAGAGTCTGCTTCTCCCTCTGCTCCACCCACTCGTGCATTTTTTCTCTCTCTCTCTCAAATGAATAAATAAAATCTTAAAAAAAATTACAAATACAAATACTAGTCACAGTTTATGGATCTCTATTTTCTGGACAGTAATTTATTTGGGATTTGATATCTTAATCTTCACTGCATCTTTAGGAGGTTGGTACCATTATTATGCATATTTTATCGCTGGGGAAATATGGAGGTTTTTAGAGAACTAAGGCATGCGTCCCAGGCATATGCTGTTACCATCTTAGGGAATATTGTTTCTATTTCAGTATTCAGGTAGATAGGCCTATTTTATTCTTTTTCCTCACTTTGCTTTGTATATCTTCAAAAGTCCTTTGTAGTATGAGAGACCAGCACTTCAAGGGAGCACAAGACATTTGAGAATGAGTACAATGTGCATTTCATGAACTATTCAGTTTCTTCCTGGTTGAGAATTTCCCCAATCTGTGAAATGGGAGAAAAGAATGGAACGACATTCTTTTAAATTTGCAGAAGGTCTGGTAACTCTTTTTTTTTTTCTCTAAATTCACAACTAAAACATAATTTTCACTTTTCCCTTGCCTTCTTCTCACATTGATATTCTGTAACAAGGGATTTTTTCCCCAAGGTAAATTTCTATTTCTAGCATTACTGATCATACTTTTAAAGATTTCAGTTTGATCCAACTCCATTATAAAATATTTGCTGCTGCTAGGTGTGCTTGTTTCATTTTTTAAATAGTGAGACTCTTTTTTTCAATCATTGATGAAATTTCACATGTATTTTGGAGTTTGGAAACTATAGTAAAGAAGTAAGAAGGGGACTCCTAGTTTACACAAAGATAGCCCTGACTAACTGATTAAAATTTTTTTTTATCTATTATGAGCTATATTTACTTAGTTTAAAATACGTTAGTATAATAATTAAAAGTAGTCACATACTCTGCCCACAAGACATCACTCTCCAGAGGAAAGAATTTTCAACATTTTATCTGTATCTCTGGAATTTACACACATATTTCTAAATTAAAATACACATATGGCTCTTTCTTGAGTTTTGAATTTCTGATAGATGATTTATCTTTTATAGTAGATGAGGGTTTGTGTTCAGAGACCACTTGCTTTCAATTAAACTCACAAGTACTTACAGTATGCCTATTCTGACCATATGGTTATGCTATTTTGGTTAAATGAAATAGTATTAAGTATTTATATCATATGGATTACATAAATATTGTTATAACAGAACAAAATACCAAAATACCATATTATAATTAAATTTGATTTCTTTTGAAACTTTTTATTTTAAAGATTTCATTTATTTATTCATGAGAGACACAGATAGAGAGGCAGAGACATAGGCAGAGGAAGAAGCAGGCTCCCCACAGGGAGCCTGATGTGGGACTTGATTCCATGACTCCAGGATCACGCCCTGAGCTGAAGGCAGATGCTCAACCACTGAGCCACCCAGGCATTCCTCCTTTGAAACTTTTCTTAAATGTAGAATTAAAAATTGTCTCTTTTGTTTGTTTTCTTCTCTATGTACCCATTGCTGATGCTCCCCCAGCACTCGGACATGCTATAAAATTCCTCTTACTTGCCTAGAAGCAATGATATGCTAATAGCAATGAGCACATGCAGCATACTCAGGTCCTGTGTTCTAAATACCATTTTCTAATAGAAGGAATCTGTATTCCTTAGAGAAATAACCAGCTCTAGAGCTGGGGCAGAGCAAATGGAAGATTAGTCTGGAGCATGTTTCACTACTAAAAGTAGTGAAGTATTCTAAGGCAGAAGGGTAGTATCATATCAAAGAACACAAGAGATAACCCAAAAGGTCTAATAGCCAAAGCTAGAACAGGTTAAGTAGTATTGGATTATACCATGAAGCAAAAAGTTTATACAAATGAATTTATATGCTGATATGAATAAATAAATAAATATGTAAATAAATGGGGAGAAGAGACTCAACTTGTTTACAGAAAAATTAAAAAAATATGTGTAGATATTTCTGCCCCGTCTTCAAGAGATAAACTTTAACCCCACTTGAATCATAAGAAAAATATCTGAGAAACTCAGATACTTGGCAGCACCCCTTAAGACTGTCACATGAAATACAAGGAAAGATTGAGAAACTGTCCAAATAAGAGGAGACTGGGAGATATAACAACTCAATGCAGTGTGGTAGCGTGGATTGGATGCTAGAAGAAAAGGATATTAATGGAAAACCAGGTAAAATCTAATGAAAGTCTGGACTTCATTTATTCGTAAAGCACTGTCAGTTTCTTAGTTTTGACAAATAGGCCATGGTAATTTAAGATGTTAACCATGTGGAAATTAAGTGAAAAATATATAGGAAATATATGGACTATCTTTGGAAGCTCTTCTGTAAATCTAAAATTATTCCTAAATATAAAATTCATTTAAAGAAAAGAATACTTCTCACTAAGGCCAAACATATTGGGTAATCTATCAGGGCCTTTTTTCTTTCATACAAGATGTTTTTCTGGTGACCTTCATGTTCCTGGTCCCACGGAGACTGCTTGCCATCTTGGCCTGCTGTTCAGTCATCAACATGGCATTTCCCTCTCTTCATCATCCTGGGAATTCTCTTTACTTCTCTATTAAAACAGAACCATTATTTTCTGCCTCCCGGGTCCTTTTTCCATATGTCTCTAGCTACCATTTTTGGAGTAGCTGTCTTAAGTGCAGTATAAGAGAATTGAAATTTTTGCACATTTGTCAAAAAATGTCTTTATTCCACCTTACTACTTAACTAATATTTTGGAAGAAATTTTAGGATGGGTAACTTCTGAAAAAAATCAACACCCAGTTTTGCTAGTCATTTTAATTGTCCTCCATCACTCCTTCTCATAATCATCATTATCACTGGAAGCATTTAAGATATCTTTAACAGAAACCTCATGTTTATGTTCCCTGGTGGGTGTCACTTTTTATTAGTTGTGGTGATAACTGTTGTATGTCTTACAGTTTAGAGAAATGTTATTTCAATTTTTTGAACAAATTTCTCCTTTCTATTTTCTTTGTACCTTTTTTTCTGGAACTTTAGTTGGGCAGCAATTAGACCTCCTAAATTAATTATCTAATTAAAAAATTTCTTTATTTTTTTTTCTTTCACACTGTTTTTTTTTTTTTTTTTTTTTTTTGATTTCCCAGTTTTGTCTTCCAAAACTTCGACTGGAGGTTTGTCATATTTATATACCCAAAGTCTCTTTCTTTTTATCTAATTGTCCTTTAAAAAAACAGCACCCTCTTCTTTTTTTCACAGAGCAATATATTCAAGAATATTAATTACGTATACATTTTTTGAAGTTAATTTCTATTTCCTGTGTTGTACCTATTTCTATGCATTTGTTTTTATATTTTGTTGTTTATTGCTAACATTTATGTTGAAGGCTTTCTTCAAGTGTTGAGCTATCTTTCATCATCCGTTTATATTTAAGTTTGAAACATTAAAAACCAGAGAATCCAGTATTTGGGCAGAATTTGTTGGCTGTTGGACTTCACTGTTGGGTAATTAGGCAGGATCACCAATCTGTTGGGGATGTCCAAATATCGTTATCTGTGTATCTTTTCTTTGGGGCTGATTGTTTCTCCAAAGAACGTTCTCTAGTTATAGGCTGGAGCAGTATAACCAGGCTGCTGGAGTCCTGGACTATGGAGGAGAAATCATAAGTTTATATGTGTAAGTAGTCTTCTGTTTTCAGTATTAAATTGTGGTCCTATTCTCAGCTGTTACTAATGTCTCTATCCTTGTGTCCAGAGGCTAATTCATTCAAGTCCTCCGAATATACCAAAGTTGAGAGAAATCTTGTGAATGGTTAGGGTTGGAAAGGAATTTAGGATGTTTAACTGCTCCTTTAAATTGATTTTCAGATACTTTTATTTTTAGTCTCACCATGATTTCCACATTCTGATATATCTGGTGCTTGGAATCCATAAGTCTTCCTGGGATTCTGCTACATAAATGGCTGCTTCATGTTGGCATCCTTTCCTGAATGGGTTTCAACTTTCTCTCTTTTAGCTTTGCAATTTCTCCTGTTTTAATAACTATTTACCTCTCATCCACTTGGTTTCCATGCTCCAAAAACTTGTTGATGTCTTTCCCTATTGTACACCTGCTTCTGTTAGTCCTGGAATTATTCTTTTCTTCTTTCCCTTTCCCTTCCCCTTCCCCTCCCCCCTCCTCCCCTCCCCTGTTCCTCCTCCCCCTCCCCTCCTATCTTCCTCCCTTCCCTTCCCCTCCCCTTCCCCTCCTATCTGCCTTCCCTCCCCTCTCCCTCCCCCACCGTCCCTCCTTCCTTCCACTTCCTGTTCTCCCTCCTCCCCTCCCACCCATCCCCTCCTCCCTCCTTCCCTCCTCCTCTTCTTCTTCTTCTTCTTCTTCTTCTTCTTCTTCTTCTTCTTCTTCTCTGTAATTTTAGTGGGCTTACAGGAGGGATGCATGCACTTAATCTACAATATTTACCACACATCCTCCTTCAGTTTTTATCTAGAAACTTTTGCAAGTTCAGTTCCAATAGAACATGTTGTGGTAATGACAAAGTGTTGACAAATGTAATTAACTCAGGGCTTGTTCTTACTTTTTTGACTGCCTGAATCGTGAAAGGGGAGAGGGACCAGTATCAAGCTATTTTATTTATGTAAATAAATATTTTACTAGAAAATGCCAAAGCTTAGTTTGTCTCCAATTTGAAAGGCAGAGTATTTACATCAAATTACTTGGTCTTTTGGAAAAGCCCTGCCTGTAATGAAAACGAATTTGATTAGGGTGAATGTGTGATTTGTACTGACATTTTTGAGATGTTCAGATTCTTGAATGTGAAATATAAAATGAGCTTCAGTAGGGGTGTGAGGCTAACAAATTTCAGCCAACTAGTTTGTTTACAAAAAGTTTATGGATTAAAAATATTTTTGCATGTCTCTAATGCCAGCTGACTTAAATTGTTATTCTCTTGAATCTTAAATTCAGAAGCGCACTGTAATAAGAAATTTCAAATAACCACTTGAGCTTCCCCAAGAAGTCTGATAAAAATGGGAATGAAAATACATAGGTGTTTTGGAGGCCTTTGTAGCATCAGATTATGGCATAGTACTCAGAAATGACTGTCCATATGGAGTATACACTCACTAAAAATGGGTGGAGTCCAGAGCAGATGATGGCATTGGTAATTGTAG
The DNA here is from genome assembly GCF_048418805.1 of Vulpes vulpes. Classification (NCBI taxonomy): domain Eukaryota; kingdom Metazoa; phylum Chordata; class Mammalia; order Carnivora; family Canidae; genus Vulpes; species Vulpes vulpes. The sequence goes on from NC_132781.1 coordinate 66,744,026, forward strand.
GCAGGCCTGTCAAACTTGCTTCCATCTTTTAAAGCACTGTAAGCAAGTACTATTAGATGCGAAGGACTGAAAACACCTTCTTCCTATCTTTGAAAAGAGTTCTCTTTCCTTTGTCCCTTCTCTTCCTGTATTGGGTGGGAACTGGCTCTGTAGGCTTTTATGTGTTTTCCAAGAGGCACAGACGATATGTCATCCTGAGTTTCTTTCTTTCTTTCTTTCTTTCTTTCTTTCTTTCTTTCTTTCTTTCTTTCAAGATTTTATTTATTTATTCATGAGAAACACACAGAGAGAGGCAGAGACATAGGCAGAGGGAGAAAGCAGGCTCCCTGTGGGGAGCCTGATGTGGGACTAGATCCCAGGATCTGGGATAATGACCTGAGCCAAAGGCAGATGGTCAACCACTGAGCCACCTAGGTGTCCCCTGAGTTTCTTCTTTAAGGCTTACCACATTTGAGGTTTCTACTGTGATTGGAGAAAACAATATAGGAGTAAAGAAGGCTTCATTCAATTGTAATTTTTAAAAGTTGGTAAATGTGAGTTTCCCATCATCAAAGTGGCATTTGAGTTAATATTTTCTAAGTCAATCAACCTGTTTATATAAGCTCTCAGCTTGTATTATACTCCATTCTGCAAATCTGACTTTGGAGGAATATGAGCTTATTATGGTGTCATTTAAAGATCAGTCTTGTATCATACATCCCAATTAGAGTATTTTAATGACATTCCAATGTATATCTTTTGGTGAAGTTAGTAGTGTGTTTCATAAAAGTATGGAAATATTATATTACTTTCTCCTCAGTAGACCTCAGATACCACATGTGTCAACAACAAGAATCTTCAGGTGACAGTATTTAAACCTAAGAGAAGTTAAATAATTCCTCTGTGGTCAAATGTAATATATATCACCATCAATAGATTTTACCCATGTCAAAAGTAGAATGTACATTTTTTAAACCCCTTTAATAGTTAGTTTGATCCTGACAAAAGCATTTTCTTTCATTTCACTGTAGGACTACTAAGAGTCATCACACAAGATCTGTCTCCAACACACTAAAAATAGAAAGGAATAGAATATCAGGTAGGAAAAATATTTAAAATATATGTTACTTGGATATGCATTTTTAAATGACTCTCATTAAAATTTTCTTTGAAAATTGCTGGTTTTATAGCTAAATACATGAAGGATATCAGGCCACCTTTCTTTATTAATTCTGTACTAATGCTGTGTATTCTGGATTTGGTGGTATTCTTTATGTTAATTTGAATTTATAGTAATTTTTCATCAGCGTGTTATGTTACAGCTTGGGCAATATGTTGACCTCACTGATGGATCAAACCAGAATATATAGATGGAAAGAGTAATCAAGGAAATACAATCATTACTAACATCATTCAGTTTGGGGATAAATGTCCTTTATATGGTTCAAGAGAATCTCAGGCCAAAACCTTTTTTGAAAGTGCTATTGTTTATTTTTCTCTGGGGCACAAAATCAATGTGCTATTTCTCCATTTCAGACTGCTACATTAAAATGTCATGACATATGTGTTTAAAATCTAAAATCTATAAAAAAGAAAAAAAAATCCACTTAATGTTGATGATATTTTACTTTTACCCTTTCTTCATGGTACAAAAAGTTGTCCTCTTTCTTTTATTCATGACTAAGTTTATATGTCATTTATTTACAGATGCATATGGAGAATGCCCTCCTTTCTACTTGGGTGGGAAGGGGACTGAGCAATATTTTAGCAGGTGGGCTGGTTTGCAAGTTCTTAAAGTTGATTTTTCTTCCTCTATCTCCTGTAAGAGACTGCTTCATTTTATGCTTGAGCACTTGCTTTTTAGCTATTCAGATGTTTGAGGACATCTGTGTACAAAAATATAAAAAGTCTATTTATTATTTATTATATATATTATATATATAAACTGATTCAAGCAGATGTATCTAAATAGCCATACTGAAACTAATATTAATTGCTGTTCCTTCTTCAACTGATGCCAGTCAAATGAAATGAGGTAATATTTGCCCTTGCTCATAAATGTGCCATCTGATGGTTCATAAGTAATCTAAGCTACAATGTCTTTCATATCGTCTCTATATTTCTTTCACATTTGGGAGGCCGAGCTTTTAGTTTAATTTCCTTGGATTTAGCTCATTCATTTAAGAGCACGCAATGGATTACTGGGACGACACACTATTAAATATCTGGGCTGGAACAAGCCTTACATCTGAAGGTAGATGTTAACAAAACTTGCCAGGGTTCAGGTCTTTTCTTAGATTTCCAAAACTAGTCACAGATATTTGGTAGATTTTTTTGTCTGAAAATGTGTGTCTGTAGGCTTAACTAAAAGGTCTTTACCTTGAAATTTTAATTTTTAGGCTTGCTATTCCTATGATATTGTCTTCTAGGGATCCATGGCTATATTTATAAATATAATGTATGATTTGAGAGTTTAAAAATATACTTTGGTGCTAAGGTCACTTTAATAAATTTTCTGAGGTCCAGGAGGATTTTAATATAGAATGGCTTTAGGATAAGTGAACCTGGGGTTGGCCATGGTAGTGGTACGAACTCTCATAGTTTGTCCATTATACCCATCAGCTGATCAAGAGTTGTTGACTATAAAGAGGTCATCTGAACTTTCTATTGTCCTAGCTCGGGGAGGCCAGTCTATTTGAGGGACTCAGGAGGACTTAGTATACAATGATACTGTATCATCCATTTGCTTTTTTGTTCCTCACCATGGACATAGGTATAAAATGTCCCAATTTGTTTTCAAATCAGTAAGTCCCTTGTAATAGTTAGATAACTGTTCAATGTCCCTAATATAATAAATAGTGGCTAAAGTGGAAGAGTTTTTTTATGACAATGTAGAGCAACATAATCAGTTCAAACGAAGTCAGTGGCCAACTGCTAGGGTGAGGAAAAAAGGGGAAGAAATAAGTTTTAAGATGAGCTCAGCGTGGAAAGCTCAACAGCGATTCCAATATAGGTTAAAAATACAGAGAAGATTAAAAAATTTCTGTGGGTGAGGGTGGGTTTCTCTAAGCGCTGAAATACAAAATAGAATTGTACAGGAAATGGAAAAGAGGGGAGATTGAAAGGAATAGATATAAGCTAGCCATCAAGAAATGCAGGCACACAATAAGAGAGTCAAGAAAGCAAAATGAAATAATGTAGCTAAGGGACTCAAAGGAAATAAGAAAAGTTTCTATAAATACATCCAAGAGAAAGAACAAAACAGAGAGAAAAACACTGTAAAGCAAAAATGTTAAGCAGGCAAAGACTCAAGAAATGACCACAAGCCTATCACATCTTTTATACTTCTCAGTTGTTGGTGAAATCTAGATTAAAAAAAAAAAAAGAATAAAGAAGGAAATAGGGTATTTAAAAAATTATTTTGCATGTGTATGGAGATGAAGGAAGTTATTAATGGCAATAATAGCCAAAACTGTTAGGGCTAGGCAATAGCAATTGTGAAATAAAATGTTATGATGTACTCCTGCAAGTTAAAACTAAATGCTTTTGATTATTTTGAAAGAATTTCCTAGTTTGTTATAATCCCTACAAGCTTTCAGTAAAAACTTTTTAAGAAGAGAAAGGTGATATAATCTCATATAAATCTAGAAATAGGAGAATGAATCACGGAATATGTCCCTTATTAATTAGAATTTTCACCCCGGAGTATATGATGCACTTGCAGTCATCAGTGAAATATGTTCTGCCTCACAATTATAATTTGATTTTAAGTTTCATTCTACCCCAAAACTTGTTAGGAGTTTTTAGGTTTCAGATTTTGTTTTAGGGTCAAGATGTAAAAATTTATTTTGTAAACTTTTCTTCTTTTTTGAGCAGGGGTGATATTCATAGTCCAAATAGTGTTGCTAAGGAGTATATACTATGAAATAAACTGCAATTTAAAATATAAAGACAACATAATTTCTAGCATTATGATGCAGTATTAAATTAATGAATTTTCCTTTTTGTACCGTGTTACTTCTGAGTGTGTTGAATTATCTCCAGGGTTCACATGGGGAAGATTTCTCTGTGGGTGGGGCCTCTATATCTACTCTAGTGTGTTTCACTTCATCCCTGAGTAAGTCCTTGTGCCTCACTCTCCTTTCATCATGTTTGCAATAGACCTTATTCTTTCTTTTTAAAGTCAGCTTTCTTTCCCTGTGGTTATATGGTTAAACTGGTAGAATGGAGCATTTATAAAGGCTTTAAAATATCTCTTTGTATGGTATATGTTGTCAGTTTCTTAGTACTAGAGGGGATCCTTGGTAATGGTACAGTAATAAACTGAATCTGTAGGTTTTTCTGCTGTATGGAGATGACTGTTCCATTACCAGCAACAGAAAAAGAGATAAGACCAACATAGATGGAGTTAATAATTATATCAGAAATACATCTAGTTGCAACACAGATAGCTTCAAACCAGATAATTTAGAAATAGTTTGGATAATTACTAATTAGGTCGGCTGACAGCAGAATTTGAATTATTCATGAAAACCTGAAAGCAGAGGATAATTCATTCCTGCATACCTCTGAAACTAATTGGAAAGTTGTTTATTCTATTTTTCACTAGGTGATGTGCTGATAATTATTTCATACTTTATTTTTGAAAATTTTATTTTAGAAATATCTTCAAGTGACAAATAGAACAGATTGTTAAGAATGATCTTGTGCCTAAAAAATGATCTCAAAATGCTATATAGAAACCCACTTTAATTAATTATTAGGCTCAAATCTGTGAACTCTCTGAATTCCCTTCTCAAAATATTAGGAAGATTTCTTTGGCAAGGGTTTTCAGCATTTTCTCCTGTAATTTATTTTATAATATTGATTTTTATCATTTAAGATATTGCTATTAGTTTATTTGATATGTATTATATCTATAGTGCTTCTTAGACTCATTTTCATTTTTTGCAAGTAGAGGGATATTCAGTATCAGCTTTCAGATCATGCCTTATATTTATAGATTATATGTTTCTATTTCATTATTAACCATAATTTGCTTGAGTAAATCTTTAGGAATAGAGAGACACAATTTTAGTGATTGAGAGTTTTCAGATGATAGAGCCATTCAAACATTTATTGATTTAAACATTTAACCATTTTGTTTTTGAGCAACTAATATGTGGCATTTTGACTTTTAAAGGCAATGGAAATACATAGCTTTTTTGTTTTGTTGTTGTTTTGTTTTTTGCTTTTTTATAATTCAAAATCTAGTGGGAATGTGTGGTAAAGATGGTAGCTAGGAGCTTTTATTTAGAATATCTGTACCTCCTTTTCCCTCCATAATGTGAAGAAGTCCCTGGGAGGGAGGTGCCTAATGAAGACTGCATTTCCCAGCACCTTTAGCATCCAGGCACTGTCACAGGACAAGATTTTGCCTATCCAATGTGAACAGAAGTGGTGTTTATTAGTTCTTGTTTGGGATTTGTGAATATACTTCCAACTTCTTAATCTGCTTATTGAACTTTGTGGATGGCAGGGCCATAAAAAAGAAGAAGCCTAGATTCCCAATCACCACATGGAAAAAAGCCAACCAACTTTCAGGAAAAATGTGCTTGATCAGAGAACCATCCTGCCTAATGGCAGCCATCCCACTAAAGACCGTAATGACAGTACAGCCACAAGAAGACACCCCACCAACCTCTATTTGTTAGAAGAAATGGCTAGACACAAAAAACCCTCCAGGCCTAACACTGAGCAACCTTTCCTCTTTTGAAATGCCCAGAAACTATTCACTTGTCCCCTCTAGCCAACCTGTCTGCCAAATATATCTGGAGACCAATTAGAGAGTCCTTGCTTCCAAAGATACCATTTAAAAAACATTTGTATTCTTCTTTAGAGTCTTTAAAATTTACTTTCGTTTCTTAGACCTTTGATCCTCTGATGAAATAAAAGTGATGGCACATGTGTGTGTTCTCTTGCCCAAGTTTTTAAATAAATAGGCTTTGTTAATTTTGTCCCAGACCTAATTTAGTTTTTGACAGGATTTTTAGGAATAAGATACAAACCTTTATTGTTAAGATGCTGACATTTTGGGTGATTTATCTCAGCAACTAGCATTAGCTTACTGGTACTGGGTGATAGCAAACAAATTATAATTTTAATACTGTGTTAATTCAAGTGACAAGAAGGGGAGGAAGCTGTAGGAATATATTGGAGTGCCACCTAATGTACTCTTGGGTGTTGGGGGCAAGTAGCAGTCAGAAGAAGAAACTTGTAGGAAGCAAGATTTCAGTTAGAATGTGAAAGACAAGTAAGTGTTAGCCAGCCCAAGAGGAGATGATGGGGGAAATCCTGAGAGAGAATGGAAGCAACATGCAAAAAGCAGAGATGAATGAAGGCACAGGGCATGTGCTCAATGGTAATGAGAGTGAAGCATAAGGAATATGCCATGATGGGCCTCTTATATGATGTTATTTTGAATTTTTAAGTTGTCAATCTAATAACCAATAATGGCAAGTTTAGTGGGTGTGGGCATGACAACAGTCAAGGACACCAGTCAGAAACCTGTTGCAAGAATCCATGTAGGAAATAAGGAAGGCCTAAGGAATAACCATGACTGGAACTGGGAGCTCTTGAAGAGGTAGAATTGAAAAGGCATAATGCCTGAAAGACTAAAGGAATGGGTGGTGACACAAATTAGGAATTAGTAAATATAAATTAAAGGCACAGGGCATACCTAGGAGAGGAGACAAGGTGCATTATTTAGTTTCAGATGTCTCCATGAGGAGGCATCAGTAGACCATCTGAGACCTTTGTTTGGAAATCAAGAGAGGGGTCTCAGGTAGAGACATACATTTTAAAGTTGTCCGGGAACACATAGTAACTGAAGTTATGGAAGCAAATAAAGACCACGTGGGAAGAGGGTTAAAAGAGTGAATAATGAAGAGGACTGAGCCCAAATCATATAGGAGCTGCTAGGAAAAAGATCTCTTTGCATTAGGATGGGAAAGATCGGCCAGATATAAAGGAAAATAAACATTGAAAAATTCTGTGAGGAGGTTACTTTGAGTAGAGACCTGGACGAGGTGAAATATATGAGAACTAATGGGAGGAACAGAGATCTTCATCCCTTCACCATGAACAGTTTCTTTGGAGGTTGAAAGCAAAGGCACAATGCAGCAAATTGAGGACTAAAAGGGAAATAAGGGTTAGTTTTTGAAGGTGTTTGCCTGAGGAGGAAAAGAGAACTAGACACTAGGTGAATGGAGACTTAGAGAAGACTTAATTTAGTTTTGTTTTGAAGTAAAATTAGGGAGCATACTACCTTTGAAAAGCTTGGGGGAAATACATGGTAGAGAGGGAGGTTGGATGGTGCATGGCTGATGGAAAAAGCAGATAACGTTGTTGGTGGCAAATAGGAAGCTATAGCTCCAGCTCCATTTTTCTCCCTGAAGAAGAAAAGAAAATAAGGATTAAATATCAGATGACATGAAGAATCACCCTAGGAAGCAACAGGATGATCCATATGTTTTATAGGCTTAATATCAACATTTCTTTTTAATTACACTGATTCCCTTAAGTCTTTCAGACCTTTCTACAGTGGATTTTCTAATCCTGCCTCAATAGCAAAGGTTGCCTCTTTGAATTTCCATGATCATAATATTGGATCCATACAGAGCAGCGTGTTTTGCTGCAGTTTGGAACATTCAGATTTTTTAGACAATAGTGTTTCAGTAAAATTTTTGAGAAATGAACAGAATTAGAAGCCATAAATATTTTCTAGCATCAGTAGGTAATGAAATTATAGAGTTAAATACGTTTTTTACTTTATAATATATTCTTAGAAAAATGATCTCTTACACATTTGTAGATAGTTTTTTGAAACTTTAATACATTGATGCTTTCATTCTGTTTCTTTTGTCTTTCTTAACATTTTGAAGATTTTTGCCATAAAAAATCCCATTCTATTCAAAATTACCTTGTCTTTTCACATTTTCCATGATAGCTATGCCTTTATTATAATTTCTAATTAGAAGATCCTCCTTATATTTTTATTCCATTCTATTTTCCCATAATCTTGAAACTCCATTTAAGTTTTCTTACTCTATATGCTTCAGTAACATTTTGGGCTAATGGTATTTCTCTTTCTCAGGATTGTAGAGTTGTTATTATGTGTTAAAAGTATTTCAGCCTTGAACTGCATTCTGTCTCATTTCATGTGTAAATTCTGTCTTCCCTATAACATGTCAAGAAGCTTGAAGGTTTCCCTTCCTTTCTTCTGGTAACATAACCTACTGCTTCCTTTACAAACTGTTCCTCTGCTATTTGATGGCCTCTCAGCCTCATGGCCCTACAATCTCCCCCAAGCACGAATCTTCAAAGCCAGCAACAACAGATCTTGTCTTCATGCAACATCACTCTTCCTCCTTTTCTGTTGTTATAGTTCTCTCTGACTGTAATTGGAAAAGATATATGTGATTAGATTGGGCCCATCTGGATAATCTGCCCATCTTAAGGTTCTAACCTCAAGCATATCTGTAAACTGGTTTTTACTAGGTAACATATTCATAGGTCCTTATGAATCATTTTGGGGGTGATTGTTCTTCCTGCCACACCATCAGATAGGAAAGTTTGTCTGAGAGACAGAGATTGATCATTCATTTAGTCAACAAATATTTATTCAGCAGTTTATATATGACAAGCACTGTCTAAAAACTTGGGATGTATCAGTGAAAAAAACAGACCAATATCCCTGATTTTGCTGATTATTCATTCGAGTGCCATTCATTAAAGACAGGATCAAATCTCACCTCACTGGAAATCCTGTGATGGGGGGAACACAGGACTAGCTGGGGACAAGGCAGGAGCTTGGGCCAGCACATTCACAACTTCTTCAAACAGGCAGAGGGACATTCCTGTATGGACTCAACTGCCTCGATGTTCATACTTTGCTAAGGGCAGAAGGCAATCTTAGCCTGACCCCCAGGATCCTGTAAGTCAACTTTAACATAGAAAAATTCCTTTAGAAATTTCCTTTTTTTCTAAATCCCCAAGTTACACGTTGGCAATCATCCCCCAAGCAGATGGCCCGCTGATACACATCTGGAGGGTCTCATGACTCACAGTTTATTAGGTGATAATAAGTGACTTTTCCCAACAATAGCTAGCCCCCTCAAGGTCCTGGAAACCTTGCTTCCAAAATTCCTTAGCACTCTATCCTCAAACCCCTCCCAACTCCCAGGTATATAATCCACCAGCCCTCACAGGCCCAGGGCCGCAGCTCTTCCTGCCCCTGGGGTCTTGTCCTCATGCTTTAATAAAACCACCATTTTGCACCGAGACATCTCAAGAATTCTTTCTTGGTCGTCAGCTCTGGACCTCTCCTATATTCCAAAACTTCATCATCTGGGCTTTCCAGTTTTGTGTTGCTAAATTCTCAATTTTGCTTAAATGAGTTCGGGTAGGGTTTTATCACTTGGATCTAAATGACCCTGTCTAATACAAGCAGTAACAGACTTAAAACAATATTTAACTATGTGTAATACAGTATTATTCCCCCTTTATTAATTGTACCTAGCAACAATGTAAGAATATCCATCAATTTTCAAATTCAGAAGACTACCCAATAATTTTTCCTTTGGTCATTCAAAAAATATTCACTGAATAGCCACTGGTTCCAGGATGAAATAAATCCACATTTGACTAATTTCACACAGCTTAGAGTGTGTTAGATGACAGATATTGACCTACTGAATACACACATATGTAGATATAGATATAAGATTTCAAATCATGATATTGCCACAAGAAAAGTTTCATGAATGAAAAAAATAGCATGCCACAGAATGCCATGAGAGAGATTAGTATAGGCTGGCTTTCACATGAGTTGAGTCAGAGTTGACTTGATAGATGATTTTCATTTGTAAATGAAATGTAAATGAAATGTAAACTTCTGAGGTGTTTCAAGATAAGGTGTGCAGTTGAGGATCTCCAAATTAGCATCAACAATAAAGTCAGATTCAGTCCCTATCATTCTATGGCATTTATCTTTCAAATTCTAAAGATGATAGATAATACATGGACTCTCATTAAAGATAGATTTGTGTGCTTCCTAAAATGCGAGTCAAAGCAGTTTTTTTTTGTCAAATTGCTTTATCCTTTTACTTACCTTAAGAATTCTATACTCAAATTTTTCTATCTTAGACATAGATTCATAACTTGTCAAACAATGTTAATAAAAAGTCAAAGATGATCAAGGCAAAAATACCTATAGACAGCATTTTCAGTGACTAAATGAATTTGAACGACTTAATATTATTAGCACAGTGTGATAGAACTAACAGTGGATTAAAAAACTAAGGATCCCCAAATTCTAATCTCTTTTCTGCTTATGACTCATTTCACTTATCTGGGTTTCAGTATTTCATCTGTAATGAACTTTTTTTCTTTCTAAATTTTCTTGCAACTTAAACATTATTTATGCCTTTACTTCAGTAAAGTACCCAAACATAGGAAGGAGAGACCTTCTCTTAATGTTGCATGAGTTTTTGGTGTTTTGGCAAAAGACAAAGATAACATTGCAAAATAACTGAATCGAAGTTATTTGATAATAAACAGTTTCCTGGCTGGTTTCTTTCATTATCATGTGGATTGAGCCAAGGATGATGCTGGTAGCACCGGAATACTGAGAAATTTACATTCTAGGACCTTTAAAACAAAGAGCCTTCCTTATCTCAAGTGCTTTGAACTTGGCCACAGTCAGGGTCTGTAAGGTCGTTCAAAAGTTCTGAAGCCAAATTGAAACTCTGAAGTTCTCATAGGCATTTAGTTTCTATCATTCAAATAGCACTTCCCTTGGGCTGTTTATCATTGTAGCTTTGGTTATTTTTTTACCTTTGTTAGATCTGTTTCTAATATATATTTATGTCTTTTGAGATACCACTGAAAAATATCTTGTATTTTATGGGCATTTGATAAACATTTGTTGAAAATATAGATTTTTTTTTTGAAAATATAAGATCTTAAAATGAGTTCCCTTGTTCCCTGGAGGCGCGTCTGGCTGGCTCAGTAGGAAGAACATGTGACTCTTGATCTTGAAGTCATCAGTTGGAGCCCCAAGTTGGGAATAGAGGTTACTAAAAAAATAAACTCAAGAAAAAATAAGTTCACTTGAAAAAAAAAATCAAGGGATAAAATTCAAGAGTACGACACACCAGAAGAGCCTTTTATTTGAAAATATATAAAGTATCCTCAAAATCTCAATATTATGGAACAGCGGCAGAAAAAATATTTGAAAGCATCAGTGCCAATTCTTTCATTTGAGTTCTTAAAAGATTCCATCCTTACTGAAAGTTAATTTAAATATCTGAGGTGCAGGGATCCCTGGGTGGCACGGTGGTTTGGCGCCTGCTTTTGGCCCAGGGTGCGATCCTGGAGACTAGGGATCGAATCCCACATCGGGCTCCCAGTGCATGGAGCCTGCTTCTCCCTCTGCCTATGTCTCTGCCTCTCTCTCTCTCTCCTCTCTCTGTGACTATCATAAAAAATAAATAAATAAATAAATAAATAAAATAAAAAAAAATAAATATCTGAGGTGCATACATAATCCTACCATTGTAACTGAACCAATGTGAGTTTGCTCCTTGGTGAATCAGAAACTGTACCAGGTTGAATTGTAGCACAAAGAAAGGTTTATTTGCAGTGAATTGAGGAGATCACAAGGAATGAATTCCAAAGCCGTGACTCCTCAGCAAGGATGGAGGGTTGTTTGTTTCTTTTTTTTTTTTTTTTCTTTTATTTAGGGTTAGGATGAATATTTAAATAGGAATATTTAGAAAGGGGATGAATATTTAGATAGATATTTGTCATCATATGTAGAAGTAGGTATAAGGCTGTGCATACACCTCAGGGAAACATGCCCATGCATACATTGCATATTATGTAAATGAGGCTGAGACTCCTTGGGTAGAGACTTGAGTATTATAAATACCTTGAGGGAAAGGTTTTTGTCTGTCATCAGAGATGTCACTCCATGGTCATGGTCCATCTGCACAGTCATTAGGTTTTCTGCTCAAACTGGTCTGGGTGGTCTGGGTCATCTGGGTCAACTGGAGGAAGGGTGGTTTCACTTTCCATTTGCTTGAGTTAAGAGATAAACTGGAACAAAGAGCTTGAGGAAAAATGTGGGACAAAGGTTGGAGAGTTCAAGCAGGTGGGCAGTAAAGGTCAGGTCTTGGGGTCTAGCCGGTGACAGTATGTCACATGGTTTCTACTCTTGCTAAAAGTGACAATACCAGAGCATAACTATGATGCCAGAGAGGAGCAAGAATTCAGGTATCCTCTCTTAGGTATCCTTGTTATGAATGTTTTGAATAGCATTTTCCAAGTTGCAAAATGGAAACAGATCTCTGTGTTCCCCGCTGCCTGCCCTGCAACCAAATCCTCCATGGAAGTAATTGCCGGGTGGACTGCAGTCTCATTTTATTTCATCAGGGCTGCTCACACCAGTCTAGATAATGTGTAATATCTCTGTATTTGGTGAAGTGTACCGTTTAGTGATGGACACAACAGAAAGACCCTCTGGCCTCATTACGATTATGTATCCTGACAAAGTAAACATTACATCTCCTTGTCAAGTGTCTACAGCCTTGTGCATGCTTGGTAAACATTATCCACTACTCTCTATGCTTTAGTTTGAATATGGGATACATTTCTTTTGCGAGGCAGTAGTAATATCTGCTCTTATACACAGAAATCTGTCCCTTACTCTTTAGCTATGGCATTTGTCAAGAGAGTGACTGAGGTGGAAGTGATAAATAGGGCCATGACAGCTCACACATGCTCTTCATTCAGATAGGGAGCTCACTCAGCCTTTCTGCTGTTGGAATCTCACACCATCTGTTCAGGCTTGTTTGCTGGATAGCACTAAGTACATGTTCTGTGACCTCTCCCTAGTTATCACACACCTTGAGAGGACTGGCCCAGAGAAAAGAGTGTGTGCTTTTCCTCCATGAACATAAATGGCTCAGAAAGAAACCTACTGTTTCTAAACATAAACCTTTTTTTTTTGTTTTTTACAGAAATGTCTCCTCACAACTATAGGGTTGGACATTGGTTGCATCGTGCGGTTACCTTTGGTGAGGTGAATGTTTGGGATGTATCTCTAATGGATTGTTTTTCTTGTCAGTGGCCGAAATGTGAAGTTGTCTCTATGAGGTTATTAAGGGGCACTGCCGAGTTTCTCCCTGTGGCCAGATCTTGACTTCCTCTTAAAGCTGGCAGCAAGGGGGTAGGAGTTAAAAGGATGAGCTTTTACATCAGTGAAAAAGAGTTTCAGCCCTGCTATTTACTAACTGTGATTTGAGCAAGTTGCTTCAAGTCTTTGTGCCTTAGTTTCTTCATCTTTAAACTAAGAATACCTCCGTAGAGATGTCACAATGATTAGAGTGAGGTAACCAAGTGTAAAATGCTTCACATAGTGCCTGGTGCCCCATGAATTCTAAATAAATAATAGCTTTTCTCATGATTGCTGTTATTCTTACGCAGGACATTTTCAGTGTCTGGGTGCAAAAATTATTCACACCAGTATAAAGCCCTCCTCATTTTTCTGTTTGTAAGTCCAGAGAATTTTACCCAAATGTAGAACATTTTGCTCACACATTTAAAACTTAGTCTCAAAAAAAATAAATAAATAAATAAATAAAACTTAGTCTCGTTTATTTTCTGTTTGAGAATCACCTGTATGTACTTGTCTAGATTTTATGCATTGTTTCCCATTCTTTTTAGGGGTGCTAGTTCAATAGGCATTATTGAGGAATTTCCCAAAAGAATAGGTGAAAATTGAGAGGCTAAAATTATTCATTCCAGATTATTTAGTGTGGAATCTTAAAACTGATAGAACATTTGTGGACACAATCTTATAATCAATTAGTAACATGTTTTGAATAATGTCTCTTCATTTTCTTCCCTTGCTTCCATCTTTCCTGAACACATTTACTACCAGATGGCTTTAGGATGTTTTTAGCCTATTGAACAGACTGGACCACATTCTGCTCCTGGAGGGCTGTTACCCACGTGTAGGTGGTTCATGAAACAGAAGAGGAGAGTAATACATTGTGATAAAACAATTTTATATTCAAGGCAAAGAATATGTCTTAATTTATTTGCATTCGTTAAATTAACATTCTTCTAAATAGACACATTTCAGTTGAAGGATTAGGCTATGGATCTTATAAATGTGTTTCTTCATATGCCCCCCCAGATTTCTCTAGAAATGCTTCCATTTTGATGAAATAGAAGAAAGAATTAGCAATACTTGCATTCAATGCAAGCATTTCATGTAGTCTCTGGCACATCTTTAGAGGCAGAAAGCTTAAACATATTGTATACATCAAACTGACTGTCCTCACTATGTTAAGGGGAAAAAAACGCAATTATTTTAGAAGTCACAGTTCTATGTAAAATATTGCTTCAAGAAGTTCTTTGGCTTTGAAGTGGTGTCTAAACCTTTGCATCTTTATGAGGTCATATTTTTCAGACTGAATTTTAAAATATATCTAATATATGTATGTACACATGTCAAGGCAGAGGGATGCTTTGTATATGAATTTAATTAAGCAATAGGCCACTTTGGGACTTGTTTTATGGAGCCATTTGTTTCATGTGAGTTCAACTGCCCAAGCTACCGTGCAATAATGGTCTCATAAAATTATACTCTGGAGGGTCTTATTTCTACTATAATGTGCTTTTACTTAAAATTTAGTTTAATAGCAACATTTTTCCTTGTATATCAACTGTATACAAGTAATAGTTATCAGAAGATTTAATGGTTAAAGGGTTCTTGGTTTTCGATATTTACTACTAGAAATTGTTCATTCAAAAAGAAAATAACGAGGAAGGAAAAGGAAAAAGGAAAAAGTGTACATATTACATTAGTAATAATCTTTGGATTTGCTATCTAATTATCTTTTGAAATACTCTCATTTAACTCACTTGGGGGTATTTTTGCCCTCAGCATGTTCATTGCATATATATGCTTGATCCCAGCTTAACCTTCTTTGAAACAATGCACTATTTGTAGCAGTATTTCCTGGTGTGTGCCAGAAGATGGGCTCTTTATTAGGAAGGACTACAGTAATCAACTGAGACCTAATTCTAGTTTTTAGTAAGCTTGCAGTTTAGTAAGAAAGAATCTTTAGCAAGATTTGTCAATGAAGGTTTGTAAAGTACATGCAATTTACAGCAATGTGTACTGGATATATTTTCAAACCGTGTATTGGTATGCAACAAATATATCATTCTTTGTTTTTCTACAGCTGAACTTAGTTTCTATCTTGGGCAAGACTCCCTTAGATTTAGGCAAGAGTGATCCTTGCCCTGAGCCCTGTACTCTAGAAGACCTTAAATGTCTTATATGCAGGTATACATCCATTAATAAAAAAACACGTAGATTTTTCTTTCACTTGGAATTTAACACTCAGTGCTTGTACCCCTATTATCCCAAACATCTGCTCTCTTGACTAGTATTATTCCTGCCCCTGGGTAATATTTTTCTTCATTTCTCGCAAAGGCAACTGTATCCAAATGCTAAAAAAGCTGTGGGCTGTGCCACAGATGACATTGGAAACAGGCATTAGCTTCAGTAGGAGGGGAGGATCAGAGCAGGGGAAGGATTTGGGTAAGAGAAAAGATAAATTAATTGATCTGTCAAATGCTCATATAAACCCAACAGATTCTTGCAAAATATAGTATCATTTCTCAATAGTGCTGAGCATTTATTTTCTTATTACTTTTCACATTCTAATTGTGTTTCCAAAGACACTCACATATAGCAGGTATTCACAATATGTTGCAAAGCTTATAATATTTTACAGGGTTAAATAATTCATATTTCTCAAATTTATATTTACTTATGTTTAGATATAACTTTCATGAAGCATAACACTGATTGTTGCTTTACATTGGTAACTTGACAGAAATTAAAGGCAAATTGTGTTGCATTGTATTTTTATAAAATATTTGATAAGATTTAATCAACTTTTTTAAAATTAAAAATTTTGGACTTATTTAAATAATTTTTATTTAAAACTGACATTCCTAACTACTCTTTTAAAAAATATTTTATTTATTTATTTATTCATGATTGACACAGAAAGAGAGGCAGAAACACAGGCAGAGGGAGGAGAAGCAGGCTTCTTGCAAGGAGCCGATGCGGGACTCAATCCCAGGAATCTGGGTGATCAGGCCCTGAGTCAAAGGCAAACGCTAAACTGCTGAGCCACCCAGGCATCCCACTACTTCTTAATAGTTCTTTTGAAATTACTTAAAAATACGTTTAGGGAAAATATAATTTTAGGGATAACATGAAAAATATTTTTATATGCATTTCATTATGAGTGAAAATATATTCATATTTGTCTACTTAACATTTAGTTACAGTTTAATTTTTAACAATTTTTTTAAAAAAGATTTTATTTATTTCTTTGACAGAGCACAAGCAGGAGGAGTGGCAGAGGGAGAGAAAGAAGCAGGTTCCCCACGGAGTAGGGAGCCTAATGAGGGGTTCTATCACCGGACCCTTAGATCATGACCTGAGCTGAAGGCAGACACTTACCCAACTGAGCCACCTAGGTGCTCCTATATTTTGAGAATTTAAGTCATTGAGAATGAGTAAAGTTGATGTTATGGTAGAAATATAAAATAGAAAAATAATACTTAGGAAAATCTAAGAAAGCAAAAATTCTAAAAGGAACTGAAAAAATTCCTCAAAGAGGTGGTCTGCTTAAATTTTTAAAGCCTGGAAAAAAATTAGAGTGAGCAGGTAACTGCCCATTTATTTATTGTAATTTATTGTAAAATTTATTAATAAGTCAAAGAGACAATGGGAAACACACCTCTGTGACCTTGGAAAATGTACTTAAACTTGTTATAACTCAGTTTTTCTTCTGTAAAATGAGTTTTTCTTCTGTAAAATAATAAAATGCTTACCTCAAGGGTTGCTGTATGGATTGAACTAAAATATGTGTCAAGTTATTAGAACTGGGGGATCACTGGGTGGCTCAGTGGTTTAGTGCCTGCCTTCAGCCCAGGGCATGATCCTGGGGTCCCAGGATCGAGTCCCACGTTAGGCTCTCTGTGTGGAGCCTGCATCTCCCTCTGCCTGTGTCTCTGCCTCTCTCTGTGTGTCTCTCATGAATGAATAAATAAAATCTTAAAAAAAAAAGTTATTAGAACTGTGCCTGACACAGCATGCTCTAAAAGTTTTTCATAAGTATTAATACTTTGGGAAGGGTAGATGTGAAATGTGTAGAGTTAAAGACCAGATGAAAGGAAATAGTATATAGGTCTTTTTCTATTTATTTTTTAAATTAAAAAAATTAAGTAGGCTCATGCCCAGCATGGAGTCAATGGGGGGCTCTAACTCATGACTCCAAGATCAAGACCAGAGTTGAGATCAAGAGTCCATGCTTAACTGACCTAACCACTGGATGGCCCAATGTTTATTTTTATTTGTGTCTCTTATTTGACTATATTTTGGATTCCATGTATAGGAAGGAGCTAATGAAATGAGAAAGGTTGCCAGTACAAAACGATTGGATAGTGGTTGGAGCAGGACTCTGGAGATAGCAGGAAAGAATGGGAGAGAAAGCATTTATGAAAAAAATGCCTTGGGAAAGAGAAGTAATGCTTTTACCTCTGACATGGGGGTGAAGGTGATGGTGATGGTGAAGAAGCAACGTTACTCCTCTATGTAATGTGAAGTTGAGATTGAGTCAGGTGGAGTCTAGCCCATATAGTAATAGGAGGAGATAGGGAAAAGAGAGCTATCCTGGACCATCTAAAAGGATTGATTCATGATGGCCAGGACTTGTTAGCAGCATCAGACCATATAGTTGCCATATTGACATGGCTGAGCTTTCAGAAGTCTGGCAGGAGAGGAGAGCGTGCAGATATTTAGATTCAGTTAAGTAATCATTTTTGAAGATGTTGAACTAGAGACATATTAGGGTAAAGAAATTGAGAGTGCTGGCAGGAGGTTGGTTAAATTGATACACAGATTGAGGATGGACAGGTAAGGAAATAAGATTAGAAATAAGGTGATAGATAGGGCCAAAAAAAGGGACAAAAGAATCAAGCAAGTTACTTTGAGGTCAAAGAACATACATAGTATAGTGGGCATGAGAGAAAGAATCAGTTTGTCAGACAGGGGATGACGAGTTTCTGGTTTCGGAAGT